>NW_028176652.1:0-600000 GCF_949987555.1 Borostomias antarcticus | reverse complement strand
CTGTGGAACCTCAAACATCAAACACTCTAAATTACAGATTTCTGGAATCCAGGCATTGATTGTGTGATCAAGGCTACAATACATTCCAACTCCACCTCTTGCTTGTTGTTTTAATTTTGCTAGCACTGGATGGCTATTATCATAACAATTTGATCTTGGATTGTGTTGAAATTTGAAACCTGACAAATGTGGCTCATTGTATGAATCTTCAGATGTTAGCCATGTTTCTGTTAAACAAATGCAATCAGCATTCATAAAGAATGTATGTGCTTGTACATCTTTAAAATGTGCTTTTAGACTCTGGACATTGTGTAAAACCATTGTAAATGAAGTGGTTTTGTTGGGGTTCTGATAGTGCACAATAAACTCTGGCATGCTTTTAATTGCCTCATCAATTTTCTCATTGCAATATATGACTGAATCCTTAAAATCTTCAATAATAAGACCACTGAGTGTTCTCACACGACTTAGTGCCACATATGCTTGCCCTGCTGCAAATATTCTTTTTAATGAAACAACAGCATTGTCAACGGTCAAACCTTGTACTTTGTGAACTGTGCATGCCCATGCTAATTTCAAAGGAAATTGCCGTCTTACTCCACCACTATTTGTCACGTTATCTTCTTGTGGTTCAATAATTGTTTTATTTTCAGATATATTTTTTGGTGTCTTTGACCTCTGATTTTTGCCAACTTTTGGATCATCAAACAAAACATGAACCTCAGAGGGAAATGAACTTTCAGATGAAGACATTATATGGACAACAGTTCCAAATGCACCATTCACAAGACCATCTGAAACATCTATATTCTTCTTTAACATAACCCTTGCACCTTTTCCAATGCTCACAGATTGTGATAAACAAGAGTTAAAGACTTTCTTATGATGACCTGTTTTTTTCTCCATCCTTCCAGTCTTTGGGTTTCTTTCATAATCCTCTGCCTCTATAGTAATGGCATCTGGGCATTTTTCATGCAGCATTTTTATATTGTACCTGTCAACCTCATTATTGGTAGCAAATATGTGAATTGCGTTGGACTGCTCTCCAGTTTCACGTTGTTTTATCAAATTGACATCTATTTCATTTAGGGGTTCATTCTTTTTACGTATTCTTAATTGATTCAGCAATTCAGCAAATCTTTCATTTTTTTGTCTGACAATCTGTGTTAATTTTGCAACCTTGAAGTTATCGTTCCACAAATTCACTCCTTTTGCATCTGCATATAAAGCTGTACCTTTCACAGGTGGTAGCTGATAAAAATCACCGACTGCAAGTATGCTTACTTTTCCAAAGAGTGAATAGTCACCAGTCTGTTTGATTTGTCTCAATCTGCCATGTATGTAAGACAGAAGCCGATGGTCAACCATGGATATTTCATCAATAATTAATATTTGTAGATCACCCAGTTTTGCACGTAGAGCATTTATTTTCTCTTCTCCAAGAGGTACATAAGGTAATGTTACATTAGCACCAATGGAAAAAGTGTTGTGTATTGTTGACGCACCAATATTATATGCAGCGACACCAGTTGGAGCTGTTAAAAGAACTGTGATGTTGTCAGGATTTCCAGAAGTTTGCGACAACAATCTGCTTGATTCATAATGTATCGCTTTCAGCAAGTGTGTCTTCCCTGTTCCTGCACCTCCAGTGATGAAACAATTGAATGGCTCAGGACTTTCCCCACGTATTTTCTGTAAACACCAGTTGCGTATTTCATAAAAGATACTTGATTGCTCCTTATTTAAAGATCTCATTAGCTGTAATGCATCTTCTCTACACAGTAGGGCATTTTGAGCTTCAGTGGTGCAAAGCTTTTGTGCATTTGAGGTCAGGTCAGGGATGTTTCTATCATCATCATTGTCATTGTCATCATGAACTTGTTTTTTCCTTAGGTCAACACATTCTAACCGTTCATTTTCAGATTCAGGACAGAGTTGGGCCCAAGCATCTTCCAAATCACCATTCTGCTCCAAGAGCTCTTGAGCTTCATCAATTTTGGAACTTTCTTTTTCATAAAGGGACCTGTTTGTGTCAACGATGGATTTCACTGTTTGTAAAACATTATCAGCATTTGTCACAGCACCAAGTTTGTAAAAGTCTTCAAATGACTCAAAACCTGAAGGTTTTAATTGATGGTCTTGATAATATGGCAAGAACAGTTGTAACAGTGAATGATGGTATTTTTCAGAATCTTTAGTGGGTGAAAATCTTGGATACCTCACAACTGCACCTTGTGTTCGTGTACGTCTTTTCACATATCCCATATTTTGTTTCAGTTGAAATGTTTCAGATTGTGATGTGGAAACCTCTGATTTTGACAGCACCCTATATTCTGAAACAAATGTAGCTAGGCATACATGTTCAAATTCTTCTGTTTGGGGTCGGTTTTTATATCTGTCTGTTAGACTAATCATCCATAAACCCGAGTCATCATCTGTGTCCTGCAAGGACATGTTCTTGAGTACATTCAAAGGTTTTGACATTCTAACAGTATCCACAACAGGAATAAACTGAACTTTGCGAGAGCATTCCTTCAAGTGCATGTTTGTTACTCTATATACAGCCTCTTGTGCACTAACTTCTCTATTGTGAAGATAAGCAGCACCAATTCTTTGGAATGCTTGTTTAGCATCAAGGTTTCCATTGAGGCTTTCCTTCTGTGTGCGATCAAGTAGCAATCCCATTTGGCGCTCAGCTTTTGAGATGTAAGAGATTATGTACACAACGCATGAATATGCATCTACAACAAATTGAATATCCATATTAGCATTCCAGCCTCGTAACAAATCTTTGTTGTATTGATTTACCCAGGTACTATTTGGCGATCGTTTCAAAACAACACCTGTTTTCTTAGCAACTCTGTTGTATGCTAATTCAAAGATTTCTTGATTAATACCTATCGATTGAAATAAATCATCTGTTGAATCAAATGTAGCCTCAGGATTCGATACTGTTTTTTTCACCATCTCGAGAATTTTTATTGCAGTATCTCTTTTCAAGTCCTCTTGAACTGTCTTCCATGCTAAATGATACATTTCTGGATTAATGCCAGCTGCTTGAAGTCTGTCATCTATTGAATCAAACTTAGCATCTACCGGTAAACTTGATTCTGCTTGGCGTACCATTTCAAGAATGTTATGTGCGTCCTCTATGGTCAAAATAAATTCCTCTTTATCATTGTGTGTATTATGACAGTCGTCTACGCCATACAGCTTCATCTTTAGGTCCTCCATTGAATGACTTTTCTGTTCTAGAGATTTTGCTCGGCTAATGAATGTTTGACAAGAAACTGGCCTAGGAAAATTGAATCGACAAACTGTTTTATTTTTTCTGCATGTCTTTGAGTGTCTGCTGCTGTGCTTTTGAACACTATTCACGATCTCGTGCAGCTCTTCATCATCTGTTGATGGCATCTCACATGTTACATACTGGTCCACAAATTCAACAACATCTGCATCTGTATTTTTATCGATTTGTGGTGCATCTTTGACCCAGAATAGACAATGGCAATGAGGACTTCCCCTCTGTTGAAACTCCACACGGTAGAAATAATCAATTACCTGTCCAATAGGTGCTGCTGCAGATAATATTACTTCTTTTAGAAAGCAATGCCATCGGTGATCAAACATCCTTGCAGCTGTCACTGGGTTCTGTTTAAGTATTCTACTTTTTCCTGCCCAATCAAGTTCTTCAACATCAACCTGTTTTCCTTCTTGGTGTAGTAGGGTGCTAAGCATTTCAGGCCATCTCATATCTGCTGCTGAAAATGAGCAAAACCATGTAGGGATACCCAGCTGTCTTATCATAGCAAACAGGTCTTTTTGTGCACATTGCCAGAATGCTGGACTGCCACGAATCTGTCTTAGATACTTGTACCCTTCATCGAAGTGTAATATTTTCCTTAATGACTCTGGATCTGTTAACATGTCAGCTGTGATGGGCCTGGTATTTTTTCTCTCTACTCCTTTTCTCATAGCTATAGAAACACTAGAAACAACCTGTTGAACTTCGGATATATATTGAGCATAAAATATGAAATCTGTATTCTTTGCAAACCTGCCATCCGCATTTAATAGTCTGTTATTGAGGTATCTTGCAAGTGTAATTTTCTCCTCTCTTTCATCATGAAAAGTAGGACTTCCTTTTGGATACAGAACTGGAAAACATTTAGCCTCATTTGTTTTATCCATTAATAGTCTAACAGGGCTGTTTCCTTCTGCAGGGGCCACACACATTATACTGTCAAAATGCTGGTCTGCTATGTCTTGTGCTAAATCAACCGGTTGAAGGCATGAATCAAGGTAGAGTCCAGGCTGTTGCTCAGTGTATGTAAGATCTTCATCATTGTCTTCCATTTCATCATCATTGTTTGTATTATCCTCATGTGCTTCATCATCATTGTCATCGTCATTTCTGACTGATTGATCATTCTGTTCAGTAACAACCTCATCAATCTCATTGGTTTGAATTAAAGGGTTTGTCCACTCTGTATTGATCTGTATGTCAGCATAGTACGGATTATGACTAATCAAGTATTCCAAAGCATTTCTTACGTGATCTGTATGAACATATTGATAATCATAATGACCTTTATATGTCAGCTTCCTTTTTAGTTTAATTCGTATCATCATGTCATCACACTCATTTCTTGGGAGAACATTGCTGACATCAGCTAAGTTGGCAGGTACACACACAACAGGTCCATGTACACCGTTTTGCGCTCCTTTAGGCAATGCAACCACTTTCATAAATGGAATATGTTGAGCTATCAGGTGTTGTTCCAAAACATTAAGAGATTTCAGTTCTGGTGGTACTTCTTCCAGATGTAGATTGTTTGCAACACTCTCTTGAGGCATTTTGCCTGATAGCACTTTTCGATGGCATGTGTGACAAATCCACAGTTTAGAAAATGATCCCTTTGACATTTCACAATCACGTAAGCACTTCCTATCACAGTCATGCAAATATTTCAATGTAATGCACTTTTCTGCTAATGAAGCAATATCTTTACCCTTGTTCTCATAAAAATATTTCTTACATTCAATAACCTGCTTTCTGAAAAGTTGACGATGACAAACACAGCAAGCAAATCCAGGGCCTACACAGACTTGTTTTTTGAAATATTCAATTGCAAAATCAATGTCATTTTGTTTTAGTTTCTTTTCTGCATATCTGTCCTGGCTGTACTGACGAACGTCTGCTTGGAACTCAGGATCGGTCAAGTATTTCTCCTTGCTGTACTGACGAACGTCTGCTTGGAACTCTGGATCGGTCAAGTATTTCTCCTTGCTGTACTGACGAACGTCTGCTTGGAACTCTGGATTGGTCGAGTATTTCTCCTTGCTGTACTGACGGACGTCTGCTTGGAACTCTGGATCGGTCAAGTATTTCTCCTTACTGTACTGACGGACGTCTGCTTGGAACTCTGGATCGGTCAAGTATTTCTCCTTACTGTACTGACGGACGTCTGCTTGGAACTCTGGATCGGTCAAGTATTTCTCCTTACTGTACTGACGGACGTCTGCTTGGAACTCTGGATCGGTCAAGTATTTCTCCTTACTGTACTGACGGACGTCTGCTTGGAACTCTGGATTGGTCGAGTATTTCTCCTTACTGTACTGACGGACGTCTGCTTGGAACTCTGGATCGGTCGAGTATTTCTCCTTACTGTACTGACGGACGTCTGCTTGGAACTCTGGATTGGTCGAGTATTTCTCCTTACTGTACTGACGGACGTCTGCTTGGAACTCTGGTTTTGTAGCATACTTCACCTTGCTGGATTCACATTTGTCTGCTCGTAGATTTTCATTGGTAGCGTATTTCACCTTGCTGGACTCACATTTGTCTGCTCGTAGATTTTCATTGGTAGCGTATTTCACCTTGCTGGACTCACATTTGTCTGCTCGTAGATTTTCATTGGTAGTGTATTTCATCTTCATGGATGCAACTTTGTTTCCACTATAGACTTTGTTATTGTGATATTTATCCCTCTCCTTCTCAGCTTTAAACCTTTTAGAAATGTCTTTAGTTACACTGTGTGACCTTTTTCTCAATGTCATTGTGCTTAGGCCTATCTGTTTTGCTGTAACTTTACACATTCCTGCACAACAAATTTCATGATCTCTTCCCTTGACACATGTTACAACCTCATAATGGTTTCCATTTGTATTATTCAGATAGATTGCATTACTTGTCAGAGTGAATGTCTGAACATCAGTAGGTATATGATAACTAGGGAAGCCATTCCATCGGTCACCATTAAATGTCATAATGCCTGTTTGGAACAAGTTGGCGGCGGCAAATATTTCAAGTTCTGTAGCCCAGTTTCCTGAATACTGCATTCTTGATGTGGTCAAGTATTGCTCCATTGATGCATAACCTTCTCTCAAATACTGCTGAAATACTGACGGGTTCTGACTGACATGGTGAAATATAGCACGGCGAATTTTCACATGTTTGTTTTCATTACCACAGATTGCAAAAGACAATGCTCTGAAGAAGCAGTTCCCATCACCTTTGATTTGCTTTGTCTCACAAGGATGGCCCATTGGTGCAAACTCTTTACTTGGTTCAGTAACATTGACACATTCATTTGTGATGTTTAATTGAGAGCACAATAGATCCTGATCCACTGATGTGAGGGGTGCAAAAGTCAGTTCTGATCTTACAATATCAGTAAGTATGACATCATCTGTTATTTCACAAATGTCACTGCCATGTCCTGTGTTCATTTCTATAACCATATCAGAATGCTTTTCAAATGTGTTGCATTGATGAGTTGTTGACCACGTATTCGTATGTGAAGTTTCTGTACACTCCTCAGCCTGTGTGCAACTGGTCACGTCATCTCTCTTTCTCTTAACTCTGGTATTTCTGGTGTGCACTCCTTTGTTATTTTTACCATGCAAAGCTGTCTTTCCTGGTAATTCTGCTCTGTTCCGACATGGATAAAGTGTCCCTGTACGGTTTGATCGCGGAACATTAACATCGGCAACACAAGCATCATTGCTGAAGGACGTTTTCATGTCATTACCCGTCATACGGTCACCTCTTAGCACTGCACTATAAAGTGGCCGTTTATCGTTACGGGCACCTGTACTGGTAGATGGTTCAATTGGCATGACACTGTTAGAAGCATTACATGGCAAACATTTACCTTTCAACATGCTACTGCAGGATGGTTGAATTGTGCCGGCAGATCGTTCACGTTGCGCTGTACCATCAATCACTGCAACTTGATTATCTTGATCATGACAAGTCAACATTGCGCCGCCACTTGAATGGAAATGTTTCTCATGCATTTGCCGTTTTCTACCACCGTCTGTAGATACAGTTTTAACAGGTGTTGCATGTCGTCTGCCTCGTAGCACTTCACTGTACAGAGGGTACTCATTTTCCGTATACAAATCATTACATGCATCGTAACTATGTGACTGACTGTTGGATGTACTGGACTTATCAGTTTGACTGTGTTGCTCACCACTTACAAGATTCTCTTGTTCTCGGCCCATGTTCAATACTTTGACTCCAGTAATCTCAAAACACTTCTCCCATTCGGTCTTAGCACTAGCAGTCAGTTGGTACAGGAGTTCTCTAATATGTTTATAAACACTGTACCAATTGGAGTGATGAATGACTACAGCTCTATTACTGTGTGAATCAAACAGCCCTTTGCTATTGCGTGAATGAGGATCAAATACACTGAAATAGTTACCTTGTTTAATAACGACACATGTGGATGTCCTCATAGTTACAAAACAAGCATCGTAGTCAGTCAAGGCTCTCTGAAGGGCTAGGTCTAAAGGCATTTGTATGTCCTGCATTTCAAGAGGAGCTTCTTCATTCATGTCGGTGTTACCAACATAACTTTGACCATAATCGACTGCAAAAATGGTCCCTTTCATTGTGTAGGACTGTGGGAGATCATGAACTAACAGGTACACATTAGAACCACGGACATTACCGGCACTCCTCACCGTGCTGTAGAGCGTATTGCCTTCATTCAATACATCATTGATATTTTCACTAGACCACGTTAGGATACTTTTATTTACATTCATCATAACTGCCACTAAACTGTTTGCAACACATTGCTGGTCTGAATTGATTCCAAATTTCTTATGCCCTTGAGAAAATGAACCAAATACACAAGATGTGCGAGGTACAGTTGGCGTACAATCACTATGATCTGTTGCAGTTGGAATGGCCGGATGACGTATGTCCTGGAGGTCTCTCTCAGGGACTGGAACAGCGATGGACAACTTGTTTTCCATTTCAGAGGCACATACCTGCTGGTTCAACTGACAATCACGATTATTTGTATCACTGCTGTCAGACATGATCACAGGCACAGACAGACATGGAACAGACATGTTCAAAGGCAGGGAGCCACTTTGGTTCAAAGGCTTGGGGCCACTCTCAGAAAGACTCGGATGCTCAGAAAGACTCGGATACTCGGAAAGACTCGGATACTCGGAAGACCCAGGAACACTGCGGACATTGGGTCCACAGTGTGATGTTTCTGAGTTTTTTTTATGAGGACTCGGAAAACCCTCAGCCGAGTCACGTATCTCTACGCGCCTCTTAGTGGCAACCTGGGACTTCTTACTTCGTTTCGGCATCTGGAAAGAAAGAGCAATGTGCATTAGTTATCTCCATCAAGTTCATCCCCTCAGTATCAACAGTATTAGTTTGCCGTCATGACCCCTCTACACTAAAATGCCCTGCCTATTAACATGAAACTCAAAACATTTTTCTTACTAAAACAGCAACCAAAACACTTTACTTTGTCCTCAAACTGGATTTCAATATACCCTAATTGTTTTATTTCTTCAATGTATTATGTATTCATCTTGTTGTATATTCTGTTTGCTTTTGTTCTATCTACAACAAGCTACTGTGCAACTGTTCGGATAAGTGCTAAATAACAAAACATACTTATTGAAAATAATACTACAACAATGCTCCCTTTCCCTGGTATGGTCACACAACCATGATTGTCAATTATGTGAACCCTTTGATCAACCTTTTACCTAGACAATTCAGAGAGGAACATTTGGGGAATTACATTAAACATTGACGAAAAGAGGATGATGAAACTGGCACTCTATCAGGTTCAGGTTCAGGGTTCAGGTAGATTTATTGTCCCAATTGGGAAACTTGATTTGCAGACAGGATAAACATCAACACTTAAGACAGTACAATACAAAAATGTGAATAAAAAAACAATGGACACAAGCGGATCACTGTACAGTGTGTCACAGTTCCATGTGTTTGTTTAGCAGGTTTATTGCATGGGGGATAAGGTTTATTGCACTTAGGTCCCGGTACTCTCTGTCTCTGGCCGGAGGGGAGAGTCTCAAACTCACAGTGAAGGAGATAACCAGTACAGGCTTATATAGACCTGGCTTAACGAAGGACCTGTCGGTCGTAAATGTCCTTCAAAGGGGTCTGTGGTACGCCCATCACCTTTCCAGCCACCTTCACAATGTGGCTAAGAAGATTATTTTTCTCTCTTCTATAAAGCCCTATACAAAACCAGCGGTACATTTGATTTTTACAAAACTATCATTATTGGTGAACACATGAATTTCCAAAGTGTATTCACAAATAATGAAAAAGCCTACATTACATTAAGGAACTCTAACATGGCAGAAATCCTGATTCATGACAGGCTGTGAAAACATTATTAGCTTCACATTGCAGGGACTCAATGCTCTTCAGTCCACAGAAAATGGCCTAAGATGCATTTTCTCAATCACTGATTTTACAAACTGTCAAAGATTTTAGGATTTTTCCCCATAGAATCCTGTGGACACCATTAATTAGTCAAACATGTACAGTGGATTTGTATATTCTAACCTGATATTGATAACCATCACAGTGCTAGGATTCTGTCACTGACCTCTATCCATCTCTCTCTCCAATGCATTTACCCAACCTCTGCTTTAACAAACTGTCAAATATGTTGTGGTCCCCCCCCCAACCCCACCATCCTGGGGACACAAATTAGTTAACTAGAACACAAAGTGTACATAGGAATGGTCTATTCTCACCTGATATAGATACCCATCACCGGATCAGAACAGACACATGGAAGACAGGAAAAAAACAGAAACAATCACAAGATAGGTCATTCTAATGAATGCACTTTACATGTTACATTAAAGCCTGTATACTGACATCACCTCAGCACTCTATACTGATGATTCACACAGCTAGCCATGAACATCTGAAGTACCTGAAGTTAATCACTTCAATCATTTGTATATGTTTCAGATGGGGGGCTTGTATCTAATGAGTGGCACATTTAAAGGCCTCATTGAATGAGCTTACGAGCAACTACAGGTACAACCAACTGTACATGTGGCTTCTAATTACATCATTTGTGTTAGTAGACCCTCCCATGTGTCTCCTCCTGCCTCTCATCCCCGTCCCTCCATGCATCAGCCCAGTGCACAATGACAGCCACCCACTGCACACCACCATAATGAAGCAGAGGAGTCTGTTCAGTGGCAGGCTGCTGTACCGTTGGACAGACTCAGGAGGTCCTTCATCCCCAGAGCCATCAGGCTCTGTAACTCCTCACAAGGGGGACGGACGGAAGTGGAGTACAAGGACTAATGCTCTGCCCCGCCTCCTGCTCTCTATGCTCCCCCTCTCTCTTTCCCTCGTTCTGTGTCCTGCTCTTCCCTTCATTTATTACCGTAACCGTTAAACTTGCATGACTCACCTGTCTGCACAGCTCACCTATTGTCTTCGCTACAGTACATTATATTTATATAGGGTGCATATATAGGGTGCATCTATTGTATAGAGGTCAATTATTCTTATTTTCTTTGTTATATGACTGTACTTTGTTTTATATGCTACTGGGTGCTACATGTCCTTCAGGATTAATAAAGTATCATCTATCTATCTATCTATCTAGTGCAGGGGTGGCCAACACGCGGCTTGCGAGCCGCATGCGGCTCTTTGCCCGTCAATGTGCGGCTCCCCCATCCATTGATTAAAAAAAAAGTTGACTTGCAGCTCTTCCATCCTTTCATTAAAAAAAAATAATTAATTCCATAAGAACGTTTCTCTCTCTCTCCCTCTTTCTAGTTTCGCTGTGCATTTCTTCCCGCCCATTTTAGTTTATTGCAGATTTGTCATAAAATCATATGATTCGTTTCGCTAGGTCGCGAGGAAGTCGCGTGACAACCACTTCAAACCAATCATATAGGTAGCAAATCACCTTGGTAACAAAATAATTGTAAACAAAATAATTTGCTTTGCGTGGGTCATTCTCTTTTACGACAAAAGCTAACGTAGCCTAGGCTACTGTACACAACCAAAGAATGTCTGGAAAGAAATGCGCAGCGAAACAAAATATGAAGACGAACACAGGACATTTTTTACCCGAGTGGGAGAGTCATTTTTTCTTCATAGAACATAATGGTAAGGCATTCAGCCTGATATGCCAGACATCATTGAGACATTTCAAAGCCTCTAATCTCCAGCCCAGTCCAACCTAACCCAGCCTAGCCTAGCCTAACCTAACCCAGCCCAACCCAGCCCAGCCCAGCCTAACCCAGCCCAGCCTAACCCAGTCCAGCCTAACCCAGTCCAGACTAACCCAGCCCAGTCCAGCCTAACCCAGCCCAGCCCAGCCCAGCCTAACCTAGTCCAGTCCAGCCCAGCCTAACCCAGCCCAGCACAACCCAACCCAGTCCAAATATATTATGTCAAAAAATATCTTGTTGTATGTATTAATTTTAAATAAATTAACTTTAAATGTTTAACTTTAAATTGACAATAACGTTTTTCTTCTTATTTTAGACTGGGGTTTTAAGTACTTATGAAGGGTGCAGTGACTGAAAAAAAGGTTGAGAAACGCTGGTATATATGCTGTGGCTCTGGGTGGTACCACAGTAATTTTTGTGGCTCTTAGTCTCTGACTGGTCGGTCACCCCTGATCTAATGCACTTACCCAAACTCAGCTTTAACAAACTGTCAAACATTTTGGGGTTTACCCCCTAAAGTGTATTCACAAATAATGAAAAAGCCTAGCTGATGTCACAACAATGTCAAACTATCCATTAGTGCCCAACTCAGCCTTTCCAAGAAGAGATTGTACCAATAGATTCAACTCTGTTCAATCAGGAAGTAGAACACAGAGGTTTTAAATGTCAATAGGTAGCTACATAGATCTATCTACATTAAGGAACTCTAACATGGCTGAAATCCTGATTCATGACAGGCTGTGAAAACACTATTAGCTTGACACTGCAGGGACTTGATGCTCTTCAGTCCACAGAAAATGGCCTAAGATGCATTTTCTCAATCACTGATTTTCCAAACTGTCAAAGATTTTAGGATTTCTCTAAATGTTTAAAAAAATAAAATTAAAAAAAAGTACAGTGGATTTGTATATTCTCACCTGATATTGATAACCATCACCGGATCAGAAGACACACATGGAAGACAAAAATAGAGTGATTACCATCATTAAATAACAAGGTAGGCAGGCTTAGATATAAACTTAAGACAGGGTTAAATATAAACTTAAGACATGTAGGAAGACAAAAATAACAAAATTGTTTGATCACCTTGGATGGTACCAATTTTAGAACAAAACATTGCTCCTGGACTATATTAGAGCCCTATGAAATCCGTTTTATTTTTTCACCACCTCCCAGTTATAAACGAACGCACCAATACTTCAGGGTTGAAACATATAACCAAGAAAAAAGTACAACACGGCCCAGTAAACTATAGGCTACTCCAGTTAATGAGCTCTAGTGTAATACAACCATGAGCTAGCTAGCTAGCTATCCCAGATCCCACAATGTCCGTTAGCTCTGAAGAGGATTAGCTAACGTCCGAATAGCTGAGATTAACTAGCTAGCTCATCTTTGATGCATCTTTGATGCACACACAGCCTACACGACAAAACCTGGCCACGTGTCTGAAGCATGCGCTTAACTGAACTACTAATGCAACTTTACTAGGTCTAGCTAGCGAGCTAACGTTAGCTCGCGAGCTAACGTTAGCTCGCGAGCTAATGCTAGCTAGCGAGCTAACGTTAGCTCGCGAGCTAATGCTAGCTAGCGACCTAACGTTAGCTCGCGAGCTAATGCTAGCTAGCGAGCTAACGTTAGCTCGCGAGCTAATGCTAGCTAGCGAGCTAACGTTAGCTCGCGAGCTAATGCTAGCTAGCGAGCTAACGTTAGCTCGCGAGCTAATGCTAGCTAGCGAGCTAACGTTAGCTCGCGAGCTAATGCTAGCTAGCGAGCTAGCTAGACCTAGTAAAGTTGCATTAGTTCAGTTAAGCGCATGCTTCAGACACGTGGCTTTAGCTCGCTAGCCAACGTTAGCTCGCTAGCTAACGCAAATACTGTTTGGTAAAATACATTGTTAATGCACAAATTAACTTGTTTATAGACCATTTAACCAAACAGTTAACCAATGATAGCCTACATATAGCTAGGACTCATTTATAGCCCATAGCAGAGAAATCCGGCTGCCGCAGCCGGACACACTCACCTCAGCTGGATAAGTGAATGTCTTGAGGTTTCCCACGATGTATTGCGGACAGGGTTGCCAGATTGGTGAGATGTTTTCCAGCCCAATGAGTGCTCAAAATCCGCCCAATGTGATAAAAAACCGCCCAAATATTATAGTATATAACATATAGCAGTGCATGCTAAGAAAAATGCCTTTCAGTTGAAATACTGAAAATAATAATAACTCGTGGTAAACTGCAACACACGCCTACACATGTCACACACAGCCTACGACAGAGAGAAAGATGTGTAATCCCATCAAATAGTCAAAGAAATGATAATGCAGGCAACAAATTATAATAACACATGAGAAGCATGGCTATATCATGAATACAGTGGCGATTTTAGCATGGCATTTCTGGAGGGGCAGTTTTATATTATGTCACCATCACAAGAACTAAAGGTAGCCAATTAGTCTACGGTAGGTACATCAGAGCAGAGGCTACAACACACAAAGATAACGACACATTAACACACGCAGAGTAGGCTAATTAGACCCATAAGAGAGCGCATGCCCGGTCCAGGGTTCTGAAAGTGACAAGTGTTGAGCTGCCCCAGTAAACCCAGCTTCATGGCACAGTTCAGATGGGACGCAGAGCTTTCATGCTTCGCTGTTCTTTCTGACAGATGTTTAATGTCTTTGAATCCAGACGATGCCCAAACAGAGTCTCCACCAAAAAAGAATACAAGGGAAACCGAACAGCGCACTTTTCGAGGTGCTAGCAGTTAGCCACTTCTTTTTCTCAAACCATTCCTGTTTGAAGGTACGGGTTACCTTATCTCCAGCCTGAAGCAGCACCAATTCTTCTGTTCGTGTGGCCCTAAACGTTTTATTTCCAGTTTCTCTTCAAGTTTCAATGTACTAAACCACACATTCAACAAATAATCTACACTATTCATTGTTGCACCTGAAAACACTTTTAATTTCTACAAAACTTTAGCTAGCAGCATTGGCTAACGTAGATCGACATCGACAATGACCCAGTAGTTCAACTTTGATCAACGTTGTTTTATTATTCCCTGGCTAAACCTGTTGCCAGGTAGATTTCGTAGGGGAAGAGACTTTTCTGCCCCTCCACCCAATAAAATCTGCGTGATATTTTTTCACATTACTCCCGACCACGCTCACATTGTCGCTATAGCAACAGTAGGGGAGAACGCTTCGGTGCCCCTCTGCTGAGTCAGAGCAGTCTGTGACACACTCATACAAAGGGAATTACTGCAAAACAGCACTCTACATAGTGTCAGTCAGGTTTATTATATTTATACATGCTATTTTCACCACTGAATCACTATTTTGTATTAATTATAAATTAGATTTTTCCGAAACACAGTTGTAGGCTAAGATGCATCTTGCACAACAGCGCCACCTGGTGGGGCACTGCCCCACCTGCCCCTAATGTAAAATCACCACTGCATGAATAGAGGACAAGATGACACGCTAGATAACAAGCTTTAGTGGTGACAAGAAACCGCTAGAGAATGTGACAAGTGGACTAGGCTACACAACTTCCAATGGTAGGCCTATATAACCACCTGTATAACCACCCATGAATACCCTGCCTGCTCGCCTACAATAACCGAGTCAGGAGTGTGACACTCAGGCAGGCAAGCAGGCAGAGACACAAGTAATGCATCACTCAATGATGCGACATCCAGAAACACCTGCTGTAAAGTATTAAATAAATCAATCGATTTTCGATTGTCGAAGGCATTCGCTCGCTACAGCCAATCGAATTTGCCGTCCATGCCGCCAAACAGGAAGTGTGGTCATATCTCAGTAACATTTTGATGTATCATTACCACATTAGGCACACTCATTGGGGACGGTCCCATGACCCCCGTCACCAAGTCTATGTCAACACCTCAAAGTCTCTAGCGCCACCAACCTCTCAAAGTTGGAAGTACGTATATTCTGAACCATACGCCCGATTTTCAACACTGCTGTAGAGCTTCGAATGCGGCTATGACGTGTTTCACTTGTTGTCTTTGATGCGCTGGTCGCATGTCCTGCTTGGCCCCGTTATTGCTGCTTGCAGCTATATTTAGGGGCCAAGCCCCGTAGGGGCGAAGACCCTATTGTAATTGGTAGTGTTATTATTATTATTAGGGGCCAAGCCCCGTAGGGGCGAAGACCCTATTGTAATTGGTAGTGTTATTATTATTCTTTTTCCGCCATGGGAGCCTATGCCAGGCCCTATAGCCGATTGGTAACTTTTTACGAAAACTTGGCACGATGGTAGAGGCTTATGGCCCGAAGCCATGGAGCAAGTCTCACATTGATTGGCCAAAAGGGGGCGCTATAGCAGCCGACTGAAGTTCCGAACTTTGAACAGGCATATCTCAGGCCCCGTTTGACCTACAGACATGACACTTTGCACACATATGTCTCTCCTCACGATGAACAAATTTGCCTCAAAGACCCATAACTTCCGGTTATATAGATTTTCCGCCATTTTGAATTTTTTGAAAAACGCTTAAAATCTATCTCCTCCTAGAGACTTTGACCAATCTGCATGATACTGGGTACACACAATCTAAGGACCGATATCTATAATTCCATCTCGGCAAAAGTAGAAAAAGTTACATTTAACAGCAACTATGAGCCAATGAAAATGGCATGGGGCGTGGCTTTTCACATAAAGGGGTATACTTTCTTAAGGGTTGTGCAGAACACCACGCCACTTGGTAGACATCTGTGCAGATATAACCTGAGGCGGCCACTGCATTATTGGCCGAATCAAACCAAATGGGGGCGCTAGAGAGCTCATTTTCAGTTTAGGCCTAACCGCCATGCAGAGCTTTCCGAACCACGGTCCAGTGGTACCAGGGTATGTCTAATGGTCACTCGAGAAAGAAGAGCCTGATTGGCCACAGGGTGGCGCTATAACAAGCCAAAATACATAAAAGGGGCTAAAATGCTAACTTTGAAAGGTCATATCTCATGCCCCGTTGGAGCTAGAGTCATGACGCTTTGGAGGCATATATGTCTCATCAGGTTGAATAAATTTGCCTCAAAGAGCCATAACTTCAGATTATGTTAATTTGCAACAATTTTGCAATTGTAGAAAAACACTTAAAATCTATCTCCTCCTAGAAAGTTTTGTCAATCTACATGAAGCACAGTAGGTAGAATCTAGCAATTAATATCTAAAGTTCCATCTCGGCATAATTTAGAAAACTTGATGAAAAGAGCCACTATGAGCAATTGAATATTGCAGAGGGTGTGGCTTTTCACAAAAAGGCATATTACTTCTGATGGAATAGATGGAACACCACAAAACTTTGTGTTCATATCAACAATGTCAGCCTGAGGCAAAGCCTCCATTACTGGCCAGATCAAACTGAATGGGGGCGCTAGAGAGCTCATTTCCTGTTAAGGCCTAACCGCTTGGATGGTATTTCCTAAAACAGATATAGTAGTACCAGAGCATATCTTGAGGTAACTCAAGAAATATGAAGCAGTTAGGCCAAAGGGTGGCGCTATAACAAGCCAAAATTCTTAAAAGTGGCTTAAACGCAATTGATTGCTGTAGCGCCCCCCGTGGCTAAATGGGGTTCATAATGCTTGTATGGGTAGCGGATGGCATGCTCTACAACTTACTAATTGGGCACAACACTGTCAGATTACATTTTGATGTTTATATAAGCATTGTTGTGCAAAGGGACCCCCATTGCACTTTCATTGTATTTTCATTGCTAGAATTAAACCAATGTGCCGTCTCTTCTTATATGAAGAATGTGCTTGTTTAACTGAAATAATCAAGATCACTACAATTGAATGTATATGGACTCCACGTCAGTTTGACAGTTGTCATTCAGGTCAATTGGATGGAAATGTAGACCTTAAATTACATAGCCTACTTACACCAAATGTATGGGTAGGAGAGGGGCATTCTTCTGAAAACTGTGAGGTTAAGAGAGAAACAAGAATTGTGAGTGTTGTTCACAGATTGCTGAATTGTCAAGCTATCCTTGCAGTGATACTTGATGGTAAAGGTGGGTCTCCCAGGCAGATGGAAGGCCTGGACAATGACCAGGTGGGATGTTGACATGCAGAGAAATAGTCACATGCATAGCTCAAATGTGGCTATGGCAGATGTTAGCCATGTTTCTGTTATACAAATGCAATCAGCGTTCATAAAGAATTGATGTGTGTGTACATCTTTGAAGTCTGCTTTAAGACTGGATATTGTATAGAGCCATTGTAAATTAACTGGCTTTTGTAGGAGTCAGTGTGTGAGAGGCATTTAGTGTAAAATGTGACATAGGTAGAGAGGTGATAGTTGGAGAAGGGTGCAAATGAGATTAAACTAGGGAATGTTATGACAGGTTTGATGGGAAGGTTAGTTGTCCAAAGAGTAACGAGTGCAGTATGTGTATTGTATGTGGCATGGGTGACAAACTGGATGGTAGAGTGGTAAAGAGTATCAAGTTTGGAAAGTGTACTTTTTGCAGTATATAGCTTACACACTTCAACCAGGGAGAGGGTTTTAGCCTTTAATCTAAACACTTCATCCTGGGAGAGGACAGTAGCCCACAGACTACATAGCCTACTTACACCAAGTGTAGGGGGGGCATTCTTCTGGAAACTGTGAGGTGTAGAGAGAAACAAAAGTTGTGAGTGTTCTTCATAGGTAGCTGAATTATCAAGAAATCCCCGCACTGAGACTTGATGGTAAAGGTGGGCCTTCCAGGCAGATGGAAGGCCTGGAGAATGATCATGTGGCATGTAGACATGCAGAGAAAAAGGTTCTAAAACATATGTACCAAAATAGAATGAATGTAATGAGATTCTAAAAAGGACCTGACTCTCACTTGACGCTGTCAGATGAATTGAATGTGAATGCAATTGTATAATGATGATGATGATCATGGTGATGATGATACTGTTGCATGAATTTGACCTGATTCACCTGGTCAGGCGACATAGATGCTCACATGCATAGCTCCAATGTAGCTATGGCGTGTTTTGCTCGTTGGCTTTGATGCGTTCATTGTGCTTGGCCCCGTTATTGCTGCTTGCAGCTATATTTAGGGGCCAAGCCCGAAAGGGCGAAGCCCCTATTGTTATTGGTAGTTTTCCTATTATTATTCTGCAATGGAAGTCTATGGGAAGCCCTATAGCCGATTGGTAACTTTTTACGAAACTTTGCACGATGGTAGAGGCTTATAGCCCGAAGCCATGGAGCAAGTCTCACATCGATTGGCCAAAAGGGGGCGCTATAGCAGCCGACTGAAGTTGCGAACTTTGAACAGGCATATCTCAGGCCCCGTTTGACCTACAGACATGACACTTTGCACACATATGTCTCTCCTCATGATGAACAAATTTGCCTCAAGGACCTATAACTTCCGGTTATATAGATTTTCCGCCATTTTGAATTTTTTGAAAAACGCTAAAAATCTATCTCCTCCTAGAGACTTTGACCAATCTGCATGATACTGGGTACACACAATCTAAGGACCGATATCTATAATTCCATCTCGGCAAAAGTAGAAAAAGTTACATTTAACAGCAACTATGAGCCAATGAAAATGGCATGGGGCGTGGCTTTTCACATAAAGTGGTATACTTTCTTAAGGATTGTGCAGAACACCATGCCACTTGGTAGACATCTGTGCAGATATAACCTGAGGCGGCCACTGTATTATTGGCCGAATCAAACCAAATGGGGGCGCTAGAGAGCTCATTTTCAGTTTAGGCCTAACCGCCATGCAGAGCTTTCCGAACCACAGTACAGTGGTACCAGTGTATGTCTAATTGTCACTGGAGAAAGAAGAGCCTGATTGGCCACAGGGTGGTGCTATAACAAGACAAAATACATAAAAGGGGATAAAATGCAAACTTTGAATGGTCATATGTCATGCCCCGTTGGAGCTAGAGTCAGGACGCTTTGGAGGCATATATGGCTCATCAGGGTAAACAAATTTGCCTCAAGTAGCCATAACTTCGGATTATGTTAATTTGCAACAATCTTGCATTTTTTTAAAAACACTTGAAATCTATCTCCTCCTAGGAAGTTTTGTCAATCTACATGAAGCACAGTATATAGAATCTAACAATGAATATCTAAAGTTCCATCTCGGCATAATTTAGAAAACATAATGAAAATAGCCACTGTGAGCAATTGAATATTGCAGAGGGTGTGGCTTTTCACAAAAAGGCATAATACTTCTGAAGGAATGCATGGAACACCACAAAAACGTTGTGTTCATATCAACAATGTCAGCCAGAGGCAAAGCCTCCAATACTGGGCAGATTAAACTGAATGGGGGCGCTAGAGAGCAAATTTCCTGTTCAGGCCTAACCGCTTGGATGGTATTTCCGAAAACAGATATAGTAGTACCAGACCATATCTTGAGGTAACTGAAGAAATATGAAGCAGTTAGGCCAAAGGGTGGCGCTATAACGAGCCGAAATTCTTAAAAGTGGCTTAAATGCAATTGATTGCTGTAGCGCCCCCCGTGGCTAAATGGGGTTCATAATGCTTGTATGCGTAGCTGATGGCATGCTCTACAACTTACTAATCGGGCACAACACTGTCAAATTACATTTTAAGGTTTATATAAGCATTGTTGTGCAAAGGGACCCCCATTGCACTTTCATTGTATTTTCATTGCTAGAATTAAACCAATGTGTCGTCTCTTCTTATATGAAGAATGTGCTTGTTTAACTGAAATAATCAAGATCACTACAATTGAATGCATATGGACTCCACTTTAGTTTGACAGTAGTCATTCAGGTCAATTGGATGGAAATGTAGACCTTAAATTACATAGCCTACTTACACCAAATGTATGGGTAGGAGAGGGGCATTCTTCTGAAAACTGTGGTTAAGAGAGAAACAAGAATTGTGAGTGTTGATCACAGATTGCTGAATTGTCAAGCTATCCCTGCAGTGATACTTGATGGTAAAGGTGGGTCTTCCAGGCAGATGGAAGGCCTGGAGAATGACCAGGTGGGATGTAGACATGCAGAGAAATAGGTCCTAAAAATATGTCCCAAAATAGAATAAATGTGTTGAGATGCTTAAAAGGACCTGACACTCACTTCACATCATCAGATGAATTAACTGTGAGTGTGGTTGTATGATGATGCTGTTGCATGAATTTAACCTGATGTACCTAGTCAGGCGACAAAGACAGTCACATGCATAGCTCAAATGTGGCTATGGCAGATGTTAGCCATGTTTCTGTTACACAAATGCTATCAGCGTTCGTAAAGAATTGATGTGTGTACATCTTTAAAGTGTGCTTTAAGACTCTGGATATTGTTCAGAGCCATAACTGTGAGTGTGGTTGTATGATGATGCTGTTGCATGAATTTAACCTGATGTACCTAGTCAGGCGACAAAGACAGTCACATGCATAGCTCAAATGTGGCTATGGCAGATGTTAGCCATGTTTCTGTTACACAAATGCTATCAGCGTTCGTAAAGAATTGATGTGTGTACATCTTTAAAGTGTGCTTTAAGACTCTGGATATTGTTTAGAGCCATTATAAATGAACTGGCTTTTGTGGGAGTCTGTGTGAGAGAGGCATTTAGTGTAACGTGACATAGTTAGAGAGGTGATAGTTGGAGAAGGGTGCAAATGAGAATAAACTAGGGAATGTTATGACAGGTTTGATGGGAAGGTTAGTTGTCCAAACAGATAGGAGTGCAGTGTTGTGTATTGTATGTGTCATGTGTGACAAACTGGATGGTAGAGTGGTAAAGAGTGTCACGTTTGGAAAGTGTACCTTTTGCACTCTATAGCTTACACACTTCAACCAGGGAGAGGGTTGTAGCCTTTAGCCTAAACACTTCATCCTTGGAGAGCGCAGTAGCCCACAGACTACATAGCCTACTTACACCAAGTGTAGGGGGGGAATTCTTCTGGAAACTGTGAGGTGTAGAGAGAAACAAAAGTTGTGAGTGTTCTTCATAGATAGCTGAATTATCAAGAAGTCCCCGCATTGAGACTTGATGGTGGAGGTGGGCCTTCCAGGCAGATGGAAGGCCTGGAGAATGATCATGTGGCATGTAGACATGCAGAGAAATAGTTCCTAAAACATATTTACCAAAATAGAATAAATGTAATGAGATTCTAAAAAGGACCTGACTCTCACTTGACGCTGTCAGATGGATTGAATGTGAATGCAGTTGTATAATGATGATGATGATGATGATCATGGTGATGATGATACTGTTGCATGAATTTGACCTGATTCACCTGGTCAGGCGACATAGATGCTCACATGCATAGCTCCAATGTAGCTATGGCGTGTTTTCCTCATTGGCTTTGATGCGTTAGTTGCGCTTGGCCCCGTTATTGCTGCTTGCAGCTATATTTAGGGGCCAAGCCCCGAAGGGGCGAAGACCCTATTGTAATTGGTAGTTTTATTATTATTATTTTTTCTGCCATGGAAGTCTATGGCAGGCCCTATAGCCGATTGGTAACTTTTTACGAAACTTAGCATGATGGTAGAGGCTTAGGGCCTGAAGCCATGGAGCAAGTCGCACATTGATTGGCCAAAAGGGGGTGCTATAGCAGCCGACTGAAGTTGCGAACTTTGAACAGGCATATCTCAGGCCCTGTTTGACCTACAGACATGACACTTTGCACACATATGTCTCACCTCATGATGAACAAATTTGCCTCAAGGACCCATAACTTCCGGTTATATAGATTTTCCGCCATTTTGAATTTTTTGAAAAACGCTTAAAATCTATCTCCTCCTAGAGACTTTGACCAATCTACATGATACCCGGTCCACACAATCTAGGGACCGATATCTAAAATTCCATCTTGGCAAAAGTTGAAAAAGTTAAATTTAACAGCAACTATGAGCCAATCAAAATGGCATGGGGCGTGGTTTTTCACATAAAGGGGTATACTTTCTTAAGGGTTGGGCAGAACACCACGCCACTTGGTAGACATCTGTGCAAATATAACCTGAGGCGGCCACTGCATTATTGGCCCAATCAAACCAAATGGGGGCGCTAGAGAGCTCATTTTCAGTTTAGGCCTAACCGCCATGCAGAGCTTTCCGAACCACGGTACAGTGGTACCAGGGTATGTCTAATGGTCACTGGAGAAAGAAGAGCCTGATTGGCCACAGGGTGGCGCTATAACAAGACAAAATACATAAAAGGGGCTAAAATGCAAATTTGAATGGTCATATGTCATGCCCCCTTGGAGCTAGAGTCATGAAGCTTTGGAAGCATATATGTCTCATCAGCTGTAACAAATTTGCCTCAAGGAGCCATAACTTTAGATTATGTTAATTTGCAACAATTTTGCATTTTTTGAAAAGCACTTGAAATCTATCTCCTCCTAGGAAGTTTTGTCAATCTACATGAAGCACAGTATATAGAATCTAGCAATGAATATCTAAAGTTCCATCTCGGCATAATTTAGAAAACTTGATGAAAATAGCCACTGTGAGCAATTGAATATTGCAGAGGGTGTGGCTTTTCACAAAAAGGCATATAACTTCTGAAGGAATGCATGGAACACCACAAAACGTTGTGTTCATATCAACAATGTCAGCCCGAGGCAAAGCCTCCATTACTGGCCAGAATAAACTGAATGGGGGCGCTAGAGAGCTCATTTCCTGTTTAGGCCTAACCGCTTGGATGGTATTTCCGAAAACAGATATAGTAGTACCAGAGCATATATTGAGGTAACTGAAGAAATATGAAGCAGTTAGGCCAAAGGGTGGTGCTATAACGAGCCAACATTCTTAAAAGTGGCTTAAACGCAATTGATTGCTGTAGCGCCCCCCGTGGGTAGATGGGGTTCATATTGCTTGTTTGGGTAGTTCATGGCATGCTCTACAACTTACTAATTGGGCACAACACTGTCAGACTACATTTTTGATGTCCAAACAGTAACGAGTGCAGTGGTGTGTATTGTATGTGTCATGTGTGACAAACTGGCTGGTAGAGTGGTAAAGAGTGTCACGTTTGGAAAGTGTACCTTTTGCATTCTATAGCTTACACACTTCAACCAGGGAGAGGGTTGTAGCCTTTAGCCTAAACACTTCATCCTTGGAGAGCGCAGTAGCCCACAGACTACATAGCCTACTTACACCAAGTTTAGGGGGGGCATTCTTCTGGAAACTGTGAGGTGTAGAGAGAAACAAAAGTTGTGAGTGTTCTTCATAGGTAGCTGAATAATCAAGAAATCCCCGCACTGAGACTTGATGGTAAAGGTGGGCCTTCCAGGCAGATGGAAGGCCTGGAGAATGATCATGTGGCATGTAGACATGCAGAGAAATAGGTCCTAAAACATATGTACCAAAATCCAATAAATGTAATGATATTCTAAAAAGGACCTGACTCTCACTTGATGCTGTCAGATGAATTGAATGTGAATGCAGTTGTATAATGATGATGATGATCATGGTGATGGTCAGGCGACATAGATGCTCACATGCATAGCTTCAATGTAGCTATGGCGTGTTTTCCTCGTTGGCTTTGATGCGTTAGTTGCGCTTGGCCCCGTTATTGCTGCTTGCAGCTATATTTATTATTATTATTCTTTTTCCGCCATGGGAGCCTATGCCAGGCCCTATAGCCGATTGGTAACTTTTTACGACACTTTGCAAGTTGGTAGAGGCTTATGGCCCGAAGCCATGGAGCAAGTCTCAAATTGATTGGCCAAAAGGGGGCGCTATAGCAGCCGACTGAAGTTGCGAACTTTGAACAGGCATATCTCAGGCCCCGTTTGACCTACAGACATGACACTTTGCACACATATGTCTCTCCTCATGATGAACAAATTTGCCTCAAGGACCCATAACTTCCGGTTATATAGATTTTCCGCCATCTTGAATTTTTTGAAAAACGCTTAAAATCTATCTCCTCCTAGAGACTTTGACCAATCTGCATGAAATCCTTTACACACAATCTAGGGAACGATATCTAAAATTCCATCTTGGCAAAAGTTTAAAAAGTTACATTTAGCAGCAACTATGAGCCAATGAAAATGGCATAGGGCGTGGCTTTTCACATAAAGTGGTATACTTTCTTAAGGGTTGTGCAGAACACCACGCCACTTGGTAGACATCTGTGCAGATATAACCTGAGGCGGCCACTGCATTATTGGCCCAATTAAACCAAATGGGGGCGATAGAGAGCTCATTTTTAGTTTAGGCCTAACCGCCATGCAGAGCTTTCCGAACCACGGTACAGTGGTACCAGGGTATGTCTCATGGTCACTGGAGAAAGAAGAGCCTGATTGGCCACAGGGTGGCGCTATAACAAGACAAAATACATAAAAGGGGATAAAATGCAAACTTTGAATGGTCATATGTCATGCCCCGTTGGAGCTAGAGTCATGAAGCTTTGGAGGCATATATGTCTCATCAGGTTGAACAAATTTGCCTCAAGGAGCCATAACTTCAGATTATGTTAATTTGCAACAATTTTGCATTTTTTGAAAAACACTTCAAATCTATCTTCTCCTAGGAAGTTTTGTCAATCTACATGAAGCACAGTAGATAGAATCTAGCAATGAATATCTAAAGTTCCATCTCGGCATAATTTAGAAAACTTGATGAAAATAGCCACTGTGAGCAATTGAATATTGCAGAGGGTGTGGCTTTTCACAAAAAGACCTATAACTTCTGAAGAAATGCATGGAACACCACAAAACCTTGTGTTCATATTAACAATGTCAGCCCGAGGCAAAGCCTCCATTACTGGCCAGATTAAACTGAATGGGGGCGCTAGAGAGCTCATTTCCTGTTCAGGCCTAACCGCTTGGATGGTATTTCCGAAAACAGATATAGTAGTACCAGAGCATATCTTGAGGTAACTGAAGAAATATGAAGCAGTTAGGCCAAAGTGTGGCGCTATAACCAGCCAAAATTCTTAAAAGTGGCTTAAACGCAATTGATTGCTGTAGCGCCCCCCGTGACTAAATGGGGTTCATAATGCTTGTATGGGTAGCCGATGGCATGCTCTACAAATTACTAATTGGGCACAACACTGTCAGATTACATTTTGATGTTTATATAAGCATTGTTGTGCAAAGGGACCCCCATTGCACTTTCATTGTATTTTCATTGCTAGAATTAAACCAATGTGTCGTCTCTTCTTATATGAAGAATGTGCTTGTTCAACTGAAATAATCAAGATCACTACAATTGAATGCATATGGACTCCACGTTAGTTTGACAGTAGTCATTCAGGTCAATTGGATGGAAATGTAGACCTTAAATTACATAGCCTACTTACACCAAATGTATGGGTAGGAGAGGGGCATTCTTCTGAAAACTGTGAGGTTAAGAAAGAAACAAGAATTGTGAGTGTTGTTCACAGATTGCTGAATTGTCAAGCTATCCTTGCAGTGATACTTGATGGTAAAGGTGGGACTCCCAGGCAGATGTAAGGCCTGGACAATGACCAGGTGGGATGTTGACATGCAGAGAAATAGTCACATGCATAGCTCAAATGTGGCTATGGCAGATGTTAGCCATGTTTCTGTTACACAAATGCAATCAGCGTTCATAAAGAATTGATGTGTGTGTACATCTTTAAAGTCTGCTTTAAGACTGGATATTGTGTAGAGCCATTGTAAATGAACTGGCTTTTGTAGGAGTCAGTGTGTGAGAGGCATTTAGTGTAACATGTGACATAGGTAGAGAGGTGATAGTTGGAGAAGGGTCCAAATGAGATTAAACTAGGGAATGTTATGACAGGTTTGATGGGAAGGTTAGTTGTCCAAAGAGTAACGAGTGCAGTGGTGTGTATTGTATGTGGCATGGGTGACAAACTGGATGGTAGAGTGGTAAAGAGTATCAAGTGTGGATAGTGTACCTTTTGCAGTATATAGCTTACACACTTCAACCAGGGAGAGGGTTTTAGCCTTCAATCTAAACACTTCATCCTGGGAGAGGACAGTAGCCCACAGACTACATAGCCTACTTACACCAAGTGTAGGGGGGGCATTCTTCTGGAAACTGTGAGGTGTAGAGAGAAACAAAAGTTGTGAGTATTCTTCATAGGTAGCTGAATTATCAAGAAATCCCCGCACTGAGACTTGATGGTAAAGGTGGGCCTTCCAGGCAGCTGGAAGGCCTGGAGAACGATCATGTGGCATGTAGACATGCAGAGAAATAGGTTCTAAAACATATGTACCAAAATAGAATGAATGTAATGAGATTCTACAAAGGACCTGACTCTCACTTGACGCTGTCAGATGAATTGAATGTGAATGCAGTTGTATAATGATGATGATGATGATGATGATCATGGTGATGATGATACTGTTGCATGAATTTGACCTGATTCGCCTGGTCAGGCGACATAGATGCTCACATGCATAGCTCCAATGTAGCTATGGCGTGTTTTGCTCGTTGGCTTTGATGCGTTCATTGTGCTTGGCCCCGTTATTGCTGCTTGCAGCTATATTTAGGGGCCAAGCCCCGAAGGGGGCGAAGCCCCTATTGTAATTGATGGTATTATTATTATTTATCTGCCATGGAAGTCTATGGCAGGCCCTATAACCAACTGGTCGCTTTTTACGAAAATCGGCAGAGTCGTAGAGGCTTAGGCCCTGAAGCCATGGAGCAAGTCTCACATGGATTGGCCAAAAGGTGGCGCTATAGCAGCCGACTGAAGTTGCGAACTTTGAACAGGCATATCTCAGGCCCCGTTTGACCTACAGACATGACAATTTGCACACATATGTCTATCCTCATGACGAACAAATTTGCCTCAAGGACCCATGACTTCCGGTTATATAGATTTTCCGCCATTTTGAATTTTTTGAAAAACGCTTAAAATCTATCTCCTCCTAGAGACTTTGACCAATCTGCATGATACTGGGTACACACAATCTAAGGACCGATATCTATAATTCCATCTCGGCAAAAGTTGAAAAAGTTAAATTTAACAGCAACTATGAGCCAATGAAAATGGCATGGGGCGTGGCTTTTCACATAAAGGGGTATACTTTCTTAAGGGTTGTGCAGAACACCACGCCACTTGGTACACATCTGTGCAGATATAACCTGAGGCGGCCACTGCATTATTGGCCGAATCAAACCAAATGGGGGCGCTAGAGAGCTCATTTTCAGTTTAGGCCTAACCGCCATGCAGAGCTTTCCGACCCACGGTACAGTGGTACCAGGGTATGTCTAATGGTCACTTGAGAAAGAAGAGCCTGATTGGCCACAGGGTTGCGCTATAACAAGCCAAAATACATAAAAGGGGCTAAAATGCTAACTTTGAAAGGTCATATCTCATGCCCCGTTGGAGCTAGAGTCATGACACTTTGGAGGCATATATGTCTCATCAGGTTGAACAAATTTGCCTCAAAGAGCCATAACTTCAGATTATGTTAATTTGCAACAATTTTGCAATTTTAGAAAAACACTTCAAATCTATCTCCTCCTAGAAAGTTTTGTCAATCTACATGAAGCACAGTAGGTAGAATCTAGCAATGAATATCTAAAGTTCCATCTCGGCATAATTTAGAAAACTTGATGAAAAGAGCCACTATGAGCAATTGAATATTGCAGAGGGTGTGGCTTTTCACAAAAAGGCATAAAACTTCTGATGGAATAGATGGAACACCACAAAACTTTGTGTTCATATCAACAATGTCAGCCTGAGGCAAAGCCTCCATTACTGGCCAGATCAAACTGAATGGGGGCACTAGAGAGCTCATTTCCTGTTAAGGCCTAACCGCTTGGATGGTATTTCCTAAAACAGATATAGTAGTACCAGAGCATATCTTGAGGTAACTCAAGAAATATGAAGCAGTTAGGCCAAAGGGTGGCGCTATAACAAGCCAAAATTCTTAAAAGTGGCTTAAACGCAATTGATTGCTGTAGCGCCCCCCGTGGCTAAATGGGGTTCATAATGCTTGTATGGGTAGCGGATGGCATGCTCTACAACTTACTAATTGGGCACAACACTGTCAGATTACATTTTGATGTTTATATAAGCATTGTTGTGCAAAGGGACCCCCATTGCACTTTCATTGTATTTTCATTGCTAGAATTAAACCAATGTGCCGTCTCTTCTTATATGAAGAATGTGCTTGTTTAACTGAAATAATCAAGATCACTACAATTGAATGGACTCCACTTTAGTTTGACAGTAGTCATTCAGGTCAATTGGATGGAAAAGTAGACCTTAAATTACATAGCCTACTTACACCAAATGTATGGGTAGGAGAGGGGCATTCTTCTGAAAACTGTGAGGTTAAGAGAGAAACAAGAATTGTGAGTGTTGTTCACAGATTGCTGAATTGTCAAGCTATCCTTGCAGTGATACTTGATGGTAAAGGTGGGTCTCCCAGGCAGATGGAAGGCCTGGACAATGACCAGCTGGGATGTCGACATGCAGAGAAATAGGTCCTAAAAATATGTCCCAAAATAGAAGAAATGTGTTGAGATGCTTAAAAGGACCTGACACTCACTTGACATCATCAGATGAATTAACTGTGATTGTGGTTGTATGATGATGCTGTTGCATGAATTTAACCTGATGCACCTTGTCAGGTGACAACGACAGTCACATGCATAGCTCAAATGTGGCTATGGCAGATGCCAGCCATGTTTCTGTTACACAAATGCTATCAGCGTTCATAAAGAATTGATGTGTGTTTACATCTTTAAAGTGTGCTTTAAGACTCTGGATATTGTGTAGAGCCATTATAAATGAACTGGCTTTTATGGGAGTCTGTGTGAGAGAGGCATTTAGTGTAACATGTGACATAGTTGTATAATGATGATGATGATCATGGTGATGATGATACTGTTGCATGAATTTGACCTGATTCACCTGGTCAGGCGACATAGATGCTCCAAGCCTAGCTCAAATGTGGCTATGGCAGATGTTAGCCATGTTTCTGTTACACAAATGCAATCAGCGTTCATAAAGAATTGATGTGTGTGTACATCTTTAAAGTGTGCTTTAAGACAATGGATATTGTGTAGAGCCATTATAAATGAACTGGCTTTTGTGGGAGTCTGTGTGAGAGAGGCATTTAGTGTAACATGTGACATAGGTAGAGAGGTGATAGTTGGAGAAGGGTGCAAATGAGAATAAACTAGGGAATGTTATGACAGGTTTGATGGGAAGGTTAGTTGTCCAAACAGTAACGAGTGCAGTGGTGTGTATTGTATGTGTCGTGTGTGACAAACTGGATGGTAGAGTGGTAAAGAGTGTCACGTTTGGAAAGTGTACCTTTTGCAGTATATAGCTTACACACTTCAACCAGGGAGAGGGTTGTAGCCTTTAGTCTAAACACTTCATCCTGGGAGAGCGCAGTAGCCCACAGACTACATAGCCTACTTACACCAAGTGTAGGGGGGGCACTCTTCTGGAAACTGTGAGGTGTAGAGAGAAACAAAAGTTGTGAGTGTTCTTCATAAATAGCTGAATTATCAAGAAATCCCCGCACTGAGACTTGATGGTAAAGGTGGGCCTTCCAGGCAGATGGAAGGCCTGGAGAATGATCATGTGGCATGTAGACATGCGGAGAAATAGGCCCTAAAACATATGTACCAAAATAAAATAAATGTAATGAGATTCTAAAAAGGACCTGACTCTCACTTGATGCTGTCAGATGAATTGAATGTGAATGCAGTTGTATAACGATGATGATGATGATGATCATGGTGATGATGATACTGTTGCATGAATTTGACCTGATTCACCTGGTCAGGCGACATAGATGCTCACATGCATAGCTCCAATGTAGCTATGGCGTGTTTTCCTCATTGGCTTTGATGCGTTAGTTGCGCTTGTAAAGCTTGTATTTGAAAAGCTAATCATTTGAAATGACTCTAAAACCTAAACCGACTGGTCGCTTTTTACGAAAATTTGCATAGTAGTAGAGGGTCATGCCAAGATGCCCTGGACCGGAATATACATGGATCGGCCAAAGGGGGGCGCCATAGCAATCGATTGAATTTGAAAACTTTGAACAGGCATATCTCATGCCCCGTTTGACCTACAGTGGTGACACTTCGCACACACATTCCTCTCCTCACAAGGAACAAATGCACCCCGGGGTTGCATTACTTCCGGTTATGTAAATTTTTGGCTATTTAGCATTTTTTGAAAAGCGCTTAAAATCTATCTCCTCCTAGAAAGTTTCACCGATTCAGATGGCACTCGGTACAAAGAATCTAGGGACCAATATCTAAAGTTCCATCTCGGCACATTTTGGAAAAGTTGAATAAAACAGAAACTATGAGCCAATGAACATTGCAGAGGGTGTGGCTTTTCAAATAAAGGGTTATCATTATTGAAGGCTTGTAAAGAATAACACAAAAACGTATAGACATGTCCCTATATACATCCAGAGGTTTGCTTTGCATTATTGGCCCGATCAATTCAAAGGGGGGCGCTAGAGAGCTTATTTCCCGTTAAGGCATGACCACTATGCTGATTTTTCCGAAACCGGGTCCAGTGGCAGCAGAGCACTCCTAATGGCCACTGGAGAAACATGAAGCAAATCGGCCACAGGGTGGCGCTATAACAAGCCAAAATTCTTAACAGTTGCTAAAACGCAATCTATTGCTGTAGCTCCCCCTGTGGTCAGATGGAGTTCATCCTGCTTGTATGGGTAGACCATGTCCTGCTCTACAACTCCCTCATTGGATGCAAAATTGTCAGATTATTTTTGATGTCAATATAAGCATTTTTGTACAACAACACCCCCATTGCGCTTTCATCGTATTTTCATAGATATCAATGGCTAGTGCTAGCTCAATGGTAGCTCAATGTGGCTATGGTTTGTTTCGCTTGTTGGCTTTGATGCTTAATGGCTTGGCCCCGTTCATTGCTGCTTGCAGCTATATTTAGGGGCCAAGCCCGAAAGGGCGAAGCCCCTATTGTAATTGTTAGTGTTATTATTATTATTATTATTCATCTGCCATGGGAGTCTATGGCAGGCCCTATAGCCGATTGGTAACTTTTTACGACACTTTGCAAGATGGTAGAGGCTTATGGCCCGAAGCCATGGAGCAAGTCTCAAATTGATTGGCCAAAAGGGGGCGCTATAGCAGCCGACTGAAGTGGCGAACTTTGAACAGGCATATCTCAGGCCCCGTTTGAGCTACAGACATGACACTTTGCACACATATGTCTCTCCTCATGATGAACAAATTTGCCTCAAGGACCCATAACTTCCGGTTATATAGATTTTCCGCCATCTTGAATTTTTTGAAAAATGCTTAAAATCTATCTCCTCCTAGAGACTTTGACCAATCTGCATGAAATCCTTTACACCCAATCTAGGGACCATTATCTAAAATTCCATCTCAGCAAAAGTTTAAAAAGTTAAATTTAACAGCAACTATGAGCCAATGAAAATGGCATAGGGCGTGGCTTTTCACATAAAGTGGTATACTTTCTTAAGGGTTGTGCAGAACACCACGCCACTTGGTAGACATCTGTGCAGATATAACCTGAGGCGGCCACTGCATTATTGGCCCAATCAAACCAAATGGGGGCGCTAGAGAGCTCATTTTCAGTTTAGGCCTAACCGCCATGCAGAGCTTTCCGAACCATGGTACAGTGGTACCAGGGTATGTCTAATGGTCACTGGAGAAAGAAGAGCCTGATTGGCCACAGGGTGGCGCTATTACAAGCCAAAATACATAAAAGGGGATAAAATGCAAACTTTGAATTGTCATATGTCATGCCCCGTTGGAGCTAGAGTCAGGACGCTTTGGAGGCATATATGTCTCATCAGGGTAAACAAATTTGCCTCAAGGAGCCATAACTTCGGATTATGTTAATTTGCAACAATTTTGCATTTTTTTAAAAACACTTGAAATCTATCTCCTCCTAGGAAGTTTTGTCAATCTACATGAAGCACAGTATATAGAATCTAGCAATGAATATCTAAAGTTCCATCTCGGCATAATTTAGAAAACATAATGAAAATAGCCACTGTGAGCAATTGAATATTGCAGAGGGTGTGGCTTTTCACAAAAAGGCAGATAACTTCTGAAGGAATGCATGGAACACCACAAAACGTTGTGTTCATATCAACAATGTCAACCCAAGGCAAAGCCTCCATTACTGGCAAGATTAAACTGAATGGGGGCGCTAGAGAGCTAATTTCCTGTTCAGGCCTAACCGCTTGGATGTTATTTCCGAAAAAAGATATAGTAGTACCAGAGCATATCTTGAGGTAACTGAAGAAATATGAAGCAGTTAGGCCAAAGGGTGGCGCTATAACGAGCCAAAATTCTTAAAAGTGGTTTAAACGCAATTGATTGCTGTAGCGCCCCCCGTGGCTAAATGGGGTTCATAATGCCTGAATGGGTAGCTGATGGCATGCTCTACAATTTACTAATTGGGCACAACACTGTCAGGTGACATTTTGAGGTTTATATAAGCATTGTTGTGCAAAGGTACCCCCATTGCACTTTCATTGTATTTTCATTGCTAGAATTAAACCAATGTGTCATCTCTTCTTATATGAAGAATGTGCTTGTTTAACTGAAATAATCAAGATCACTACAATTGAATGCATATGGACTCCACTTTAGTTTGACAGTAGTCATTCAGGTCAATTGGATGGAAATGTAGACCTTAAATTACATAGCCTACTTACACCTAATGTATGGGTAGGAGAGGGGCATTCTTCTGAAAACTGTGAGGTTAAGAGAGAAACTAGAATTGTGAGTGTTGTTCACAGATTGCTGAATTGTCAAGCTATCCTTGCAGTGATACTTGATGGTTAAGGTGGGTCTCCCAGGCAGATGGAAGGCCTGGACAATGACCAGGTGGGATGTTGACATGCAGAGAAATAGTCACATGCATAGCTCAAATGTGGCTATGGCAGATGTTAGCCATGTTTCTGTTACACAAATGCAATCAGCGTTCATAAAGAATTGATGTGTGTGTACATCTTTAAAGTCTGCTTTAAGACTGGATATTGTGTAGAGCCATTGTAAATGAACTGGCTTTTGTAGGAGTCAGTGTGTGAGAGGCATTTAGTGTAAAATGTGACATAGGTGATAGTTGGAGAAGGGTGCAAATGAGATTAAACTAGGGAATGTTATGACAGGTTTGATGGGAAGGTTAGTTGTCCAAAGAGTAACGAGTGCAGTGGTGTGTATTGTATGTGGCATGGGTGACAAACTGGATGGTAGAGTGGTAAATAGTATCAAGTTTGGATAGTGTACCTTTTGCAGTATATAGCTTGCACACTTCAACCAGGGAGAGGGTTTTAGCCTTTAATCTAAACACTTCATCCTGGGAGAGGACAGTAGCCCACAGACTACATAGCCTACTTACACCAAGTGTAGGGGGGGGCATTCTTCTGGAAACGGTGAGGTGTAGAGAGAAACAAAAGTTGTGAGTGTTCTTCATAGGTAGCTGAATTATCAAGAAATCCCCGCACTGAGACTTGATGGTAAAGGTGGGCCTTCCAGGCAGATGGAAGGCCTGGAGAATGATCATGTGGCATGTAGACATGCAGAGAAATGGGTTCTAAAACATATGTACCAAAATAGAATGAATGTAATGAGATTCTAAAAAGGACCTGACTCTCACTTGACGCCTTCAGATGAATTGAATGTGAATGCAGTTGTATAATGATGGTGATGATGATCATGGTGATGATGATACTGTTGCATGAATTTGACCTGATTCACCTGGTCAGGCGACAAAGATGCTCACATGCATAGCTCCAATGTAGCTATGGCGTGTTTTGCTCGTTGGCTTTGATGCGTTCATTGTGCTTGGCCCCGTTATTGCTGCTTGCAGCTATATTTAGGGGCCAAGCCCCGAAGGGGGCGAAGCCCCTATTGTAATTGATGGTATTATTATTATTATTATTATTATTATTATTATTATTTATCTGCCATGGAAGTCTATGGCAGGCCCTATAACCGACTGGTCGCTTTTTACGAAACTCGGCAGAGTCATAGAGGCTTAGGCCCCGCAGCAGTGAAGCAAGTCTCACATGGATTGGCCAAAAGGGGGCGCTATAGCAGCCGACTGAAGTTGCGAACTTTGAACAGGCATATCTCAGGCCCCGTTTGACCTACAGACATGACACTTCTCATACATATGTCTCTCCTCATGATGAACAAATTTGCCTCAAGGACCCATAACTTCCGGTTATATAGATTTTCCGCCATTTTGAATTTTTTGAAAAACGCTTAAAATCTATCTCCTCCTAGAGACTTTGACCAATCTGCATGATACTGGGTACACACAGTCTAAGGACCGATATCTATAATTCCATCTCGGCAAAAGTTGAAAAAGTTAAATTTAACAGCAACTATGAGCCAATGAAAATGGCATGGGGCGTGGCTTTTCACATAAAGGGGTATACTTTCTTAAGGGTTGTGCAGAACACCACGCCACTTGGTACACATCTGTGCAGATATAACCTGAGGCGGCCACTGCATTATTGGCCGAATCAAACCAAATGGGGGCGCTAGAGAGCTCATTTTCAGTTTAGGCCTAACCGCCATGCAGAGCTTTCCGAACCACGGTACGGTGGTACCAGGGTATGTCTAATGGTCACTCGAGAAAGAAGAGCCTGATTGGCCACAGGGTGGCGCTATTACAAGCCAAAATACATAAAAGGGGATAAAATGCAAACTTTGAATGGTCATATGTCATGCCCCGTTGGAGCTAGAGTCAGGACGCTTTGGAGGCATATATGTCTCATCAGGGTAAACAAATTTGCCTCAAGGAGTTATAACTTCGGATTATGTTAATTTGCAACAATTTTGCATTTTTTGAAAAACACTTGAAATCTATCTCCTCCTAGGAAGTTTTGTCAATCTACATGAAGCACAGTATATAGAATCTAACAATGAATATCTAAAGTTCCATCTCGGCATAATTTAGAAAACATAATGAAAATAGCCACTGTGAGCAATTGAATATTGCAGAGGGTGTGGCTTTTCACAAAAAGGCATATCACTTCTGAAGGAATGCATGGAACAACACAAAATGTTGTGTTCATATCAACAATGTCAGCCAGAGGCAAAGCCTCCAATACTGGGCAGATTAAACTGAATGGGGGCGCTAGAGAGCAAATTTCCTGTTCAGGCCTAACCGCTTGGATGGTATTTCCGAAAACAGATATAGTAGTACCAGACCATATCTTGAGGTAACTGAAGAAATATGAAGCAGTTAGGCCAAAGGGTGGCGCTATAACGAGCCGAAATTCTTAAAAGTGGCTTAAACGCAATTGATTGCTGTAGCGCCCCCCGTGGCTAAATGGGGTTCATAATGCTTGTATGCGTAGCTGATGGCATGCTCTACAACTTACTAATTGGGCACAACACTGTCAAATTACATTTTGAGGTTTATATAAGCATTGTTGTGCAAAGGGACCCCCATTGCACTTTCATTGTATTTTCATTGCTAGAATTAAACCAATGTGTCGTCTCTTCTTATATGAAGAATGTGCTTGTTTAACTGAAATAATCAAGATCACTACAATTGAATGCATATGGACTCCACTTTAGTTTGACAGTAGTCATTCAGGTCAATTGGATGGAAATGTAGACCTTAAATTACATAGCCTACTTACACCAAATGTATGGGTAGGAGAGGGGCATTCTTCTGAAAACTGTGGTTAAGAGAGAAACAAGAATTGTGAGTGTTGATCACAGATTGCTGAATTGTCAAGCTATCCCTGCAGTGATACTTGATGGTAAAGGTGGGTCTTCCAGGCAGATGGAAGGCCTGGAGAATGACCAGGTGGGATGTAGACATGCAGAGAAATAGGTCCTAAAAATATGTCCCCATATAGAATAAATGTGTTGAGATGCTTAAAAGGACCTGACACTCACTTCACATCATCAGATGAATTAACTGTGAGTGTGGTTGTATGATGATGCTGTTGCATGAATTTAACCTGATGTACCTAGTCAGGCGACAAAGACAGTCACATGCATAGCTCAAATGTGGCTATGGCAGATGTTAGCCATGTTTCTGTTACACAAATGCTATCAGCGTTTGTAAAGAATTGATGTGTGTACATCTTTAAAGTGTGCTTTAAGACTCTGGATATTGTTTAGAGCCATTATAAATGAACTGGCTTTTGTGGGAGTCTGTGTGAGAGAGGCATTTAGTGTAACGTGACATAGTTAGAGAGGTGATAGTTGGAGAAGGGTGTAAATGAGAATAAACTAGGGAATGTTATGAAAGGTTTGATGGGAAGGTTAGTTGTCCAAACAGATAGGAGTGCAGTGTTGTGTATTGTATGTGTCATGTGTGACAAACTGGATGGTAGAGTGGTAAAGAGTGTCACGTTTGGAAAGTGTACCTTTTGCACTCTATAGCTTACACACTTCAACCAGGGAGAGGGTTGTAGCCTTTAGCCTAAACACTTCATCCTTGGAGAGCGCAGTAGCCCACAGACTACATAGCCTACTTACACAAAGTGTAGGGGGGGAATTCTTCTGGAAACTGTGAGGTGTAGAGAGAAACAAAAGTTGTGAGTGTTCTTCACAGATAGCTGAATTATCAAACAAACTACACACTGAGACTTGATGGAAAAGGTGGGTCTTTCAGGCAGATGGAAGGCCTGGAGAATGACCATGTGGCCTGTAGACATGTAGAGAAATAGGTCCTACAAGATATGTCCCAAAATATAATTAATGTAATGCGATGCTTAAAAGGACCTGACATTCGTTTGACGCCTTCAGATGAATTGAATGTGATTGCAGTTGTATGATGATGATGATGATCATGGTGATGATGATCATGGTGATGATGATACTGTTGCATGAATTAGACCTGATTCATCTGGTCAGGCGACATTGATCCTCACATGCATAGCTCCAATGTAGCTATGGTGTGTTTTGCTCATTGGCTTTGATGCGTTAGTTGTGCTTGGCCCCGTTATTGCTGCTTGCAGCTATATTAAAGCTTGTATTTGAAAAGCTAATAATTTGAAATGACTTTAAAACCTAAACCGACTGGTCGCTTTTTACGACAATTTGCATAGTAGTAGAGGGTCATGCCAAGATGGCCTGGACCGGAATATACATGGATCGGCCAAAGGGGGGCGCCATAGCAATCGATTGAATTTGAAAACTTTGAACAGGCATATCTCATGCCCCGTTTGACCTACAGTGGTGACACGTTGCACACATATTCCTCTCCTCACAATGAACAAATGCACCCCGGGTTTGCATTACTTCCGGTTATGTAGATTTTTGGCTATTTAGCATTTTTTGAAAAGCGCTTAAAATCTATCTCCTCCTAGAAAGTTTCACCGATTCAGATGGCACTCAGTACAAAGAATCTAGGGACCAATATCTAAAGTTCCATCTCGGCACATTTTGGAAAAGTTGAATAAAACAGAAACTATGAGCCAATGAACATTGCAGAGGGTGTGGCTTTTCAAATAAAGGGTTATCATTATTTAAGGCTTGTAAAGAATAACACAAAAACGTATAGACATGTCCCTATATACATCCAGAGGTTTGCTTTGCATTATTGGCCCGATCAATTCAAAGGGGGGCGCTAGAGAGCTCATTTCCGGTTAAGGCATGACCACTATGCTGATTTTTCCGAAACCGGGTCCAGTGGCAGCAGAGCACTCCTAATGGCCACTGGAGAAAGATGAAGCAAATCGGCCAGAGGGCGGCGCTATAACAAGCCAAAATTCTTAACAGTTGCTAAAACGCAATCTATTGCTGTAGCGCCCCCTGTGGTCAGATGGAGTTCATCCTGCTTGTATGGGTAGACCATGTCCTGCTCTACAACTCCCTCATTGGATGCGAAATTGTCAGATTAAATTTTGATGTCAATATAAGCATTTTTGTACAACAACACCCCCATTGCGCTTTCATCGTATTTTCATAGATATAATTGAATGCATATGGACTCCACTTTAGTTTGACAGTAGTCATTCAGGTCAATTGGATGGAAATGTAGACCTTCAATAACATAGCCTACTTACACCAAATGTATGGGTAGGAGAGGGGCATTCTTCTGAAAACTGTGAGGTAGAGGTAGAGAAACAAGAATTGTGAGTGTTGTTCACAGATTGCTGAATTGTCAAGCTATCCCTGCAGTGAGACCTGATGGTAAAGGTGGGTCTCCCAGGCAGATGGAAGGCCTGGAGAATGGCCATGTGGGATGTCGACATGCAGAGAAATAGGTCCTAAAAATATGTCCCAAAATAGAAGAAATGTGTTGAGATGCTTAAAAGGACCTGACACTCACTTGATATCATCAGATTAATAAACTGTGAATGTGGTTGTATGATGATGCTGTTGCATGAATTTAACCTGATGTACCTTGTCAGGTGACAAAGACAGTCACATGCATAGCTCAAATGTGGCTATGGCAGATGCCAGCCATGTTTCTGTTACACAAATGCTATCAGCGTTCATAACGAATTGATGTGTGTGTACATCTTTAAAGTGTGCTTTAAGACTCTGGATATTGTGTAGAGCCATTATAAATGAACTGTGACTTTGTGGGAGTCTGTGTGAGAGAGGCATTTAGTGTAACATTTGACATAGTTGTATAATGATGATGATGATCATGGTGATGATGATACTGTTGCATGAATTTGACCTGATTCACCTGGTCAGGCGACATAGATGCTCACATGCATAGCTCCAATGTAGCTATGCCGTGTTTTCCTCGTTGGCTTTGATGCGTTCGTTGCGCTTGGCCCCGTTATTGCTGCTTGCAGCTATATTTAGGGGCCAAGCCCCGAAGGGGCGAAGACCCTATTGTTATTGGTAGTGTTATTATTATTCTTTTTCCGCCATGGGAGCCTATGCCAGGCCCTATAGCCGATTGGTAACTTTTTACGAAACTTTGCAAGATGGTAGAGGCTTATGGCCCAAAGCCATGGAGCAAGTCTCACATTGATTGGCCAAAAGGGGGCGCTATAGCAGCCGACTGAAGTTGCGAACTTTGAACAGGCATATCTCAGGCCCCATTTAACCTACAGACATGACACTTTGCACACATATGTCTCTCCTCATGATGAACAAATTTGCCTCAAGGACCCATAACTTCCGGTTATATAGATTTTCCGCCATTTTGAATTTTTTGAAAAATGCTTAAAATCTATCTTCTCCTAGAGACTTTGACCAATCTGCATGAAATCCGTTACACACAATCTAGGGAACGATATCTAAAATTCCATCTCGGCAAAAGTTTAAAAAGTTAAATTTAACAGCAACTATGAGCCAATGAAAATGGCATGGGGCGTGGCTTTTCACATAAAGTGGTATACTTTCTTAAGGGTTGTGCAGAACACCACGCCACTTGGTAGACATCTGTGCAGATATAACCTGAGGCGGACACTGCATTATTGGCCCAATCAAACCAAATGGGGGCGCTAAAGAGCTCATTTTCAGTTTAGGCCTAACCGCCATGCAGAGCTTTCCGAACCACGGTACAGTGTTACCAGGGTATGTCTAATGGTCACTGGAGAAAGAAGAGCCTGATTGGCCACAGGGTGGCGCTACTACAAGACAAAATACATAAAAGGGGCTAAATTGCAAACTTTGAATGGTCATATGTCATGCCCCGTTGGAGCTAGAGTCATGAAGCTTTGGAGGCATATATGTCTCATCAGCTTGAACAAATTTGCCTCAAGGAGCCATAACTTCAGATTATGTTAATTTGCAACAATTTTGCATTTTTTGAAAAACACTTCAAATCTATCTCCTCCTAGGAAGTTTTGTCAATCTACATGAAGCACAGTATATAGAATCTAGCAATGAATATCTAAAGTTCCATCTCGGCATAATTTAGACAACTTGATGAAAATAGCCACTGTGAGCAATTGAATATTGCAGAGGGTGTGGCTTTTCACAAAAAGGCATATAACGTCTGAAGGAATGCATGGAAAACCACAAAACTTTGTGTTCTTATCAACAATGTCAGCCCGAGGCAAAGCCTCCATTACTGGCCAGATTAAACTGAATGGGGGCGCTAGAGAGCTCATTTCCTGTTTAGGCCTAACCGCTTGGATGGTATTTCCGAAAACAGATATAGTAGTACCAGAGCATATCTTGAGGTAACTGAAGAAATATGAAGCAGTTAGGCCAAAGGGTGGCGCTATAACGAGCCAAAATTATTTAAAGTGGCTTAAACACAATTGATTGCTGTAGCGCCCCCCGTGGCTAAATGGGGTTCATAATGCTTGTATGGGTAGCTGATGGTATGCTCTACAATTTACTAATTGGGCACAACACTGTCAGATTACATTTTGATGTTTATATAAGCATTGTTGTGCAAAGGGACCCCCATTGCACTTTCATTGTATTTTCATTGCTAGAATTAAACCAATGTGTCGTCTCTTCTTATATGAAGAATGTGCTTGTTTAACTGAAATAATCAAGATCACTACAATTGAATGCATATGGACTCCACTTTAGTTTGACAGTTGTCATTCAGGTCAATTGGATGGAAATGTAGACATTAAATTACATAGACTACTTACACCAAATGTATCGGTAGGAGAGGGGCATTCTTCTGAAACAAGAATTGTGAGTGTTGTTCACAGATTGCTGAAATGTCAAGCTATCCCTGCAGTGAGACCTGATGGTAAAGGTGGGTCTCCCAGGCAGATGGAAGGCCTGGAGAATGGCCATGTGGGATGTCGACATGCAGAGAAATAGGTCCTAAAAATATGTCCCAAAATAGAAGAAATGTGTTGAGATGCTTAAAAGGACCTGACACTCACTTGACATCATCAGATGAATTAACTGTGATTGTGGTTGTATGATGATGCTGTTGCATGAATTTAACCTAATGTACCTAGTCAGGTGACAAAGACAGTCACATGCATAGCTCAAATGTGGCTATGGCAGATGCTAGCCATGTTTCTGTCACACAAATGCTATCAGCGTTCATAAAGAATTGCAGGTGTGTACATCTTTAAAGTGTGCTTTAAGACTCTGGATATTGTGTAGAGCCATTATAAATGAACTGGCTTTTGTGGGAGTCTGTGTGAGAGAGGCATTTAGTGTAACATGTGACATAGGTAGAGAGGTGATAGTTGGAGAAGGGTGCAAATGAGAATAAACTAGGGAATGTTATGACAGGTTTGATGGGAAGGTTAGTTGTCCAAACAGTAACGAGTGCAGTGGTGTGTATTGTATGTGTCATGTGTGACAAACTGGATGGTAGAGTGGTTAAGAGTGTCACGTTTGGAAAGTGTACCTTTTGCATTCTATAGCTTACACACTTCAACCAGGGAGAGGGTTGTAGCCTTTTGTCTAAACACTTCATCCTGGGAGAGCGCAGTAGCCCACAGACTACATAGACTACTTACACCAAGTGTAGGGGGGGCATTCTTCTGGAAACTGTGAGGTGTAGAGAGAAACAAAAGTTGTGAGTGTTCTTCATAAATAGCTGAATTATCAAGAAATCCCCGCACTGAGACTTGATAGTAAAGGTGGGCCTTCCAGGCAGATGGAAGGCCTGGAGAATGATCATGTGGCATGTAGACATGCAGAGAAATAGGTCCTAAAACATATGTACCAAAATAGAATAAATGTAATGAGATTCTAAAAAGGACCCGACTCTCACTTGACGCTGTCAGATGAATTGAATGTGAATGCAGTTGTATAATGATGATGATGATGATCATGGTGATGATGATACTGTTGCATGAATTTGACCTGATTCACCTGGTCAGGCGACATAAATGCTCACATGCATAGCTCCAATGTAGCTATGGTGTGTTTTGCTCATTGGCTTTGATGCGTTAGTTGCGCTTGGCCCCGTTATTGCTGCTTGCAGCTATATTTATTAGGGGCCAAGCCCGAAAGGGCGAAGCCCCTATTGTAATTGTTAGTGTTATTATTATTATTATTATTCATCTGCCATGGGAGTCTATGGCAGGCCCTATAGCCGATTGGTAACTTTTTACGACACTTTGCAAGATGGTAGAGGCTTATGGCCCGAAGCCATGGAGCAAGTCTCAAATTGATTGGCCAAAAGGGGGCGCTATAGCAGCCGACTGAAGTTGCGAACTTTGAACAGGCATATCTCAGGCCCCGTTTGACCTACAGACATGACACTTCTCACACATATGTCTCTCCTCATGATGAACAAATTTGCCTCAAGGACCCATAACTTCCGGTTATATAGATTTTCCGCCATTTTGATTTTTTTGAAAAACGCTTAAAATCTATCTCCTCCTAGAGACTTTGACCAATCTGTATGACATTCGGTACACACAATCTAGGGAACAATATCTAAAATTCCATCTCGGCAAAAGTTGAAAAAGTTAAATTTAACAGCAACTATGAGCCAATGAAAATGACATAGGGCGTGGCTTTTCACATAAAGTGGTATACTTTCTTAAGGGTTGTGCAGAACACCATGCCACTTTGTAGACATCTGTGCAGATATAACCTGAGGCGGCCACTGCATTATTGGCCCAATAAAACCAAATGGGGGCGCTAGAGAGCTCATTTTCATTTTAGGCCTAACCGCCATGCAGAGTTTTCCGAAAAACAGTACAGTGGTACCACGGTATGTCTAATGGTGACTGGAGAAAGAAGAGCCTGATTGGCCACATGGTGGTGCTATAATAAGCCAAAATACATAAAAGGGGCTAAAATGCAAACTTTGAACAATCATATCTCATGCACCGTTGGAGCTAGATTCTTGGAAGCTTTGGAGGCATATATGTCTCATCAGGTTGAACAAATTTGCCTCAAGGAGCCATGACTTCAGATTATGTTAATTTGCAACAAATAAGCATTTTTGGAAAAACACTTGAAATCTATCTCTTCCTAGGAAGTTTTGTCAATCTACATAAAGCACAGTTTATAGAATCTAGCAATGAATATCTAAAGTTCCATCTCGGCATAATTTAGAAAACTTGATGAAAGTAGCCACTGTGAGCAATTGAATATTGCAGAGGGTGTGGCTTTTCACAAAAAGGCATGTAACTTCTGAAGGAATGCATGGAACATCACAAAACGTTGTGGTCATATCAACAATGTCAGCCCAAGGCTAAGCCTCCATTACTGGCCAGAATAAACTGAATGGGGGCGCTAGAGAGCTCATTTCCTGTTGAGGCCTAACCGCTTGGATGGTATTTCCGAAAACAGATATAGTAGTACCAGAGCATATATTGAGGTAACTGAAGAAATATGAAGCAGTTAGGCCAAAGGGTAACGCTATAACGAGCCAAAATTCTTAAAAGTGGCTAAAACGCAATTGATTGCTGTAGCGCCCCCCGTGGCTACATGGGGTTCATAATGCTTGTATGGGTAGCTGATGGCATGCTCTACAAATTACTAATTGGGCACAACACTGTCAGATTACATTTTGATGTTTATATAAGCATTGTCGTGCAAAGGGACCCCCATTGCACTTTCATTGTATTTTCATTGCTAGAATTAAACCAATGTGTCGTCTCTTCTTATATGAAGAATGTGCTTGTTTAACTGAAATAATCAAGATCACTACAATTGAATGCATATGGACTCCACGTTAGTTTGACAGTAGTCATTCAGGTCAATTGGATGGAAATGTAGACCTTAAATTACATAGCCTACTTACACCAAATGTATGGGTAGGAGAGGGGCATTCTTCTGAAAACTGTGAGGTTAAGAGAGAAACAAGAATTGTGAGTGTTGTTCACAGATTGTTGAATTGTCAAGCTATCCTTGCAGTGATACTTGATGGTAAAGGTGGGACTCCCAGGCAGATGTAAGGCCTGGACAATGACCAGGTGGGAGGTTGACATGCAGAGAAATAGTCACATGCATAGCTCAAATGTGGCTATGGCAGATGTTAGCCATGTTTCTGTTACACAAATGCAATCAGCGTTCATAAAGAACTGATGTGTGTGTACATCTTTAAAGTCTGCTTTAAGACTGGATATTGTGTAGAGCCATTGTAAATGAACTGGCTTTTGTAGGAGTCAGTGTGTGAGAGGCATTTAGTGTAACATGTGACATAGGTAGAGAGGTGATAGTTGGAGAAGGGTCCAAATGAGATTAAACTAGGGAATGTTATGACAGGTTTGATGGGAAGGTTAGTTGTCCAAAGAGTAACGAGTGCAGTGGTGTGTATTGTATGTGGCATGGGTGACAAACTGGATGGTAGAGTGGTAAAGAGTATCAAGTTTGGATAGTGTACCTTTTGCAGTATATAGCTTACACACTTCAACCAGGGAGAGGGTTTTAGCCTTCAATCTAAACACTTCATCCTGGGAGAGGACAGTAGCCCACAGACTACATAGCCTACTTACACCAAGTGTAGGGGGGCCATTGTTCTGGAAACTGTGAGGTGTAGAGAGAAACAAAAGTTGTGAGTGTTCTTCATAGGTAGCTGAATTATCAAGAAATCCCCGCACTGAGACTTGATGGTAAAGGTGGGCCTTCCAGGCTGATGGAAGGCCTGGAGAACGATCATGTGGCATGTAGACATGCAGAGAAATAGGTTCTAAAACATATGTACCAAAATAGAATGAATGTAATGAGATTCTAAAAATGACCTGACTCTCACTTGACGCTGTCAGATGAATTGAATGTGAATGCAGTTGTATAATGATGATGATGATGATGATGATGATGATCATGGTGATGATGATACTGTTGCATGAATTTCACCTGATTCGCCTGGTCAGGCGACATAGATGCTCACATGCATAGCTCCAATGTAGCTATGGCGTGTTTTGCTCGTTGGCTTTGATGCGTTCATTGTGCTTGGCCCCGTTATTGCTGCTTGCAGCTATATTTATTATTATTATTATTCCGCCATGGGAGTCTATGCAAGGCCCTATAACCGACTGGTCGCTTTTTACGAAAAATAGGCAGAGTCATAGAGGCTTAGGCCCCGCAGCAGTGGAGCAAGTCTCACATTGATTGGCCAAAAGGGGGCGCTATAGCAGCCGACTGAAGTTCCGAACTTTGAACAGGCATATCTCAGGCCCCGTTTGACCTACAGACATGACACTTTGCACACATATGTCTCTCCTCACGATGAACAAATTTGCCTCAAGGACCCATAACTTCCGGTTATATAGATTTTCCGCCATTTTGAATTTTTTGAAAAACGCTTAAAATCTATCTCCTCCTAGAGACTTTGACCAATCTGCATGATACTGGGTACACACAATCTAAGGACCGATATCTATAATTCCATCTCGGCAAAAGTAGAAAAAGTTACATTTAACAGCAACTATGAGCCAATGAAAATGGCATGGGGCGTGGCTTTTCACATAAAGGGGTATACTTTCTTAAGGGTTGTGCAGAACACCACGCCACTTGGTAGACATCTGTGCAGATATAACCTGAGGCGGCCACTGCATTATTGGCCGAATCAAACCAAATGGGGGCGCTAGAGAGCTCATTTTCAGTTAAGGCCTAACCGCCATGCAGAGCTTTCCGAACCACGGTACAGTGGTACCAGGGTATGTCTAATGGTCACTCGAGAAAGAAGAGCCTGATTGGCCACAGGGTGGCGCTATAACAAGCCAAAATACATAAAAGGGGCTAAAATGCTAACTTTGAAAGGTCATATCTCATGCCCCGTTGGAGCTAGAGTCATGACGCTTTGGAGGCATATATGTCTCATCAGGTTGAACAAATTTGCCTCAAAGAGCCATAACTTCAGATTATGTTAATTTGCAACAATTTTGCAATTGTAGAAAAACACTTAAAATCTATCTCCTCCTAGAAAGTTTTGTCAATCTACATGAAGCACAGTAGGTAGAATCTAGCAATGAATATCTAAAGTTCCATCTCGGCATAATTTAGAAAACTTGATGAAAAGAGCCACTATGAGCAATTGAATATTGCAGAGGGTGTGGCTTTTCACAAAAAGGCATATTACTTCTGATGGAATGGATGGAACACCACAAAACTTTGTGTTCATATCAACAATGTCAGCCTGAGGCAAAGCCTCCATTACTGGCCAGATCAAACTGAATGGGGGTGCTAGAGAGCTCATTTCCTGTTAAGGCCTAACCGCTTGGATGGTATTTCCTAAAACAGATATAGTAGTACCAGAGCATATCTTGAGGTAACTCAAGAAATATGAAGCAGTTAGGCCAAAGGGTGGCGCTATAACAAGCCAAAATTCTTAAAAGTGGCTTAAACGCAATTGATTGCTGTAGCGCCCCCCGTGGCTAAATGGGGTTCATAATGCTTGTATGGGTAGCGGATGGCATGCTCTACAACTTACTAATCGGGCACAACACTGTCAGATTACATTTTGATGTTTATATAAGCATTTTTGTGCAAAGGGACCCCCATTGCACTTTCATTGTATTTTCATTGCTAGAATTAAACCAATGTGCCGTCTCTTCTTATATGAAGAATGTGCTTGTTTAACTGAAATAATCAAGATCACTACAATTGAATGTATATGGACTCCACGTTAGTTTGACAGTTGTCATTCAGGTCAATTGGATGGAAATGTAGACCTTAAATTACATAGCCTACTTACACCAAATGTATGGGTAGGAGAGGGGCATTCTTCTGAAAACTGTGAGGTTAAGAGAGAAACAAGAATTGTGAGTGTTGTTCACAGATTGCTGAATTGTCAAGCTATCCTTGCAGTGATACTTGATGGTAAAGGTGGGTCTCCCAGGCAGATGGAAGGCCTGGACAATGACCAGGTGGGATGTTGACATGCAGAGAAATAGTCACATGCATAGCTCAAATGTGGCTATGGCAGATGTTAGCCATGTTTCTGTTACACAAATGCAATCAGCGTTCATAAAGAATTGATGTGTGTGTACATCTTTGAAGTCTGCTTTAAGACTGGATATTGTATAGAGCCATTGTAAATTAACTGGCTTTTGTAGGAGCCAGTGTGTGAGAGGCATTTAGTGTAAAATGTGACATAGGTAGAGAGGTGATAGTTAAAGAAGGGTGCAAATGAGATTAAACTAGGGAATGTTATGACAGGTTTGATGGGAAGGTTAGTTGTCCAAAGAGTAACGAGTGCAGTATGTGTATTGTATGTGGCATGGGTGACAAACTGGATGGTAGAGTGGTAAAGAGTATCAAGTTTGGAAAGTGTACTTTTTGCAGTATATAGCTTACACACTTCAACCAGGGAGAGGGTTTTAGCCTTTAATCTAAACACTTCATCCTGGGAGAGGACAGTAGCCCACAGACTACATAGCCTACTTACACCAAGTGTAGGGGGGGCATTCTTCTGGAAACTGTGAGGTGTAGAGAGAAACAAAAGTTGTGAGTGTTCTTCATAGGTAGCTGAATTATCAAGAAATCCCCGCACTGAGACTTGATGGTAAAGGTTGGCCTTCCAGGCAGATGGAAGGCCTGGAGAATGATCATGTGGCATGTAGACATGCAGAGAAAAAGGTTCTAAAACATATGTACCAAAATAGAATGAATGTAATGAGATTCTAAAAAGGACCTGACTCTCACTTGATGCTGTCAGATGAATTGAATGTGAATGCAATTGTATAATGATGATGATGATCATGGTGATGATGATACTGTTGCATGAATTTGACCTGATTCACCTGGTCAGGCGACATAGATGCTCACATGCATAGCTCCAATGTAGCTATGGCGTGTTTTGCTCGTTGGCTTTGATGCGTTCATTGTGCTTGGCCCCGTTATTGCTGCTTGCAGCTATATTTAGGGGCCAAGCACCGAAGGTGCGAAGCCCTATTGTTATTGTTAGTGTTATTATTATTCATCTGCCATGGAAGTCTATGGCAGGCCCTATAGCCGATTGGTAACTTTTTACGAAACTTTGCATGATGGTAGAGGCTTATAGCCTGAAGCCATGGAGCAAGTCTCACATCGATTGGCCAAAAGGGGGCGCTATAGCAGCCGACTGAAGTTGCGAACTTTGAACAGGCATATATCAGGCCCCGTTTGACCTACAGACATGACAATTTGCACACATATGTCTCTCCTCATGACGAACAAATTTGCCTCAAGGACCCATAACTTCCGGTTATATAGATTTTCCGCCATTTTGAATTTTTTGAAAAACGCTTAAAATCTATCTCCTCCTAGAGACTTTGACCAATCTGCATGACATCCGGTACACACAATCTATGGAACAATATCTAAAATTCCATCTCGGCAAAAGTTGAAAAAGTTAAATATAACAGCAACTATGAGCCAATGAAATTTGCAGAGGGCGTGGCTTTTCACATAAAGGGGTATCATTTCTTAAGGGTTGTGCAGAACACCATGCCACTTTGTAGACATCTCTGCAGATATAACCTGAGGCGGCCACTGCATTATTGGCCCAATAAAACCAAATGGGGGCGCTAGAGAGCTCATTTTCATTTTAGGCCTAACCGCCTTGCAGAGTTTTCCGAAAAACAGTACAGTGGTACCACGGTATGTCTAATGGTGACTGGAGAAAGAAGAGCCTGATTGGCCACATGGTGGTGCTATAACAAGCCAAAATACATAAAAGGGGCTAAAATGCAAACTTTGAACGGTCATATCTCATGCCCCGTTGGAGCTAGATTCTTGGAAGCTTTGGAGGCATATATGTCTCATCAGGTTGAACAAATTTGCCTCAAAGAGCCATGACTTCAGATTATGTTAATTTGCAACAAATAAGCATTTTTGGAAAAACACTTGAAATCTATCTCTTCCTAGGAAGTTTTGTCAATCTACATAAAGCACAGTTTATAGAATCTAGCAATGAATATCTAAAGTTCCATCTCAGCATAATTTAGAAAACTTGATGAAAGTAGCCACTGTGAGTAATTGAATATTGCAGAGGGTGTGGCTTTTCACAAAAAGGCATATAACTTCTGAAGGAATGCATGGAACATCACAAAACGTTGTGGTCATATCAACAATGTCAGCCCAAGGCAAAGCCTCCGTTACTGGCCAGAATAAACTGAATGGGGGCGCTAGAGAGCTCATTTCCTGTTGAGGCCTAACCACTTGGATGGTATTTCCAAAAACAGATATAGTAGTACCAGAGCATATCTTGAGGTAACTGAAGAAATATGAAGCAGTTAGGCCAAAGGGTGGCGCTATAACAAGCCGAAATTCTTAAAAGTGGCTTAAATGCAATTGATTGCTGTAGCGCCCCCCGTGGCTAAATGGGGTTCATAATGCTTGTATGCGTAGCTGATGGCATGCTCTACAACTTACTAATTGGGCACAACACTGTCAGATTACATTTTGATGTTTATATAAGCATTGTTGTGCAAAGGGACCCCCATTGCACTTTCATTGTATTTTCATTGCTAGAATTAAACCAATGTGTCGTCTCTTCTTATATGAAGAATGTGCTTGTTTAACTGAAATATTCAAGATCACTACAATTGAATGCATATGGACTCCACTTTAGTTTGACAGTAGTCATTCAGGTCAATTGGATGGAAATGTAGACCTTAAATTACATAGCCTACTTACACCAAATGTATGGGTTGGAGAGGGGCATTCTTCTGAAAACTGTGAGGTTAAGAGAGAAACAAGAATTGTGAGTGTTGTTCACAGATTGCTGAATTGTCAAGCTGTCCTTGCAGTGATACTTGATGGTAAAGGTGGGTCTCCCAGGCAGATGGAAGGCCTGGACAATGACCAGGTGGGATGTTGACATGCAGATAAATAGTCACATGCATAGCTCAAATGTGGCTATGGCAGATGTTAGCCATGTTTCTGTTACACAAATGCAATCAGCGTTCATAAAGAATTGATGTGTGTGTACATCTTTAAAGTCTGCTTTAAGACTGGATATTGTGTAGAGCCATTGTAAATGAACTGGCTTTTGTAGGAGTCAGTGTGTGAGAAACATTTAGTGTTAAATGTGACATAGGTAAGAGGTAATAGTTGGAGAAGGGTGCAAATGAGATTAAACTAGGGAATGTTATGACAGGTTTGATGGGAAGGTTAGTTGTCCAAAGAGTAACGAGTGCAGTGGTGTGTATTGTATGTGGCATGGGTGACAAACTGGATGGTAGAGTGGTAAAGAGTATCAAGTTTGGATAGTGTACCTTTTGCAGTATATAGCTTCACACTTCAACCAGGGAGAGGGTTTTAGCCTTTAATCTAAACACTTCATCCTGGGAGAGGACAGTAGCCCACAGACTACATAGCCTACTTACACCAAGTGTAGGGGGGGCATTCTTCTGGAAACTGTGAGGTGTAGAGAGAAACAAAAGTTGTGAGTGTTCTTCATAGGTAGCTGAATTATCAAGAAATCCCCGCACTGAGACTTGATGGTAAAGGTGGGCCTTCCAGGCAGATGGAAGGCCTGGAGAACGATCATGTGGCATGTAGACATGCAGAGAAATAGGTTCTAAAACATATGTACCAAAATAGAATGAATGTAATGACATTCTAAAAATGACCTGACTCTCACTTGACGCTGTCAGATGAATTAAATGTGAATGCAGTTGTATAATGATGATGATGATGATCATGGTGATCATGGTGATGATGATACTGTTGCATGAATTTGACCTGATTCTCCTGTCAGGCGACATAGATGCTCACATGCATAGCTCCAATGTAGCTATGGCGTGTTTTCCTCGTTGGCTTTGATGCGTTCATTGTGCTTGGCCCCGTTATTGCTGCTTGCAGCTATATTTAGGGGCCAAGCCCCGTAGGGGCGAAGACCCTATTGTAATTGGTAGTGTTATTATTATTATTATTATTATTATTCTTTTTCCGCCATGGGAGCCTATGCCAGGCCCTATAGCCGATTGGTAACTTTTTACGACACTTTGCAAGATGGTAGAGGCTTATGGCCCGAAGCCATGGAGCAAGTCTCAAATTGATTGGCCAAAAGGGGGCGCTATAGCAGCCGACTGAAGTTGCGAACTTTGAACAGGCATATCTCAGGCCCCGTTTGACCGACAGACATGACACTTTGCACACATATGTCTCTCCTCATGATGAACAAATTTGCCTCAAGGACCCATAACTTCCGGTTATATAGATTTTCCGCCATCTTGAATTTTTTGAAAAACGCTTAAAATCTATCTCCTCCTAGAGACTTTGACCAATCTGCATGATACTGGGTACACACAATCTAAGGACCGATATCTATAATTCCATCTCGGCAAAAGTAGAAAAAGTTACATTTAACAGCAACTATGAGCCAATGAAAATGGCATGGGGCGTGGCTTTTCACATAAAGGGGTATACTTTCTTAAGAGTTGTGCAGAACACCACGCCACTTGGTAGACATCTGTGCAGATATAACCTGAGGCGGCCACTGCATTATTGGCCGAATCAAACCAAATGGGGGCGCTAGAGAGCTCATTTTCAGTTTAGGCCTAACCGCCATGCAGAGCTTTCCGAACCACGGTACAGTGGTACCAGGGTATGTCTAATGGTCACTCGAGAAAGAAGAGCCTGATTGGCCACAGGGTGGCGCTATAACAAGCCAAAATACATAAAAGGGGCTAAAATGCTAACTTTGAAAGGTCATATCTCATGCCCCGTTGGAGCTAGAGTCATGACGCTTTGGAGGCATATATGTCTCATCAGGTTGAACAAATTTGCCTCAAAGAGCCATAACTTCAGATTATGTTAATTTGCAACAATTTTGCAATTTTAGAAAAACACTTAAAATCTATCTCCTCCTAGAAAGTTTTGTCAATCTACATGAAGCACAGTAGGTAGAATCTAGCAATGAATATCTAAAGTTCCATCTCAGCATAATTTAGAAAACTTGATGAAAAGAGCCACTATGAGCAATTGAATATTGCAGAGGGTGTGGCTTTTCACAAAAAGGCATATCACTTCTGATGGAATAGATGGAACACCACAAAACTTTGTGTTCATATCAACAATGTCAGCCTGAGGCAAAGCCTCCATTACTGGCAAGATCAAACTGAATGGGGGCGCTAGAGAGCTCATTTCCTGTTAAGGCCTAACCGCTTGGATGGTATTTCCTAAAACAGATATAGTAGTACCAGAGCATATCTTGAGGTAACTCAAGAAATATGAAGCAGTTAGGCAAAAGGGTGGCGCTATAACAAGCAAAAATTCTTAAAAGTGGCTTAAACGCAATTGATTGCTGTAGCGCCCCCCGTGGCTAAATGGGGTTCATAATGCTTGTATGGGTAGCGGATGGCATGCTCTACAACTTACTAATTGGGCACAACACTGTCAGATTACATTTTGATGTTTATATAAGCATTGTTGTGCAAAGGGACCCCCATTGCACTTTCATTGTATTTTTATTGCTAGAATTAAACCAATGTGCCGTCTCTTCTTATATGAAGAATGTGCTTGTTTAACTGAAATAATCAAGATCACTACAATTGAATGTATATGGACTCCACGTTAGTTTGACAGTTGTCATTCAGGTCAATTGGATGGAAATGTAGACCTTAAATTACATAGCCTACTTACACCAAATGTATGGGTAGGAGAGGGGCATTCTTCTGAAAACTGTGAGGTTAAGAGAGAAACAAGAATTGTGAGTGTTGTTCACAGATTGCTGAATTGTCAAGCTATCCTTGCAGTGATACTTGATGGTAAAGGTGGGTCTCCCAGGCAGATGGAAGGCCTGGACAATGACCAGGTGGGATGTTGACATGCAGAGAAATAGTCACATGCATAGCTCAAATGTGGCTATGGCAGATGTTAGCCATGTTTCTGTTACACAAATGCAATCTGCGTTCATAAAGAATTGATGTGTGTGTACATCTTTGAAGTCTGCTTTAAGACTGGATATTGTATAGAGCCATTGTAAATTAACTGGCTTTTGTAGGAGTCAGTGTGTGAGAGGCATTTAGTGTAAAATGTGACATAGGTAGAGAGGTGATAGTTGGAGAAGGGTGCAAATGAGAATAAACTAGGGAATGTTATGACAGGTTTGATGGGAAGGTTAGTTGTCCAAAGAGTAACGAGTGCAGTATGTGTATTGTATGTGGAATGGGTGACAAACTGGATGGTAGAGTGGTAAAGAGTATCAAGTTTGGAAAGTGTACTTTTTGCAGTATATAGCTTACACACTTCAACCAGGGAGAGGGTTTTAGCCTTTAATCTAAACACTTCATCCTGGGAGAGGACAGTAGCCCACAGACTACATAGCCTACTTACACCAAGTGTAGGGGGGGCATTCTTCTGGAAACTGTGAGGTGTAGAGAGAAACAAAAGTTGTGAGTGTTCTTCATAGGTAGCTGAATTATCAAGAAATCCCCGCACTGAGACTTGATGGTAAAGGTGGGCCTTCCAGGCAGATGGAAGGCCTGGAGAATGATCATGTGGCATGTAGACATGCAGAGAAAAAGGTTCTAAAACATATGTACCAAAATAGAATGAATGTAATGAGATTCTAAAAAGGACCTGACTCTCACTTGACGCTGTCAGATGAATTGAATGTGAATGCAATTGTATAATGATGATGATGATCATGGTGATGATGATACTGTTGCATGAATTTGACCTGATTCACCTGGTCAGGCGACATAGATGCTCACATGCATAGCTCCAATGTAGCTATGGCGTGTTTTGCTCGTTGGCTTTGATGCGTTCATTGTGCTTGGCCCCGTTATTGCTGCTTGCAGCTATATTTATTATTATTATTCTTCCGCCATGGGAGTCAATGGCAGCCTATAGAACGGAGTGGTAACTTTTTACCAAAATTTGCATGATGGTAGAGGATGATGTGCTGAGTCCATGGAGCACGACCCAGATCGATTAGCCAATAGGGGGCGCTATAGCAGCCGACTGAAGTTGCGAAATTTGAACAGGCATATCTCAGGCCCCGTTTGACCTACAGACATGACACTTTGCACACATATGTCTCTCCTCATGATGAACAAATTTGCCTCAAGGACCCATAACTTCCGGTTATATAGATTTTCCGCCATCTTGAATTTTTTGAAAAACGCTTAAAATCTATCTCCTCCTAGAAAGTTTCACCGATTCACATCACGCTCGGTAGACAGAATCTAGGGAGCAATATCTAAAGTTCCATCTTGGCACATTTTGGAAAAGTTGAATGAAACAGAAACTATGAGCCAATGAAGATTGCAGAGGGCGTGGCTTTGCATGGCTTTTCACATAAAGGAGTATATTTTCTGAAGGGTTGTACAGAACACCACACATATTTTCAAGGATGTCCGCACATATAAACTGAAGCTAGCCCTGCATTATGGGCTCGATCAAACCCAATGGGGGCGCTAGAGAGCTCATTTCCCGTTTAGGCCTAACCGCGAGGCCGATTTTTCTGAAACTTTTTACACTTGTACCAGAGCATATGTTGAGGTATCTTGTGAAATAGGAAGCAGATTGGCCACAGGGTGGCGCTATAACAAGCCAAAATGCTTAAAAGTGGCTAAAACGGAATCGATTGCTGTGGCGCCCCCTGTGGACAAATGGGTTTTGTAATGGTTGTATGGGTAGATCATCTCATGTTCTACAACTTACTTATTGGACTCTTAATTACCAGATGTAAATTTGATGTTGATATAAGCATTTTAGTGAAAAGCCAGCCATCACTCTCTCAAAGACATATGACAGGCATATCTCATGCCCCGTTTGACATAGAGTCATGCGACTTTGCCGACATATGTGTGTCCTCACGATGAACAAATTTGCCTCAAGAACCTATAACATCCGGTTATGGAAATTATCCGCTATTTTGCAAATTTTGAAAAATGCTTAAAATCTATCTCCTCCTAGAAAGTTTGACCGATTCACATGCCGCTTGGTACACACAATGTCAGGAGCAATATCTAAAGTTCCATCTCGAGACATTTTGGAAAAGTTGCAAAAAAAAGAAATGATGAGCCAATGAAGTTTGCAGAGGGCGTGGCTTTTTACATAAAGTGGTATAATTTCTGAAGGGTTGTACAGAACACCACAAATTATTGCAAGCACGTCCTCACATATACCCTGGGGCTATCCATGCATTATTGGCCCGATCAACTCAAATGGGGGCGCTAGAGAGCTAATTTCCTGTTCAGGCCTAACCGCTTGGATGGTATTTCCAAAAACAGATATAGTAGTACCAGAGCATATCTTGAGGTAACTGAAGAAATATGAAGCAGTTAGGCCAAAGGGTGGCGCTATAACAAGCCAAAATTCTTAAAAGTGGCTTAAATGCAATTGATTGCTGTAGCGCCCCCCGTGGCTAAATGGGGTTCATAATGCTTGTATGCGTAGCTGATGGCATGCTCTACAACTTACTAATTGGGCACAACACTGTCAGATTACATTTTGATATTTATATAAGCATTGTTGTGCAAAGGGGACCCCTTGCACTTTCATTGTATTTTCATTGCTAGAATTAAACCAATGTGTCGTCTCTTCTTATATGAAGAATGTGCTTGTTTAACTGAAATAATCAAGATCACTCCAATTGAATGCATATGGACTCCACTTTAGTTTGACAGTAGTCATTCAGGTCAATTGGATGGAAATGTAGACCTTCAATTACATAGCCTACTTACACCAAATGTATGGGTAGGAGAGGGGCATTCTTCTGAAAACTGTGAGGTTAAGAGAGAAACAAGAATTGTGAGTGTTGTTCACAGATTGCTGAATTGTCAATCTATCCCTGCAGTGAGACCTGATGGTAAAGGTGGGTCTCCCAGGCAGATGGAAGGCCTGGAGAATGGCCATGTGGGATGTCGACATGCAGAGAAATAGGTCCTAAAAATATGTCCCAAAATAGAAGAAATGTGTTGAGATGCTTAAAAGGACCTGACACTCACTTGACATCATCAGATTAATAAACTGTGAATGTGGTTGTATGATGATGCTGTTGCATGAATTTAACCTGATGTACCTTGTCAGGTGACAACGACAGTCACATGCATAGCTCAAATGTGGCTATGGCAGATGCCAGCCATGTTTCTGTTACACAAATGCTATCAGCGTTCATAAAGAATTGATGTGTGTGTACATCTTTAAAGTGTGCTTTAAGACTCTGGATATTGTGTAGAGCCATTATAAATGAACTGTGACTTTGTGGGAGTCTGTGTGAGAGAGGCATTTAGTGTAACATTTGACATAGTTGTATAATGATGATGATGATCATGGTGATGATGATACTGTTGCATGAATTTGACCTGATTCACCTGGTCAGGCGACATAGATGCTCACATGCATAGCTCCAATGTAGCTATGGCGTGCTTTCCTCGTTGGCTTTGATGCGTTCGTTGCGCTTGGCCCCGTTATTGCTGCTTGCAGCTATATTTATTAGGGGCCAAGCCCCGAAGGGGGCGAAGCCCCTATTGTAATTGATGGTATTATTATTATTATTATTATTATTGATCTGCCATGGAAGTCTATGGCAGGCCCTATAACCGACTGGTCAGTTTTTACGAAACTCAGCAGAGTCATAGAGGCTTAGGCCCCGCAGCAGTGGAGCAAGTCTCACATCGATTGGCCAAAAGGGGGCGCTATAGCAAGCGTTTGAAATGGCGAACTTTGACCAGGCATATCTCAGGCCCCGTTTGACCTACAGACATGACACTTTGCACACATATGTCTCTCCTCATGATGAACAAATTTGCCTCAAGGACTTATAACTTCCGGTTATATAGATTTTCCGCCATTTTGAATTTTTAGAAAAACGCTTAAAATCTATCTTCTCCTAGAGACTTTGACCAATCTGCATGACATCCGGTAGACACAATCTAGGGAACAATATCTAAAATTCCATCTCGGCAAAAGTTGAAAAAGTTAAATATAACAGCAACTATGAGCCAATGAAATGTGCAGAGGGCGTGGCTTTTCACATAAAGGGGTATCATTTCTTAAGGGTTGTGCAGAACACCATGCCACTTTGTAGACATCTCTGCAGATATAACCTGAGGCGGCCACTGCATTATTGGCCCAATAAAACCAAATGGGGGCGCTAGAGAGCTCATTTTCATTTTAGGCCTAACCGCCATGCAGAGTTTTCCGAAAAACAGTACAGTGGTACCACGGTATGTCTAATGGTGACTGGAGAAAGAAGAGCCTGATTGGCCACATGGTGGTGCTATAATAAGCCAAAATACATAAAAGGGGCTAAAATGCAAACTTTGAACGGTCATATCTCATGCCCCGTTGGAGCTAGATTATTGGAAGCTTTAAAGGCATATATGTCTCATCAGGTTGAACAAATTTGCCTCAAGGAGCCAGAACTGCAAATTATGTTAATTTGCAACAATTGTGCATTTTTTGAAAAACACTTAAAATCTATCTCCTCCTAGGAAGTTTTGTCAATCTACATGAAGCACAGTATATATAATTAAGCAATGAATATCTAAAGTTCCATCTCAGCATAATTTAGAAAACTTGATGAAAAGAGCCAATATGAGCAATTGAATATTGCAGAGGGTGTGGCTTTTCACAAAAAGGCATACAACTTCTGAAGGAATGCATGGAACACCACAAAACGTAGTGTTCATATCACCAATGTCAGCCTGAGGCAAAGCCTCCATTACTGGCCAGAATAAACTGAATGGGGGCGCTAGAGAGCTCATTTCCTGTTCAGGCCTAACCGCTTGGATGGTATTTCCGAAAACAGATATAGTAGTACCAGAGCATATCTTGAGGTAACTGAAGAAATATGAAGCAGTTAGGCCAAAGGGTGGCGCTATAACGAGCCAAAATTATTTAAAATGGCTTAAACGCAATTGATTGCTGTAGCGCCCCCCGTGGCTAAATGGGGTTCATAATGCTTGTATGGGTAGCTGATGGCATGCTCTACAATTTACTAATTGGGCACAACACTGTCAGATTACATTTTGATGTTTATATAAGCATTGTTGTGCAAAGGGACCCCCATTGCACTTTCATTGTATTGTCATTGCTAGAATTAAACCAATGTGTTGTCTCTTCTTATATGAAGAATGTGCTTGTTTAACTGATATAATCAAGATCACTTCAATTGAATGCATATGGACTCCACTTTAGTTTGACAGTAGTCATTCAGGTCAATTGGATGGACATTACCTTACTTTAACTGTGAGACTTCTTAAACATTACAGACATGTCATTAGTAGCCTTGTAGGCTAGGTTTACTGCAACATGTTAAGAGCAAATCTTAGGTAATTGACACAATTCCAATCTCCCAGAAACACTATTATCAGCTATATTATATATAACATACTTCACAGGAAAAGGGAGAGTAGCCAATTAGACTACAGAATTATACCCAGGGAGAGGGTAGATTATTGATTGTTTTTGAATCTTCTAGATGCTGTAGGGTAGTTCCATTCTTCCCATTTCATCCAGGGAGAGGGTAGTAACTTTTAGCCTAGGGAGAGTGGAGTAGTCTATACCATTCACATTTCATCTAGGGAAAGGGAATGGTCTATAGCATACATGCTTCATCCAGGGACATCGCAGTACACCTTAGATTACATAGCCTACTTACACCAAATGTAAGGGGGGGAGAGAGGCATTCTTATGAAAACTGTGAGGTTAAGAGAGAAACAAGAATTGTGAGTGTTGTTCACAGATTACTGAATTGTCAAGCTATCCCTGCAGTAATACTTGATTGTTAAAGTCCCAGTTAACCAAAATCCGAGATTTGCTTGAAAACACATTCTATGTGTTAGTGATGCATTGCTGATAACATGTAAAAATGGGATGAACCATGTGTAGTACTGAATTGTGAAGTTAGACCAGTTTTGTGTTTTTGATCAGTTTTGATTTCCGGATTTTCTGGGCGGGCTTAAAACGGGTACCGGATGACGTAGAGCGGCGTTCTTAGCATATCCCCGCCCTAACACTATATAAAGCTAGAACGGATTTGAATCTCCGGTTTTCCTGCTCAATCTTGAGTCTAGAATTAGCTAGTTTTAACCAACAGTCTAGAATTAGCTAGTTTTTCTTAGTTAGCAATGCCTATGCATAAAACTAAACGAATATGCATCCTTCCTGGATGCCAGCAGGAATGGGATGATAAGGTCTCCTTCTTTCACTCCCGAGTAAAGCTGAAATGAGAAGCAAATGGTTAGCATTTTTGAAGAGCCATGGTGTTACAGAGTCTGTCACCGCTAGCGCCCGCCTCTGCAGCAAACATTTCACTCCCGAAAGCTTCTGCAATTATAATATGAGGCTTTTGGGTTTCACGGACTCACGACTGGTCCTGGTGAATTCGCGGAGCCAACCATCTCCCTCCCCGGCCTCCATTCTCCTCCTCTCGCATCAACCTTTGGTGCCGACACCGCTGCCTTGTGTGCTTATAGCTTATTAACGTTATAACGTTAGCTAGGTAACGTAAGCAATAGGAAAATACACTGCTACGTTAATCTACAAAACGTGTCTTGACATTTATTTGGTAATGTCAGCTATGATGAATTATATGTAATCTTAGGAGGAATTATAGCTAACATTATCTATGTAGATTGTTGCAGATGGGAGTGTGTATACAGCCTTAGTCTAGCTAACATAGCTAGCAGCACCGACCAGGCGACCACCCACCACATAACGTTACGGATGATATATTATGACTATAAGCGTTAACTATACAGAAACTGCCTGCCATATTTGTGGCACCTGATGTGCGTATGGGTTCACCGGTAATGGTTCAGTATATTTCTCCAGCGGGAGACCGGGAGGTGGGAGCGAGGGGGATGGTTAGGTAGACCAGCTGCAGCTGGAGAAAGACGCACCCTCTCCCAGTGAAGCGGTGCTCGGCGGCTACTGGCTGAACATCCCAGTTATGTTGGATATGAGAGGGAAAGTTGAAGCCGAGTGCTCGTTATTCTCACACATAACATTGCCAACGAGAGTGGATGAGTCTGTCCCGATTATCAACTCCGGTAGTGTACGCTTCTTCGCGCTATCAGCGCTGTTCAAGCCAGTGACTAAAAGGTACATTTTAAACAACTTTTTCCATTGATCCCAAGGGACGACAGGATCGCCTGGGAGGGATAGGAATGGGTCCGGAGGTGGCAGGGAGAAAATAGGGACAGACTCATACATTCCTCGTTGCCTGTTTTTGTATTTTGCATCTAAGGGCAGTAACACTGGCGCGTTGGTATAGAGTAGCTACAGTTTTACCTGTGTTGTTTGTCAGGGGGTAGGTTAGGAGGAAGCATCTGTTCGTTTGACTCATTAGACAAGTGTAATTTCAACTCCTCTCTGTTTTCACAAAGCTGTGCCTTCCTACCACAAAAGAGACGGCGTGCCAGTGTGACTATGCAGACCAGAGAACGGTACTATTTGACAGGTTCTTCCCTCCACACCCCCTCCCCACGCAATTGGGTGTGGCTTCGGTGCCTTCAGCAGACACGCCCCCACAGTCTCAGACCAGAGAATGCTGCTGATTTTTAACCGATTTTGAAGCCTTATTTTATATACTTAGCGACATTTTTAATCACTCAGATTTGGCTGGGTGGTTAATGACATGTTTTCATGTGGTGTGTGAAGCTCATAACAAAAATTTGAACTGGGTTAACCTGGACTTTAAGGTGGGTCTCCCAGGCAGATGGAAGGCCGGGAGAATGACCATGTGGGATGTAGACATGCAGAGAAATAGGTCGTAGATATATGTCCCAAAATAGAAGAAATGTATTAAGATGCTTAAAAGGACCTGACAATCACTTGACATCATCAGATGAATGAAATATGATTGTGGTTGTATGATGATGATGTTGCATGAATTTAACCTGATGTACCTAGTCAGGCAACACAGACAGTCACATGCATAGCTCAAATGTGGCCATGGCAGATGTAAGCCATGTTTCTGTTACACAAATGCAATCAGCGTTCATAAAGAATTGATGTGTGTGTACATCTTTAAAGTGTGCTTTAAGACTCTGGATATTGTGTAGAGGCATTGTAAATGAACTGACTTTTGTTGGAGTCAGTGTGTGAGAGGCATTTAGTGTCACATGTGACATAGGTAGAGAAGTGATAGTTGGAGAAGGGTGCAAAAGAGATTAAACTAGGGAATGTTATGACGGGTATGAAGGTTAGTTGTCCAAAGAGTAACGAGTGCAGAGGTGTGTACTGTATGTGTCATGTGTGACAAACTGGATGGTAGAGTGGTAAAGAGTATCAAGTTTGGAAAGTGTACCTTTTGCAGTATATAGCTTACACACTTCAACCAGGGAGAAGGTTTTAGCCTTTAATCTAAACACTTCATCCTGGGAGAGCACAGTAGCCCACAGACTACATAGCCTACTTACACCAAGTGCAGGGGGGGCATTCTTCTAAGAACTGTGAGGTTTAGAGAGAAACAAGAGTTGTGAGTGTTGTTCACAGATAGCTGAATTATCAAGCAATCCACACACTGAGACTTGATGGAAAAGGTGGGTCTTCCAGGCAGATGGAAGGCCTGGAGAATGACCATGTGGCCTGTAGACATGTAGAGAAATAGGTCCTAAAAGATATGTCCCAAAATAGAGTTAATGTAATGCGATGCTTAAAAGGACCTGACACTCGTTTGACGCCTTCAGATGAATTGAATGTGATTGCAGTTGTATGATGATGATTATGGTGATGATGATGCTGTTGCATGAATTTAACCTGATTCACCTGGTCAGGCGACATAGATGCTCACATGCATAGCTCCAATGTAGCTATGGCGTGTTTTCCTCGTTGGCTTTGATGCGTTAGTTGCGCTTGGCCCCGTTATTGCTGCTTGCAGCTATATTTATTATTATTATTATTGATCTGCCATGGAAGTCTATGGCAGGCCCTATAACCGACTGGTCGCTTTTTACGAAAACTCGGCAGAGTCATAGAGGCTTAGGCCCCGCAGCAGTGGAGCAAGTCTCACATCGATTGGCCAAAAGGGGGCGCTATAGCAAGCGTTTGAAATGGCGAACTTTGAACAGGCATATCTCAGGCCCCGTTTGACCTACAGACATGACACTTTGCACACATATGTCTCTCCTCATGATGAACAAATTTGCCTCAAGGACTTATAACTTCCGGTTATATAGATTTTCCGCGATTTTGAATTTTTGGAAAAACGCTTAAAATCTATCTCGTCCTAGAGACTTTGACCAATCTGCATGGAATCCGGTACACACAATCTAGGGAACGATATCTAAAATATCATCTCAGCAAAAGTTTAAAAAGGTAAATTTAACAGCAACTATGAGCCAATGAAAATGGCATGGGGCGTGGCTTTTCACATAAAGTGGTATACTTTCTTAAGGGTTGTGCAGAACACTACGCCACTTAGTAGACATCTCTGCAGAGATAAACTTAGGTGGCCACTGCATTATTGGCCCAATCAAACCAAATGGGGGCGCTAGAGAGCTCATTTTCAGTTTAGGCCTAACCGCCATGCAGAGCTTTCCGAAACACGGTACAGTGGTACCAGGGTAGGTCTAATGGTCACTGGAGAAAGAAGAGCCTGATTGGCCACAGGGTGGCGCTATAACAAGACAAAATACATAAAAGGGGATAAAATGCAAACTTTGAATGGTCATATGTCATGCCCCGTTGGAGCTAGAGTCATGAAGCTTTGGAGGGATTTATGTCTCATCAGCTTGAACAAATTTGCCTCAAGGAGCCATAACTTCAGATTAAGTTAATTTGCAACAATCTTGCATTTTTTGAAAAACACTTAAAATCTATCTCCTCATAGGAAGTTTTGTCAATCTACATGAAGCACAGTATATATAATCTAGCAATGAATATCTAAAGTTCCATCTCGGCATAATTAAGAAAACTTGATGAAAATAGCCACTGTGAGCAATTGAATATTGCAGAGGGTGTGGCTTTTCACAAAAAGGCATATAACTTCTGAAGGAATGCATGGAACACCACAAAACCTTTTGTTCATATCAACAATGTCAGCCCGAGGCAAAGACTCCGTTACTGGCCAGAATAAACTGTATGGGGGCGCTAGAGAGCTCATTTCCTGTTTAGGCCTAACCGCTTGGATGGTATTTCCGAAAACAGATATAGTAGTACCAGAGCATATCTTGAGGTAACTGAAGAAATATGAAGCAGTTAGGCCAAAGGGTGGCGCTATAACCAACCAAAATTCTTAAAAGTGGCTTAAACGCAATTGATTGCTGTAGCGCCCCCCGTGGCTAAATGGGGTTCATAATGCTTGTATGGGTAGCTGATGACATGCTCTACAACTTACTAATTGGGCACAACACTGTCAGATTACATTTTGATGTTTATATAAGCATTGTTGTGCAAAGGGACCACCATTGCACTTTCATTGTATTTTCATTGCTAGAATTAAACCAATGTGTCGTCTCTTCTTATGTGAAGAATGTGCTTGTTTAACTGAAATAATCAAGATCACTACAATTGAAAGCATATGGACTCCACTTTAGTTTGACAGTAGTCATTCAGGTCAATTGGATGGACATTACCTTACTTTAACTGTGAGACTTCTTAAACATTACAGACATGTCATTAGTAGCCTTGTAGGCTAGATTTACTGCAACATGTTAAGAGCAAATCTAAGGTAATTGACAGAATTCCAATCCCCCAGAAACACTATTATCAGCTATATTATATATAACATAATTAACAGGAAAAGGGAGAGTAGCCAATTAGACTACAGAATTATACCCAGGGAGAGGGTAGATTATTGATTGTTTTTGAATCTTCTAGATGCTGTAGGGTAGTTCCATTCTTCCCATTTCATCCCGGGAGAGGGTAGTAACTATTAGCCTAGGGAGAGTGGAGTAGTCTATACCATACACATTTCATCTAGGGAAAGGGAATGGTCTATAGCATACATGCTTCATCCAGGGACATCGCAGTAGACCTTAGATTACATAGCCTACTTACACCAAATGTATGGGTGGGAGAGGGGCATTCTTCTGAAAACTGTGAGGTTAAGAGAGAAACAAGAATTGTGATTGTTCTTCACAGATTACTGAATTGTCAAGCTATCCCTGCAGTAATACTTGATTGTTAAGGTGGGTCTCCCAGGCAGATGGAAGGCCGGGAGAATGACCATGTGGGATGTAGACATGCAGAGAAATAGGTCCTAGAAATATGTCCCAAAATAGAAGAAATGTACTAAGATGCTTAAAAGTACCTGACACTCACTTGACATCATCAGCTGAATTAACTGTGATTGTGGTTGTATGATGATGTTGCATGAATTTATCCTGAAGTACCTAGTCAGGCGACAAAGACAGTCACATGCATAGCTCAAATGTGGCTATGGTAGATGCTAGCCATGTTTCTGTTACACAAATGCTATCAGCGTTCATAAAGAATTGATGTGTGTGTACATCTTTAAAGTGTGCTTTAATACTGGATATTGTGTAGAGCCATTATAAATGAACTGGCTTTTGTGGGAGTCTGTGTGAGAGAGGCATTTAGTGTAACATGTGACATAGGTAGAGAGGTGATAGTTGGAGAAGGGTGCAAATGAGAATAAACTAGGGAATGTTATGACAGGTTTGATGGGAAGATTAGTTGTCCAAACAGTAAGGAGTGCAGTGTTGTGTATTGTATGTGTCATGTGTGACAAACTGGATGGTAGAGTGGTAAAGAGTGTCACGTTTGGAAAGTGTACCTTTTGCACTCTATAGCTTTCACACTTCAACCAGGGAGAGGGTTGTAGCCTTTAGCCTAAACACGTCATCCTTGGAGAGCGCAGTAGCCCACAGACTACATAGCCTACTTACACCAAGTGTAGGGGGGGCATTCTTCTGGAAACTGTGAGGTGTAGAGAGATACAAGAGTTGTGTGTTCTTCATAGATAGCTGAATTATCAAGAAATCCCCGCACTGAGACTTGATGGTAAAGGTGGGCCTTCCAGGCAGATGGAAGGCCTGGAGAATGATCATGTGGCATGTAGACATGCAGAGAAATAGGTCCTAAAACATATGTACCAAAATAGAATAAATGTAATGAGATTCTAAAAAGGACCTGACTCTCACTTGACGCTGTCAGATGAATTGAATGTGAATGCAGTTGTATAATGATGATGATGATGATGATCATGGTGATGATGATACTGTTGCATGAATTTGACCTGATTCACCTGGTCAGGCGACATAGATGCTCACATGCATAGCTCCAATGTAGCAATGGCGTGTTTTCCTCATTGGCTTTGATGCGTTAGTTGCGCTTGGCCCCGTTCATTGCTGCTTGCAGCTATATTTAGGGGCCAAGCCCCAAAGGGGCGAAGACCCTATTGTTATTGGTAGTATTATTATTATTATTATTCCGCCATGGGTGTCTATGCAAGGCCCTATAACCGACTGGTCGCTTTTTATGAAAATCGGCAGAGTCATAGAGGCTTAGGCCCCGCAGCAGTGGAGCAAGTCTCACATCGATTGGCCAAAAGGGGGCGCTATAGCAGCCGACTGAAGTTGCGAACTTTGAACAGGCATATCTCAGGCCCCGTTTGACCTACAGACATGTACATTTGCACACATATGTCTCTCCTCATGACGAACAAATTTGCCTCAAGGACCCATAACTTCCGGTTATATAGATTTTCCGCCATTTTGAATTTTTGGAAAAACGCTTAAAATCTATCTCCTCCTAGAGACTTTGACCAATCTGCATGATACTGGGTACACACAATCTAAGGACCGATATCTATAATTCCATCTCGGCAAAAGTTGAAAAAGTTAAATATAACAGCAACTATGAGCCAATGAAAATGGCATGGGGCGTGGCTTTTCACATAAAGTGGTATACTTTCTTAAGGATTGTGCAGAACACCATGCCACTTGGTAGACATCTGTGCAGATATAACCTGAGGCGGCCACTGTATTATTGGCCGAATCAAACCAAATGGGGGCGCTAGAGAGCTCATTTTCAGTTTAGGCCTAACCGCCATGCAGAGCTTTCCGAACCACAGTACAGTGGTACCAGTGTATGTCTAATGGTCACTGGAGAAAGAAGAGCCTGATTGGCCACAGGGTGGTGCTATAACAAGACAAAATACATAAAAGGGGATAAAATGCAAACTTTGAATGGTCATATGTCATGCCCCGTTGGAGCTAGAGTCAGGACGCTTTGGAGGCATATATGGCTCATCAGGGTAAACAAATTTGCCTCAAGGAGCCATAACTTCGGATTATGTTAATTTGCAACAATTTTGCATTTTTTGAAAAACACTTTAAATCTATCTCCTCCTAGGAAGTTTTGTCAATCTACATGAAGCACAGTATATAGAATCTAACAATGAATATCTAAAGTTCCATCTCGGCATAATTTAGAAAACATAATGAAAATAGCCACTGTGAGCAATTGAATATTGCAGAGGGTGTGGCTTTTCACAAAAAGGCATAATACTTCTGAAGGAATGCATGGAACACCACAAAACGTTGTGTTCATATCAACAATGTCAGCCAGAGGCAAAGCCTCCAATACTGGGCAGATTAAACTGAATGGGGGCGCTAGAGAGCAAATTTCCTGTTCAGGCCTAACCGCTTGGATGGTATTTCCGAAAACAGATATAGTAGTACCAGACCATATCTTGAGGTAACTGAAGAAATATGAAGCAGTTAGGCCAAAGGGTGGCGCTATAACGAGCCGAAATTCTTAAAAGTGGCTTAAATGCAATTGATTGCTGTAGCGCCCCCCGTGGCTAAATGGGGTTCATAATGCTTGTATGCGTAGCTGATGGCATGCTCTACAACTTACTAATCGGGCACAACACTGTCAAATTACATTTTGAGGTTTATATAAGCATTGTTGTGCAAAGGGACCCCCATTGCACTTTCATTGTATTTTCATTGCTAGAATTAAACCAATGTGTCGTCTCTTCTTATATGAAGAATGTGCTTGTTTAACTGAAATAATCAAGATCACTACAATTTAATGCATATGGACTCCACTTTAGTTTGACAGTAGTCATTCAGGTCAATTGGATCGAAATGTAGACCTTAAATTACATAGCCTACTTACACCAAATGTATGGGTAGGAGAGGGGCATTCTTCTGAAAACTGTGGTTAAGAGAGAAACAAGAATTGTGAGTGTTGATCACAGATTGCTGAATTGTCAAGCTATCCCTGCAGTGATACTTGATGGTAAAGGTGGGTCTTCCAGGCAGATGGAAGGCCTGGAGAATGACCAGGTGGGATGTAGACATGCAGAGAAATAGGTCCTAAAAATATGTCCCAAAATAGAATAAATGTGTTGAGATGCTTAAAAGGACCTGACACTCACTTCACATCATCAGATGAATTAACTGTGAGTGTGGTTGTATGATGATGCTGTTGCATGAATTTAACCTGATGTACCTAGTCAGGCGACAAAGACAGTCACATGCATAGCTCAAATGTGGCTATGGCAGATGTTAGCCATGTTTCTGTTACACAAATGCTATCAGCGTTCGTAAAGAATTGATGTGTGTACATCTTTAAAGTGTGCTTTAAGACTCTGGATATTGTTTAGAGCCATTATAAATGAACTGGCTTTTGTGGGAGTCTGTGTGAGAGAGGCATTTAGTGTAACATGTGACATAGTTAGAGAGGTGATAGTTGGAGAAGGGTGCAAATGAGAATAAACTAGGGAATGTTATGACAGGTTTGATGGGAAGGTTAGTTGTCCAAACAGATAGGAGTGCAGTGTTGTGTATTGTATGTGTCATGTGTGACAAAATGGATGGTAGAGTGGTAAAGAGTGTCACGTTTGGAAAGTGTACCTTTTGCACTCTATAGCTTACACACTTCAACCAGGGAGAGGGTTGTAGCCTTTAGCCTAAACACTTCATCCTTGGAGAGCGCAGTAGCCCACAGACTACATAGCCTACTTACACCAAGTGTAGGGGGGGAATTCTTCTGGAAACTGTGAGGTGTAGAGAGAAACAAAAGTTGTGAGTGTTCTTCATAGATAGCTGAATTATCAAGAAGTCCCCGCATTGAGACTTGATGGTGGAGGTGGGCCTTCCAGGCAGATGGAAGGCCTGGAGAATGATCATGTGGCATGTAGACATGCAGAGAAATAGTTCCTAAAACATATTTACCAAAATAGAATAAATGTAATGAGATTCTAAAAAGGACCTGACTCTCACTTGACGCTGTCAGATGAATTGAATGTGAATGCAGTTGTATAATGATGATGATGATGATGATCATGGTGATGATGATACTGTTGCATGAATTTGACCTGATTCACCTGGTCAGGCGACATAGATGCTCACATGCATAGCTCCAATGTAGCTATGGCGTGTTTTCCTCATTGGCTTTGATGCGTTAGTTGCGCTTGGCCCCGTTATTGCTGCTTGCAGCTATATTTAGGGGCCAAGCCCCGAAGGGGGCGAAGCCCCTATTGTAATTGATGGTATTATTATTATTTATCTGCCATGGGAGTCTATGGCAGGCCCTATAACCGACTGGTCGCTTTTTACAAAAAGCGGCAGAGTCGTAGAGGCTTAGGCCCTGAAGCCATGGAGCAAGTCTCACATGGATTGGCCAAAAGGTGGCGCTATAGCAGCCGACTGAAGTTGCGAACTTTGAACAGGCATATCTCAGGCCCCGTTTGACCTACAGACATGACAATTTGCACACATATGTCTATCCTCATGACGAACAAATTTGCCTCAAGGACCCATAACTTCCGGTTATATAGATTTTCCGCCATTTTGAATTTTTTGAAAAACGCTTAAAATCTATCTCCTCCTAGAGACTTTGACCAATCTGCATGATACTGGGTATACACAATCTAAGGACCGATATCTATAATTCCATTTCGGCAAAAGTTTAAAAAGTTAAATCTAACAGCAACTATGAGCCAATGAAAATGGCATGGGGCGTGGCTTTTCACATGAAGTGGTATACTTTCTTAAGGGTTGTGCAGAACACCACGCCACTTGGTAGACATCTGTGCAGATATAACCTGAGGCGGCCACTGCATTATTGGCCCAATCAAACCAAATGGGGGCGCTAGAGAGCTCATTTTCAGTTTAGGCCTAACCGCCATGCAGAGCTTTCCGAACCACGGTACAGTGTTATCAGGGTATGTCTAATGGTCACTGGAGAAAGAAGAGCCTGATTGGCCACAGGGTGGCGCTACTACAAGACAAAATACATAAAAGGGGCTAAATTGCAAACTTTGAATGGTCATATGTCATGCCCCGTTGGAGCTAGAGTCATGAAGCTTTGGAGGCATATATGTCTCATCAGCTGTAACAAATTTGCCTCAAGGAGCCAGAACTGCAAATTATGTTAATTTGCAACAATTGTGCATTTTTTGAAAAACACTTAAAATCTATCTCCTCCTAGGAAGTTTTGTCAATCTACATGAAGCACAGTATATATAATTTAGCAATGAATATCTAAAGTTCCATCTCAGCATAATTTAGAAAACTTGATGAAAAGAGCCAATATGAGCAATTGAATATTGCAGAGGGTGTGGCTTTTCACAAAAAGGCATACAACTTCTGAAGGAATGCATGGAACAACACAAAACTTTGTGTTCATATCACCAATGTCAGCCCCGAGGCAAAGCCTCCATTACTGGCCAGAATAAACTGAATGGGGGCGCTAGAGAGCTCATTTCCTGTTCAGGCCTAACCGCTTGGATGGTATTTCCGAAAACAGATATAGTAGTACCAGAGCATATCTTGAGGTAACTGAAGAAATATGAAGCAGTTAGGCCAAAGGGTGGCGCTATAACAAGCCAAAATTATTTAAAATGGCTTAAACGCAATTGATTGCTGTAGCGCCCCCCGTGGCTAAATGGGGTTCATAATGCTTGTATGGGTAGCTGATGGCATGCTCTACAATTTACTTATTGGGCACAACACTGTCAGATTACATTTTGATGTTTATATAAGCATTGTTGTGCAAAGGGACCCCCATTGCACTTTCATTGTATTGTCATTGCTAGAATTAAACCAATGTGTTGTCTCTTCTTATATGAAGAATGTGCTTGTTTAACTGATATAATCAAGATCACTACAATTGAATGCATATGGACTCCACTTTAGTTTGACAGTAGTCATTCAGGTCAATTGGATGGACATTACCTTACTTTAACTGTGAGACTTCTTAAACATTACAGACATGTCATTAGTAGCCTTGTAGGCTAGGTTTACTGCAACATGTTAAGAGCAAATCTTAGGTAATTGACACAATTCCAATCTCCCAGAAACACTATTATCAGCTATATTATATATAACATACTTCACAGGAAAAGGGAGAGTAGCCAATTAGACTACAGAATTATACCCAGGGAGAGGGTAGATTATTGATTGTTTTTGAATCTTCTAGATGCTGTAGGGTAGTTCCATTCTTCCCATTTCATCCAGGGAGAGGGTAGTAACTTTTAGCCTAGGGAGAGTGGAGTAGTCTATACCATTCACATTTCATCTAGGGAAAGGGAATGGTCTATAGCATACATGCTTCATCCAGGGACATCGCAGTAGACCTTAGATTACATAGCCTACTTACACCAAATGTAAGGGGGGGAGAGAGGCATTCTTATGAAAACTGTGAGGTTAAGAGAGAAACAAGAATTGTGAGTGTTGTTCACAGATTATTGAATTGTCAAGCTATCCCTGCAGTAATACTTGATTGTTAAGGTGGGTCTCCCAGGCAGATGGAAGGCCGGGAGAATGACCATGTGGGATGTAGACATGCAGAGAAATAGGTCGTAGATATATGTCCCAAAATAGAAGAAATGTATTAAGATGCTTAAAAGGACCTGACAATCACTTGACATCATCAGATGAATGAAATATGATTGTGGTTGTATGATGATGATGTTGCATGAATTTAACCTGATGTACCTAGTCAGGCAACACAGACAGTCACATGCATAGCTCAAATGTGGCTATGGCAGATGTAAGCCATGTTTCTGTTACACAAATGCAATCAGCGTTCATAAAGAATTGATGTGTGTGTACATCTTTAAAGTGTGCTTTAAGACTCTGGATATTGTGTAGAGGCATTGTAAATGAACTGACTTTTGTTGGAGTCAGTGTGTGAGAGGCATTTAGTGTCACATGTGACATAGTTAGAGAAGTGATAGTTGGAGAAGGGTGCAAATGAGATTAAACTAGGGAATGTTATGACGGGTATGAAGGTTAGTTGTCCAAAGAGTAACGAGTGCAGAGGTGTGTACTGTATGTGTCATGTGTGACAAACTGGATGGTAGAGTGGTAAAGAGTGTCAAGTTTGGAAAGTGTACCTTTTGCAGTATATAGCTTACCCACTTAAACCAGGGAGAGGGTTTTAGCCTTTAATCTAAACACTTAATCCTGGGAGAGCACAGTAGCCCACGGACTACATAGCCTTCTTACACCAAGTGTAGGGGGGGCATTCTTCTAAGAACTGTGAGGTTTAGAGAGAAACAAGAGTTGTGAGTGTTGTTCACAGATAGCTGAATTATCAAACAAACTACACACTGAGACTTGATGGAAAAGGTGGGTCTTTCAGGCAGATGGAAGGCCTGGAGAATGACCATGTGGCCTGTAGACATGTAGAGAAATAGGTCCTAAAAGATATGTCCCAAAATAGAATTAATGTAATGCGATGCTTAAAAGGACCTGACATTCGTTTGACGCCTTCAGATGAATTGAATGTGATTGCAGTTGTATGATGATGATGATGATCATGGTGATGATGATCATGGTGATGAAGATACTGTTGCATGAATTAGACCTGATTCATCTGGTCAGGCGACATTGATGCTCACATGCATAGCTCCAATGTAGCTATGGTGTGTTTTGCTCATTGGCTTTGATGCGTTCGTTGTGCTTGGCCCCGTTATTGCTGCTTGCAGCTATATTTAGGGGCCAAGCCCGAAAGGGCGAAGCCCCTATTGTAATTGTTAGTGTTATTATTATTATTATTATTCATCTGCCATGGGAGTCTATGGCAGGCCCTATAGCCGATTGGTAACTTTTTACGACACTTTGCAAGATGGTAGAGGCTTATGGCCCGAAGCCATGGAGCAAGTCTCAAATTGATTGGCCAAAAGGGGGCGCTATAGCAGCCGACTGAAGTTGCGAACTTTGAACAGGCATATCTCAGGCCCCGTTTGACCTACAGACATGACACTTCTCACACATATGTCTCTCCTCATGATGAACAAATTTGCCTCAAGGACCCATAACTTCCGGTTATATAGATTTTCCGCCATTTTGATTTTTTTGAAAAACGCTTAAAATCTATCTCCTCCTAGAGACTTTGACCAATCTGTATGACATTCGGTACACACAATCTAGGGAACAATATCTAAAATTCCATCTCGGCAAAAGTTGAAAAAGTTAAATTTAACAGCAACTATGAGCCAATGAAAATGACATAGGGCGTGGCTTTTCACATAAAGTGGTATACTTTCTTAAGGGTTGTGCAGAACACCATGCCACTTTGTAGACATCTGTGCAGATATAACCTGAGGCGGCCACTGCATTATTGGCCCAATAAAACCAAATGGGGGCGCTAGAGAGCTCATTTTCATTTTAGGCCTAACCGCCATGCAGAGTTTTCCGAAAAACAGTACAGTGGTACCACGGTATGTCTAATGGTGACTGGAGAAAGAAGAGCCTGATTGGCCACATGGTGGTGCTATAATAAGCCAAAATACATAAAAGGGGCTAAAATGCAAACTTTGAACAATCATATCTCATGCACCGTTGGAGCTAGATTCTTGGAAGCTTTGGAGGCATATATGTCTCATCAGGTTGAACAAATTTGCCTCAAGGAGCCATGACTTCAGATTATGTTAATTTGCAACAAATAAGCATTTTTGGAAAAACACTTGAAATCTATCTCTTCCTAGGAAGTTTTGTCAATCTACATAAAGCACAGTTTATAGAATCTAGCAATGAATATCTAAAGTTCCATCTCGGCATAATTTAGAAAACTTGATGAAAGTAGCCACTGTGAGCAATTGAATATTGCAGAGGGTGTGGCTTTTCACAAAAAGGCATGTAACTTCTGAAGGAATGCATGGAACATCACAAAACGTTGTGGTCATATCAACAATGTCAGCCCAAGGCTAAGCCTCCATTACTGGCCAGAATAAACTGAATGGGGGCGCTAGAGAGCTCATTTCCTGTTGAGGCCTAACCGCTTGGATGGTATTTCCGAAAACAGATATAGTAGTACCAGAGCATATATTGAGGTAACTGAAGAAATATGAAGCAGTTAGGCCAAAGGGTAACGCTATAACGAGCCAAAATTCTTAAAAGTGGCTAAAACGCAATTGATTGCTGTAGCGCCCCCCGTGGCTACATGGGGTTCATAATGCTTGTATGGGTAGCTGATGGCATGCTCTACAAATTACTAATTGGGCACAACACTGTCAGATTACATTTTGATGTTTATATAAGCATTGTCGTGCAAAGGGACCCCCATTGCACTTTCATTGTATTTTCATTGCTAGAATTAAACCAATGTGTCGTCTCTTCTTATATGAAGAATGTGCTTGTTTAACTGAAATAATCAAGATCACTACAATTGAATGCATATGGACTCCACGTTAGTTTGACAGTAGTCATTCAGGTCAATTGGATGGAAATGTAGACCTTAAATTACATAGCCTACTTACACCAAATGTATGGGTAGGAGAGGGGCATTCTTCTGAAAACTGTGAGGTTAAGAGAGAAACAAGAATTGTGAGTGTTGTTCACAGATTGTTGAATTGTCAAGCTATCCTTGCAGTGATACTTGATGGTAAAGGTGGGACTCCCAGGCAGATGTAAGGCCTGGACAATGACCAGGTGGGAGGTTGACATGCAGAGAAATAGTCACATGCATAGCTCAAATGTGGCTATGGCAGATGTTAGCCATGTTTCTGTTACACAAATGCAATCAGCGTTCATAAAGAACTGATGTGTGTGTACATCTTTAAAGTCTGCTTTAAGACTGGATATTGTGTAGAGCCATTGTAAATGAACTGGCTTTTGTAGGAGTCAGTGTGTGAGAGGCATTTAGTGTAACATGTGACATAGGTAGAGAGGTGATAGTTGGAGAAGGGTCCAAATGAGATTAAACTAGGGAATGTTATGACAGGTTTGATGGGAAGGTTAGTTGTCCAAAGAGTAACGAGTGCAGTGGTGTGTATTGTATGTGGCATGGGTGACAAACTGGATGGTAGAGTGGTAAAGAGTATCAAGTTTGGATAGTGTACCTTTTGCAGTATATAGCTTACACACTTCAACCAGGGAGAGGGTTTTAGCCTTCAATCTAAACACTTCATCCTGGGAGAGGACAGTAGCCCACAGACTACATAGCCTACTTACACCAAGTGTAGGGGGGCCATTGTTCTGGAAACTGTGAGGTGTAGAGAGAAACAAAAGTTGTGAGTGTTCTTCATAGGTAGCTGAATTATCAAGAAATCCCCGCACTGAGACTTGATGGTAAAGGTGGGCCTTCCAGGCTGATGGAAGGCCTGGAGAACGATCATGTGGCATGTAGACATGCAGAGAAATAGGTTCTAAAACATATGTACCAAAATAGAATGAATGTAATGAGATTCTAAAAATGACCTGACTCTCACTTGACGCTGTCAGATGAATTGAATGTGAATGCAGTTGTATAATGATGATGATGATGATGATGATGATGATCATGGTGATGATGATACTGTTGCATGAATTTCACCTGATTCGCCTGGTCAGGCGACATAGATGCTCACATGCATAGCTCCAATGTAGCTATGGCGTGTTTTGCTCGTTGGCTTTGATGCGTTCATTGTGCTTGGCCCCGTTATTGCTGCTTGCAGCTATATTTATTATTATTATTGATCTGCCATGGAAGTCTATGGCAGGCCCTATAACCGACTGGTCGCTTTTTACGAAAACTCGGCAGAGTCATAGAGGCTTAGGCCCCGCAGCAGTGGAGCAAGTCTCACATCGATTGGCCAAAAGGGGGCGCTATAGCAAGCGTTTGAAATGGCGAACTTTGAACAGGCATATCTCAGGCCCCGTTTGACCTACAGACATGACACTTTGCACACATATGTCTCTCCTCATGATGAACAAATTTGCCTCAAGGACTTATAACTTCCGGTTATATAGATTTTCCGCCATTTTGAATTTTTGGAAAAACGCTTAAAATCTATCTTGTCCTAGAGACATTGACCAATCTGCATGGAATCCGGTACACACAATCTAGGGAACGATATCTAAAATATCATCTCAGCAAAAGTTTAAAAAGGTAAATTTAACAGCAACTATGAGCCAATGAAAATGGCATGGGGCGTGGCTTTTCACATAAAGTGGTATACTTTCTTAAGGGTTGTGCAGAACACTACACCACTTAGTAGACATCTCTGCAGAGATAACCTTAGGTGGCCACTGCATTATTGGCCCAATCAAACCAAATGGGGGCGCTAGAGAGCTCATTTTCAGTTTAGGCCTAACCGCCATGCAGAGCTTTCCGAAACACGGTACAGTGGTACCAGGGTAGGTCTAATGGTCACTGGAGAAAGAAGAGCCTGATTGGCCACAGGGTGGCGCTATAACAACACAAAATACATAAAAGGGGATAAAATGCAAACTTTGAATGGTCATATGTCATGCCCCGTTGGAGCTAGAGTCATGAAGCTTTGGAGCGATTTATGTCTCATCAGCTTGAACAAATTTGCCTCAAGGAGCCATAACTTCAGATTATGTTAATTTGCAACAATCTTGCATTTTTTGAAAAACACTTAAAATCTATCTCCTCATAGGAAGTTTTGTCAATCTACATGAAGCACAGTATATATAATCTAGCAATGAATATCTAAAGTTCCATCTCGGCATAATTAAGAAAACTTGATGAAAATAGCCACTGTGAGCAATTGAATATTGCAGAGGGTGTGGCTTTTCACAAAAAGGCATATAACTTCTGAAGGAATGCATGGAACACCACAAAACCTTTTGTTCATATCAACAATGTCAGCCCGAGGCAAAGCCTCCGTTACTGGCCAGAATAAACTGTATGGGGGCGCTAGAGAGCTCATTTCCTGTTCAGGCCTAACCGCTTGGATGGTATTTCCGAAAACAGATATAGTAGTACCAGAGCATATCTTGAGGTAACTCAAGAAATATGAAGCAGTTAGGCCAAAGGGTGGCGCTATAACGAGCCCAAATTCTTAAAAGTGGCTTAAACGCAATTGATTGCTGTAGCGCCCCCCGTGGCTAAATGGGGTTCATAATGCTTGTATGGGTAGCTGATGGCATGCTCTACAACTAAGTAATTGGGCACAACACTGTCAGATTACATTTTGATGTTTATATAAGCATTGTTGTGCAAAGGGACCCCCATTGCACTTTCATTGTATTTTCATTGCTAGAATTAAACCAATGTGTCGTCTCTTCTTATGTGAAGAATGTGCTTGTTTAACTGAAATAATCAAGATCACTACAATTGAATGCATATGGACTCCACTTTAGTTTGACAGTAGTCATTCAGGTCAATTGGATGGACATTACCTTACTTTAACTGTGAGACTTCTTAAACATTACAGACATGTCATTAGTAGCCTTGTAGGCTAGATTTACTGCAACATGTTAAGAGCAAATCTAAGGTAATTGACAGAATTCCAATCTCCCAGAAACACTATTATCAGCTATATTATATATAACATAATTAACAGGAAAAGGGAGAGTAGCCAATTAGACTACAGAATTATACCCAGGGAGAGGGTAGATTATTGATTGTTTTTGAATCTTCTAGATGCTGTAGGGTAGTTCCATTCTTCCCATTTCATCCCGGGAGAGGGTAGTAACTATTAGCCTAGGGAGAGTGGAGTAGTCTATACCATACACATTTCATCTAGGGAAAGGGAATGGTCTATAGCATACATGCTTCATCCAGGGACATCGCAGTAGACCTTAGATTACATAGCCTACTTACACCAAATGTATGGGTGGGAGAGGGGCATTCTTCTGAAAACTGTGAGGTTAAGAGAGAAACAAGAATTGTGATTGTTCTTCACAGATTACTGAATTGTCAAGCTATCCCTGCAGTAATACTTGATTGTTAAGGTGGGTCTCCCAGGCAGATGGAAGGCCGGGAGAATGACCATGTGGGATGTAGACATGCAGAGAAATAGGTCCTAGAAATATGTCCCAAAATAGAAGAAATGTACTAAGATGCTTAAAAGGACCTGACACTCACTTGACATCATCAGCTGAATTAACTGTGATTGTGGTTGTATGATGATGATGTTGCATGAATTTATCCTGATGTACCTAGTCAGGCGACAAAGACAGTCACATGCATAGCTCAAATGTGGCTATGGTTGATGCTAGCCATGTTTCTGTTACACAAATGCTATCAGCGTTCATAAAGAATTGATGTGTGTACATCTTTAAAGTGTGCTTTAATACTGGATATTGTGTAGAGCCATTATAAATGAACTGGCTTTTGTGGGAGTCTGTGTGAGAGAGGCATTTAGTGTAACATGTGACATAGGTAGAGAGGTGATAGTTGGAGAAGGGTGCAAATGAGAATAAACTAGGGAATGTTATGACAGGTTTGATGGGAAGATTAGTTGTCCAAACAGTAAGGAGTGCAGTGTTGTGTATTGTATGTGTCATGTGTGACAAACTGGATGGTAGAGTGGTAAAGAGTGTCACGTTTGGAAAGTGTACCTTTTGCACTCTATAGCTTTCACACTTCAACCAGGGAGAGGGTTGTAGCCTTTAGCCTAAACACTTCATCCTTGGAGAGCGCAGTAGCCCACAGACTACATAGCCTACTTACACCAAGTGTAGGGGGGGCATTCTTCTGGAAACTGTGAGGTGTAGATAGATACAAGAGTTGTGTGTTCTTCATAGATAGCTGAATCATCAAGAAATCCCCGCACTGAGACTTGATGGTAAAGGTGGGCCTTCCAGGCAGATGGAAGGCCTGGAGAATGATCATGTGGCATGTAGACATGCAGAGAAATAGGTCCTAAAACATATGTACCAAAATAGAATAAATGTAATGAGATTCTAAAAAGGACCTGACTCTCACTTGACGCTGTCAGATGAATTGAATGTGAATGCAGTTGTATAATGATGATGATGATGATGATCATGGTGATGATGATACTGTTGCATGAATTTGACCTGATTCACCTGGTCAGGCGACATAGATGCTCACATGCATAGCTCCAATGTAGCAATGGCGTGTTTTCCTCATTGGCTTTGATGCGTTAGTTGCGCTTGGCCCCGTTCATTGCTGCTTGCAGCTATATTTAGGGGCCAAGCCCCGAAGGGGCGAAGACCCTATTGTAATTGGTAGTTTTATTATTATTATTTTTTCTGCCATGGAAGTCTATGGCAGGCCCTATAGCCGATTGGTAACTTTTTACGAAACTTTGCATGATGGTAGAGGCTTAGGGCCTGAAGCCATGGAGCAAGTCGCACATTGATTGGCCAAAAGGGGGCGCTATAGCAGCCGACTGAAGTTGCAAACTTTGAACAGGCATATCTCAGGCCCCGTTTGACCTACAGACATGACACTTCTCACACATATGTCTCTCCTCATGATGAACAAATTTGCCTCAAGGACCCATAACTTCCGGTTATATAGAATTTCCGCCATTTTGAATTTTTTGAAAAACGCTTAAAATCTATCTCCTCCTAGAGACTTTGACCAATCTGCATGATACTGGGTACACACAGTCTAAGGACCGATATCTATAATTCCATCTCGGCAAAAGTTGAAAAAGTTAAATTTAACAGCAACTATGAGCCAATGAAAATGGCATGGGGCGTGGCTTTTCACATAAAGGGGTATACTTTCTTAAGGGTTGTGCAGAACACCACGCCACTTGGTACACATCTGTGCAGATATAACCTGAGGCGGCCACTGCATTATTGGCCGAATCAAACCAAATGGGGGCGCTAGAGAGCTCATTTTCAGTTTAGGCCTAACCGCCATGCAGAGCTTTCCGAACCACGGTACGGTGGTACCAGGGTATGTCTAATGGTCACTCGAGAAAGAAGAGCCTGATTCGCCACAGGGTGGCGCTATTACAAGCCAAAATACATAAAAGGGGATAAAATGCAAACTTTGAATGGTCATATGTCATGCCCCGTTGGAGCTAGAGTCAGGACGCTTTGGAGGCATATATGTCTCATCAGGGTAAACAAATTTGCCTCAAGGAGTTATAACTTCGGATTATGTTAATTTGCAACAATTTTGCATTTTTTGAAAAACACTTCAAATCTATCTCCTCCAAGGAAGTTTTGTCAATCTACATGAAGCACAGTAGATAGAATCTAGCAATGAATATCTAAAGTTCCATTTCGACATAATTTAGAAAACTTAATGAAAAGAGCCACTATGAGCAATTGAATATTGCAGAGGGTGTGTCTTTTCACAAAAAGGCATATTACTTCTGAAGGAATGCATGGAACACCACAAAACCTTGTGTTCATATCAACAATGTCAGCCCGAGGCAAAGCCTCTGTTACTGGCCAGAATAAACTGTATGGGGGCGCTAGAGAGCTCATTTCCTGTTCAGGCCTAACCGCTTGGATGGTGTTTCTGAAAACAGATATCGTAGTACCAGAGTATATCTTGAGGTAACTGAAGAAATATGAAGCAGTTAGGCCAAAGGGTGGCGCTATAACGAGTCAAAATTCTTAAAAGTGGCTTAAACGCAATTGATTGCTGTAGCGCCCCCCGTGGCTAAATGGGGTTCATAATGCTTGTATACGTAGCTGATGGCATGCTCTACAATTTACTAATGGGGCGCAACACTGTCAGATTACATTTTGATGTTTATATAAGCATTGTTGTGCAAAGGGACCCCAATTGCACTTTCATTGTATTTTCATTGCTAGAATTAAACCAATGTGTCCTCTCTTCTTATATGAAGAATGTGCTTGTTTAACTGAAATAATCAAGATCACTACAATTGAATGCATATGGACTCCACTTTAGTTTGACAGTAGTCATTCAGGTCAATTGGATGGAAATGTAGACCTTAAATTACATAGCCTACTTACACCAAATGTATGGGTAGGAGAGGGGCATTCTTTTGAAAACTGTGAGGTTAAGAGAGAAACAAGAATTTTGAGTGTTGTTCACAGATTGCTGAATTGTCAAGCTATCCCTGCAGTGATACTTGATGTTAAAGGTGGGTCTCCCAGGCAGATGGAAGGCCTGGACAATGACCAGGTGGGATGTCGACATGCAGAGAAATAGTTCCTAAAAACATGTCCCAAAATAGAAGAAATGTGTTGAGATGCTTAAAAGGACCTGACACTCACTTGACATCATCAGATGAATTAACTGTGATTGTGGTTGTATGATGATGCTGTTGCATGAATTTAACCTGATGCACCTTGTCAGGTGACAACGACAGTCACATGCATAGCTCAAATGTGGCTATGGCAGATGCCAGCCATGTTTCTGTTACACAAATGCTATCAGCGTTCATAAAGAATTGATGTGTGTTTACATCTTTAAAGTGTGCTTTAAGACTCTGGATATTGTGTAGAGCCATTATAAATGAACTGGCTTTTGTGGGAGTCTGTGTGAGAGAGGCATTTAGTGTAACATGTGACATAGTTGTATAATGATGATGATGATCATGGTGATGATGATACTGTTGCATGAATTTGACCTGATTCACCTGGTCAGGCGACATAGATGCTCACATGCATAGCTCCAATGTAGCTATGGCGTGTTTTGCCCGTTGGCTTTGATGCGTTTGTTGCGCTTGGCCCCGTTATTGCTGCTTGCAGCTATTTAGGGGCCAAGCCCCAAAGGGGCGAAGACCCTATTGTTATTGTAAGTATTATTAGGGGCCAAGCCCCGAAGGGGGCGAAGCCCTATTGTAATTGATGGTATTATTATTATTATTATTATTTATCTGCCATGGAAGTCTATGGCAGGCCCTATAACCGACTGGTCGCTTTTTACGAAAATCGGCAGAGTCATAGAGGCTTAGGCCCCGCAGCAGTGGAGCAAGTCTCACATCGATTGGCCAAAAGGGGGCGCTATAGCAGCCGACTGAAGTTGCGAACTTTGAACAGGCATATCTCAGGCCCCGTTTGACCTACAGACATGACGATTTGCACACATATGTCTCTCCTCATGACGAACAAATTTGCCTCAAGGACCCATAACTTCCGGTTATATAGATTTTCCGCCATTTTGAATTTTTTGAAAAACGCTTAAAATCTATCTCCTCCTAGAGACTTTGACCAATCTGCATGACATCCGGTACACACAATCTATGGAACAATATCTAAAATTCCATCTTGGCAAAAGTTGAAAAAGTTAAATATAACAGCAACTATGAGCCAATGAAATTTGCAGAGAGCGTGGCTTTTCACATAAAGGGGTATCATTTCTTAAGGGTTGTGCAGAACACCATGCCACTTTGTAGACATCTCTGCAGATATAACCTGAGGCGGCCACTGCATTATTGGCCCAAAATAACCAAATGGGGGCGCTAGAGAGCTCATTTTCATTTTAGGCCTAACCGCCATGCAGAGTTTTCCGAAAAACAGTACAGTGGTACCACGGTATGTCTAATGGTGACTGGAGAAAGAAGAGCCTGATTGGCCACATGGTGGTGCTATAACAAGCCAAAATACATAAAAGGGGCTAAAATGCAAACTTTGAACGGTCATATCTCATGCCCCGTTGGAGCTAGATTCTTGGATGCTTTGGAGGCATATATGTCTCATCAGGTTGAACAAATTTGCCTCAAAGAGCCATGACTTCAGATTATGTTAATTTGCAACAAATAAGCATTTTTGGAAAAACACTTGAAATCTATCTCCTCCTAGGAAGTTTTGTCAATCTACATGAGGCACAGGATATAGAATCTAGCAATGAATATCTAAAGTTCCATCTCGGCATAATTTAGAAAACGTGATGAAAATAGCCACTGTGAGCAACTGAATATTGCAGAGGGTGTGGCTTTTCACAAAAAGGCACATAACTTCTGATGGAATGCATGGAATACCACAAAACGTTGTGTTCATGTCAACAATGTCAGCCCAAGGCAAAGCCTCCATCACTGGCCAGAATAAACTGAATGGGGGCGCTAGAGAGCTCATTTCCTGTTTAGGCCTAACCGCTTGGATGGTATTTCCGAAAACAGATATAGTAGTACCAGAGCATATCTTGAGGTAACTGCAGAAATATGAAGCAGTTAGGCCAAAGGGTGGCGCTATAACAAGCCAAAATTCTTAAAAGTGGCTTAAACGCAATTGATTGCTGTAGCGCCCCCCGTGGCTAAATGGGGTTCATAATGCTTGTATGGGTAGCTGATGGCATGCTCTACAACTAACTAGTTGGGCACAACACTGTCAGATTACATTTTGATGTTTATATAAGCATTGTTGTGCAAAGGGAATCCCATTGCACTTTCATTGTATTTTCATTGCTAGAATTAAAGCAGTGTCGTTTCTTCTTCTATGAAGAATGTGCTTGTTTAACTGAAATCATAAAAATCACTACAATTGAATGCATATAGACTCCACTTTAGTTTGACAGTAGTCATTCAGGTCAATTGGATGGACATTACCTTACTTTAACTGTGAGACTTCTTAAACATTACAGACATGTCATTAGTAGCCTTGTAGGCTAGGTTTACTGCAACACGTTAAGAGCAAATCTTAGGTAATTGACACAATTCCAATCTCCCAGAAACACTATTATCAGCTATTTTATATATAACATACTTCACAGGAAAAGGGAGAGTAGGCAATAGACTACAGAATTATACCCAGGGAGAGGGTAGATTATTGATTGTTTTTGAATCTTCTAGATGCTGTAGGGTAGTTCCATTCTTCCCATTTCATCCCGGGAGAGGGTAGTAACTATTAGCCTAGGGAGAGTGGAGTAGTCTTTACCATACACATTTCATCTAGGGAAAGGGAATGGTCTATAGCATACATGCTTCATCCAGGGACATCGCAGTAGACCTTAGATTACATAGCCTACTTACACCAAATGTATGGGTGGGAGAGGGGCATTCTTCTGAAAACTGTGAGGTTAAGAGAGAAACAAGAATTGTGATTGTTGTTCATAGATTACTGAATTGTCAAGCTATCCCTGCAGTAATACTTGATTGTTAAGGTGGGTCTCCCAGGCAGATGGAAGGCCGGGAGAATGACCATGTGGGATGTACACATGCAGAGAAATAGGTCCTAAAAATGTGTCCCAAAATAGAAGAAATGTACTAAGATGCTTAAAAGGACCTGACACTCACTTGACATCATCAGATGAATTAAATGTGATTGTGGTTGTATGATGATGATGTTGCATGAATTTAACCTGATGTACCTAGTCAGGCAACACAGACAGTCACATGCATAGCTCAAATGTGGCTATGGCATGCTCTACAACTAACTAGTTGGGCACAACACTGTCAGATTACATTTTGATGTTTATATAAGCATTGTTGTGCAAAGGGAATCCCATTGCACTTTCATTGTATTTTCATTGCTAGAATTAAAGCAGTGTCGTTTCTTCTTCTATGAAGAATGTGCTTGTTTAACTGAAATCATAAAAATCACTACAATTGAATGCATATAGACTCCACTTTAGTTTGACAGTAGTCATTCAGGTCAATTGGATGGACATTACCTTACTTTAACTGTGAGACTTCTTAAACATTACAGACATGTCATTAGTAGCCTTGTAGGCTAGGTTTACTGCAACACGTTAAGAGCAAATCTTAGGTAATTGACACAATTCCAATCTCCCAGAAACACTATTATCAGCTATTTTATATATAACATACTTCACAGGAAAAGGGAGAGTAGGCAATAGACTACAGAATTATACCCAGGGAGAGGGTAGATTATTGATTGTTTTTGAATCTTCTAGATGCTGTAGGGTAGTTCCATTCTTCCCATTTCATCCCGGGAGAGGGTAGTAACTATTAGCCTAGGGAGAGTGGAGTAGTCTTTACCATACACATTTCATCTAGGGAAAGGGAATGGTCTATAGCATACATGCTTCATCCAGGGACATCGCAGTAGACCTTAGATTACATAGCCTACTTACACCAAATGTATGGGTGGGAGAGGGGCATTCTTCTGAAAACTGTGAGGTTAAGAGAGAAACAAGAATTGTGATTGTTGTTCATAGATTACTGAATTGTCAAGCTATCCCTGCAGTAATACTTGATTGTTAAGGTGGGTCTCCCAGGCAGATGGAAGGCCGGGAGAATGACCATGTGGGATGTACACATGCAGAGAAATAGGTCCTAAAAATGTGTCCCAAAATAGAAGAAATGTACTAAGATGCTTAAAAGGACCTGACACTCACTTGACATCATCAGATGAATTAAATGTGATTGTGGTTGTATGATGATGATGTTGCATGAATTTAACCTGATGTACCTAGTCAGGCAACACAGACAGTCACATGCATAGCTCAAATGTGGCTATGGCAGATGTTAGCCATGTTTCTGTTACACAAATGCAATCAGCATTCATAAAGAATTGATGTGTGTGTACATCTTTAAAGTGTGCTTCAAGACTCTGGATATTGTGTAGAGCCATTGTAAATGAACTGGCTTTTGTGGGAGTCAGTGTGTGAGAGGCATTTAGTGTAAAAAGTGACATAGGTAGAGAGGTGATAGTTGGAGAATGGTGCAAATGAGATTAAACTAGGGAATGTTATGACAGGTATGAAGGTTAGTTGTCCAAAGAGTAACAAGTGCAGTGGTGTGTATTGTATGTGGCATGGGTGACAAACTGGATGGTAGAGTGGTAAAGAGTATCAAGTTTGGAAAGTGTACCTTTTGCAGTATATAGCTTACACACTTCAACCAGGGAGAGGGTTTTAGCCTTTAATCTAAACACTTCATCCTGGGAGAGCATAGTAGCCCACACACTACATAGCCTACTTACACCAAGTGAAGGGGGGGGGCATTCTTCTGAGAACTGTGAGGTTTAGAGAGAAACAAGAGTTGTGAGTTGTTCACAGATAGATGAATTATCAAGCAATCCCCACACTGAGACTTGATGCTAAAGGTGGGTCTCCCAGGCAGAGGGAAGGCCTGGAGAATGATCATGTGGCATGTAGACATGCAGAGAAATAGGTCCTAAAATATGTCCCAAAATAGAATAAATGTAATGAGATTCAAAAAAGGACCCGACTCTGCCTTGACGCTGTCAGATTAATTGATTGTGAATGCAGTTGTATAATGATGATGATGATGATCATGGTGATGATGATACTGTTGCATGCATTTGACCTGATTCACCTGGTCAGGCGACATAGATGCTCACATGCATAGCTCCAATGTAGCTATGGCGTGTTTTCCTCGTTGGCTTTGATGCGTTAGTTGCGCTTGGCCCCGTTATTGCTGCTTGCAGCTATATTTAGGGGCCAAGCCCCGTAGGGGCGAAGACCCTATTGTAATTGGTAGTGTTATTATTATTATTATTATTATTATTATTCTTTTTCCGCCATGGGAGCCTATGCCAGGCCCTATAGCCGATTGGTAACTTTTTACGACACTTTGCAAGATGGTAGAGGCTTATGGCCCGAAGCCATGGAGCAAGTCTCAAATTGATTGGCCAAAAGGGGGCGCTATAGCAGCCCACTGAAGTTGCGAACTTTGAACAGGCATATCTCAGGCCTTGTTTGACCTACAGACATGACACTTTGCACACATATGTCTCTCCTCATGATGAACAAATTTGCCTCAAGGACCCATAACTTCCGGTTATATAGATTTTCCGCCATCTTGAATTTTTTGAAAAACGCTTAAAATCTATCTCCTCCTAGAGACTTTGACCAATCTGCATGAAATCCTTTACACACAATCTAGGGAACGATATCTAAAATTCCATCTTGGCAAAAGTTTAAAAAGTTACATTTAGCAGCAACTATGAGCCAATGAAAATGGCATAGGGCGTGGCTTTTCACATAAAGTTGTATACTTTCTTAAGGGTTGTGCAGAACACCACGCCACTTTGTAGACATCTGTGCAGATATAACCTGAGGCGGCCACTGCATTATTGGCCCAATTAAACCAAATGGGGGCGCTAGAGAGCTCATTTTTAGTTTAGGCCTAACCGCCATGCAGAGCTTTCCGAACCACGGTACAGTGGTACCAGGGTATGTCTCATGGTCACTGGAGAAAGAAGAGCCTGATTGGCCACAGGGTGGCGCTATAACAAGACAAAATACATAAAAGGGGATAAAATGCAAACTTTGAATGGTCATATGTCATGCCCCGTTGGAGCTAGAGTCATGAAGCTTTGGAGGCATATATGTCTCATCAGGTTGAACAAATTTGCCTCAAGGAGCCATAACTTCAGATTATGTTAATTTGCAACAATTTTGCATTTTTTGAAAAACACTTGAAATCTATCTTCTCCTAGGAAGTTTTGTCAATCTACATGAAGCACAGTAGATAGAATCTAGCAATGAATATCTAAAGTTCCATCTCGGCATAATTTAGAAAACTTGATGAAAATAGCCACTGTGAGCAATTGAATATTGCAGAGGGTGTGGCTTTTCACAAAAAGGCCTATAACTTCTGAAGGAATGCATGGAACACCACAAAACCTTGTGTTCATATCAACAATGTCAGCCCGAGGCAAAGCCTCCATTACTGGCCAGATTAAACTGAATGGGGGCGCTAGAGAGCTCATTTCCTGTTCAGGCCTAACCGCTTGGATGGTATTTCCGAAAACAGATTTAGTAGTACCAGAGCATATCTTGAGGTAACTGAAGAAATATGAAGCAGTTAGGCCAAAGTGTGGCGCTATAACCAGCCAAAATTCTTAAAAGTGGCTTAAACGCAATTGATTGCTGTAGCGCCCCCCGTGACTAAATGGGGTTCATAATGCTTGTATGGGTAGCTGATGGCATGCTCTACAAATTACTAATTGGGCACAACACTGTCAGATTACATTTTGATGTTTATATAAGCATTGTTGTGCAAAGGGACCCCCATTGCACTTTCATTGTATTTTCATTGCTAGAATTAAACCAATGTGTCGTCTCTTCTTATATGAAGAATGTGCTTGTTTAACTGAAATAATCAAGATCACTACAATTGAATGCATATGGACTCCACGTTAGTTTGACAGTAGTCATTCAGGTCAATTGGATGGAAATGTAGACCTTAAATTACATAGCCTACTTACACCAAATGTATGGGTAGGAGAGGGGCATTCTTCTGAAAACTGTGAGGTTAAGAAAGAAACAAGAATTGTGAGTGTTGTTCACAGATTGCTGAATTGTCAAGCTGTCCTTGCAGTGATACTTGATGGTAAAGGTGGGACTCCCAGGCAGATGTAAGGCCTGGACAATGACCAGGTGGGATGTTGACATGCAGAGAAATAGTCACATGCATAGCTCAAATGTGGCTATGGCAGATGTTAGCCATGTTTCTGTTACACAAATGCAATCAGCGTTCATAAAGAATTGATGTGTGTGTACATCTTTAAAGTCTGCTTTAAGACTGGATATTGTGTAGAGCCATTGTAAATTAACTGGCTTTTGTAGGAGTCAGTGTGTGAGAGGCATTTAGTGTAACATGTGACATAGGTAGAGAGGTGATAGTTGGAGAAGGGTCCAAATGAGATTAAACTAGGGAATGTTATGACAGGTTTGATGGGAAGGTTAGTTGTCCAAAAAGTAACGAGTGCAGTGGTGTGTATTGTATGTGGCATGGGTGACAAACTGGATGGTAGAGTGGTAAAGAGTATCAAGTGTGGATAGTGTACCTTTTGCAGTATATAGCTTACACACTTCAACCAGGGAGAGGGTTTTAGCCTTCAATCTAAACACTTCATCCTGGGAGAGGACAGTAGCCCACAGACTACATAGCCTACTTACACCAAGTGTAGGGGGGCATTCTTCTGGAAACTGTGAGGTGTAGAGAGAAACAAAAGTTGTGAGTGTTCTTCATAGGTAGCTGAATTATCAAGAAATCCCCGCACTGAGACTTGATGGTAAAGGTGGGCCTTCCAGGCAGCTGGAAGGCCTGGAGAACGATCATGTGGCATGTAGACATGCAGAGAAATAGGTTCTAAAACATATGTATTAAAATAGAATGAATGTAATGAGATTCTACAAAGGACCTGACTCTCACTTGACGCTGTCAGATGAATTGAATGTGAATGCAGTTGTAAAATGATGATGATGATTATGATGATGATCATGGTGATGATGATACTGTTGCATGAATTTGACCTGATTCACCTGGTCAGGCGACATAGATGCTCACATGCATAGCTCCAATGTAGCTATGGCGTGTTTTGCTCGTTGGCTTTGATGCGTTCATTGTGCTTGGCCCCGTTATTGCTGCTTGCAGCTATATTAAAGCTTGTAATTGAAAAGCTAATCATTTGAAATGACTTTAAAACCTAAACCGACTGGTCGCTTTTTACGAAAATGTGCATAGTAGTAGAGGGTCATGCCAAGATGCCCTGGACCGGAATATACATGGATCGGCCAAAGGGGGGCGCCATAGCAATCGATTGAATTTGAAAACTTTGAACAGGCATATCTCATGCCCCGTTTGACCTACAGTGGTGACACTTCGCACACACATTCCTCTCCTCACAAGGAACAAATGCACCCGGGGGTTGCATTACTTCCGGTTATGTAAATTTTTGGCTATTTAGCATTTTTTGAAAAGCGCTTAAAATCTATCTCCTCCTAGAAAGTTTCACCGATTCAGATGGCACTCAGTACAAAGAATCTAGGGACCAATATCTAAAGTTCCATCTTGGCACATTTTGGAAAAGTTGAATAAAACAGAAACTATGAGCCAATGAACATTGCAGAGGGTGTGGCTTTTCAAATAAAGGGTTATCATTATTGAAGGCTTGTAAAGAATAACACAAAAACGTATAGACATGTCCCTATATACATCCAGAGGTTTGCTTTGCATTATTGGCCCGATCAATTCAAAGGGGGGCGCTAGAGAGCTCATTTCCCGTTAAGGCATGACCACTATGCTGATTTTTCCGAAACCGGGTCCAGTGGCAGCAGAGCACTCCTAATGGCCACTGGAGAAAGATGAAGCAAATCGGCCACAGGGTAGCGCTATAACAAGCCAAAATTCTTAACAGTTGCTAAAACGCAATCTATTGCTGTAGCGCCCCCTGTGGTCAGATGGAGTTCATCCTGCTTGTATGGGTAGACCATGTCCTGCTCTACAACTCCCTCATTGGATGCGAAATTGTCAGATTATTTTTGATGTCAATATAAGCATTTTTGTACAACAACACCCCCATTGCGCTTTCATCGTATTTTCATAGATATCAATGGCTAGTGCTAGCTCAATGGTAGCTCAATGTGGCTATGGTTTGTTTCGCTTGTTGGCTTTGATGCTTAATGGCTTGGCCCCGTTCATTGCTGCTTGCAGCTATATTTAGGGCCCGAGCACTGGCGGTGCGAGGCCCTATTGAAACTCGAAGGATTATTATTATTCTCCTTATTCTCCTTCTTCTCCTTCTTCTTCCGAAACAAATGCCTTTTTGGCGGCCTAAACATCAATGAAAACGGATGAAACTTTGCAGATACATCAGTCCCGGTGAAAATCGGATATATCATTGGTGACGGAAATGGGCGTGGCAAAACGGCTCAAGAGCGCCCCCTGGAAAGTTTAAAATGGCGAGCCCCACCTTTCAGTTTGATGTAGGCGAACGAAATTCGGAGGGCATATGTATTTCATCGAGACACACTAAAATGTCTCTTGAAACTATACCCAACATGCAACAGGAAGTCCGCCATTTTGCTCTTAATGTGCCATTTTGTCCTTGTTTTGACCATTTCCATGCCTCGTACTTCGACGAACTCCTCCTACAGATTTCATCCGATCAACTTCATATCGGGTCAGCTTCATCTTAAGACCTTTGTGATCAAAAGTTATCAAAAAAATTGAGTTTTCACCAAACACCCTTGCCGTGGCGCCCCGCCAAAGTTTGACATTTCGCCATAAAACACGAAGTCCTCATAACTCCTCCATACATTATCCAATTTGTCCGATATATCTCACACTTCATGACGGTTCTGTCCTGAACACATCTATGTGTCAGTATTGCATCATACTTATAGCGCCACCTATTGGTGAAACAGGAAGTCCTCATAACTCCTCCATACATTATCCGATTTGTCCGATATATCTCACGCTTCATGACGGTTCTGTCCTGAACACATCTATGTGTCAGTATTGCGTCATACTTATAGCGCCACCTATTGGTGAAACAGGAAGTCCTCATAACTCCTCCATACATTATCCGATTTGTCTGATATATCTCACGCTTCATGACGGTTCTGTCCTGAACACATCTATGTGTCAGTATTGCGTCATACTTATAGCGCCACCTATTGGTGAAACAGGAAGTCCTCATAACTCCTCCATACATTATCCGATTTGTCCGATTTATCTCACGCTTCATGACGGTTCTGTCCTGAACACATCTATGTGTCAGTATTGCGTCATACTTATAGCGCCACCTATTGGTGAAACAGGAAGTCCTCATAACTCCTGCATACATTATCCGATTTGCACCAAATTGCTGACGCTTCATGAAGGTCACCTTCTGAACACATCTATGCGTCGGTATTGAGTTACACTTACAGCGCCACCTACTGGTGAAACAGGAAGTACTCATAACTCCTACATACATTATCCGATTTACTCCAAATTGCTCACGCTTGATGAAGGTCGCATCTTGAACACATCTGTAGGTCAGTATTGCGTCATACCTACAGCGCCACCTACTGCTTACAGGAAGTCCTCATAACTCCTACATACTTTGTCCGATTTACACAACATTTCTCACGCTTCATCAAGGTACCGTCCTGAACACATCCATGCGTCGGTATTGAGTCACGCTTAGAGCGCCACCTACTGGTGACAGGAAGTTTCTGTCAGTACTGGACACCGAAATAGCACACCCTTTAACGGCGCCACACCCCGACACGCGTGGGGTGCGAGGGCCCGCTCACTGCTGCTCGCAGCCCTAGTTATTATTATTTCTTCTTCTTCTTCTGTCATTGGAGTCTATGGCAGCCCATAGAACCGTATGGTAAAAAGTTGTGAAAATTGGCACACTCATTCATGACAGTCCCCTGAGTCTTGTGACCAAGACCCATGTCCATTGCTCGAACCCTCTAGCGCCAGCAACGTGTCAAAGTTGGAGGTGCGTTTGTGCACGCAACTTTTGACCTGTAAGCCCGATTTTCAAAAACGAGGTACCGTTGGATTCCTTGGCTCAAGCTGAGTTCAACGCACCCTATGACATCATTTTCCGCCAAATTGGATTTCCCGCCATTTTGGATTTAGTGAAAAACACTTAAAATGTATCTCCTCCTAGGAATTTCGACCAATCTGCACGAAACTCGGTAGGCACATTCTCTAGACCGATGTCCACAAAAGTTATCCAGGGATTTTTGATTCTCGAAAGCGTTCGCCCGCTATAGCCAATCGAATTTGGCGTCCAAGCCGCCAAACAGGAAGTGTGGTCATATCTCAGCAAATTGTTAATGTATTAAAGCCACATTTGGCACACTCATCGGGGACAGTCCCATGAACTCTGGCAGCAAGTGGCATTGCGACAGGTCAAACCCTCTAGCGCCACCACCATGTCAAAGTTGGAAGTGCGTGAATGCACACAACTTTTGACCTGTGTAACCGATTTTAAAAAATGAGGTACCGTTGGAATCCCTCGCTCATGCCGAGTTCATCGCATCCTATGATGTCATTTTCCACCAATTGGATTTCCCGCCATTTTTTATTTTGTGTAAAACACTTAAAATGTATCTTCTCCTAAGGATTTTCACCAATCTACATGAAACTGGCTGTACACATTCTTTAGACCAATGTCCACAAAACTCCTAGAGGGATTTTCGATTGTCGAAGGTGTTCGCTCGCTACAGCCAATCGAATTTGGCGTCCAAGCCGCCAAACAGGAAGTGTGGTCAAATCTCAGTAAGGTTTTGATGTATCATAACCACATTAGGCACACTCATCGTGGACGGTCCCGAGACCCCTGTCACCAAGTCTATGTCGACACCTCAAAGTCTCTAGCGCCACCAACCTGTCAAAGTTGGAAGTGCGTATATTCTGAACCGTACGCCAGATTTTCAAAACTGCGGTAGCGATTTGAATAGACTCCTATGACGTGTTTCGCTTGTTGTCTTTGATGCGCTGGTCGCATGTCCTGCTTGGCCCCCACATTGCTGCTTGCAGCTATATTTATTGGGGGCCAAGCAGCGAAGCGCTAAGCGCTGGCACCCATTGTTCTTGTACCTTTTCTTATTATTGGGGGCCAAGCAGCGAAGCTGCGTAGGCCACCACTAAGTTTCTACCTTTTCTTATTTATTTATTATTATTATTATTATTATTCCTCTGCCATTGTAGTCTATGGCAGCCCATATAAGCTTATGGTAGAAAGTTATGAAAATTGGCACACTCATTTGGGACAGTGCCCTGACCCTCCTCACCAAGCCTCATGTCCACACCTCACCCTCTCTAGCGCCACCAACGTGTCAAAGTTGGAGGTGCATTTATGCATGCAGCTTTTCTTCAGCAAGTCCAATTTTAAAACTTCAGGTGTCCTTCAATTCCTTGGCTCAAGCCGGATTCAACGCACTCTATGACGTCATTGTGGCCATCTTGGCTTCTCCGCCATTTTGAATGATGTGCAAAACCCTTAAAATGTATCTCCTCCTAGGAACTTTCACCAATTTGCAAAATAATCGGTGGATGTCATCTATACACCAATGTCTACAAAGAATGTACAGGGATTTTTGATTATCCATTGCGTTCGCTCGTGACAGCCAATCAAAATTGGCAGAAAAGCTGCAAAACAGGAACTGGGGTCATATCTCAGTAATGTTTTAATCTATCAAAACCACATTTGGCACACTCATTCGGGACATACCCATGACATCTGTCACCAAGCCTCATGTTGACATCTTGTGCACTCTAGCGCCACCAGCGTGTCAAAGTTGGAGTTGCGTTTATGCCAGTAACTTTTGAGCTGTATGTCCAATCTTCAAAATTATGGTAGCAATGGATTCCCTGGCTCATGCTGAGTTCAAAACACCCCGTGGTTTCATTATTACTTCATTTGTTTGATTGCAGAATGAAAGGAACACTTTTTGTCTTCTGCACAATTTCACCAGTTTCAGAGTGGTGAAAGGCGCATTTTGGAAAAAGTCACACATTTTCTAAACTGCCATCCCTCTTCCAATTCTCACAGCTCATACACATTTTACATATCAAAACGTTCACACGACTCTTGGGATTAATAAAATCAAAAAAGCTAAGCTCTTCGATGTATATTTTTCACTCTGTGACAGTTCGAATAATGACTCCCCCCCCTCCATTGAAATCAATGGAGCCACGCTCTAGAAAATCTCTCTTCGCTCTAGAATCTCTAACTGTTTCTAACTCTTCACCTCTCCTACACGTCTGAAGACCGAAGGACATTTTATACATGGAAATGTTCGCGTGATTGTCTGGATTCTGAAGAAGTAAATAGTTGAGCTATGCTATGTATACTTTTCGCTGTGTGCCAATTTAAACAACGACACCCCCCCCTCTCACTCTACCGAGAGGAAGCAACCCTACCAGGTGATATTAATTAAGTGCTCGGGACTCAGACACACGGGGTTAGGGAAGGCTCACATGCCTTGTGGACTAGGGTGGTTCACCTTCGCAACAGCCTGCGTAGCACAGTGGTTAGCGTGTCGGCCTTGCAAGCAGCAGGTACAGAGATCGAATCCCGTTCAACCATATGTCTGACTTCCGAAAATCTCGGGCCCATCCTTGACCCTTGTCAAACATGTCACCACGTCAGTCTAGCTGATTCCTTGTCTGCTTGCAGTTAAACAGCTTGGCCCCCACATTCCTGCTTGCAGGTATATTTATTATTATTATTTATTCTTCTGCCATTGGAGTCTATGGCAGCCCATAGAACCGTATGGTAAAAAGTTGGGAAAATTGGCACACTCATTCATGACAGTCCCCAAAGTCTTCTCACCAAGACCCATGTCCACAGCTTGAACGCTCTAGCGCCACCAACCTGTCAAAGTTGGAGGTGCATTTGTGCATGCAACTTTTGACCTGTAAGCCTGATTTTCAAAAACGAGGAAGCGTTGGATTCCTTCGCTCAAGCCAAGTTCAACGCACCCTATGACATCATTTTCCACCATATTGGATTTCCCGCCATATTGGATTTAGTGTAAAACACTCAAAATGTATCTCCTCCTAGGTTTTTTCACCAATCTGCACCACACGCAGTATGCACAATCTATAGACCGATGTCCACAAAAGTCTTACAGGGATCTTTGATTGTCCATTGCGTTCCCTCGTGACAGCCAATCAAAATTGGCCGAAAAGCTGCAAAACAGGAACTGGGGTCATATCTCAGTAATGTTTTAATCTATCAAAACCACATTTGGCATACTCATCCGGAACACACCCATGACATCTGTCACCAAGCCTTATGTTGACATCTCGTGCACTCTAGCGCCACCAGCATGTCAAAGTTGGAGTTGTGTTTATGCCTGTAACTTTTGAACTGTATGTCCAATCTTCAAAATTATGGTAGCAATGGATTCCCTGGCTCATGCTGAGTTCAAAACACCCCACGGTTTTATTATTACTTCATTGTTTTGATCGCAGAATGAAAGGAACACTTTTTGTCTTCTGCACAATTTCACCAGTTTCAGAGTGGATTCTAAACTGCCATCCCTCTTCTAATTCTCACAGCTCATACACATTTTATATATCTAAACGTTCACACGACTCTTGGGATTCATAAAATCAAAAAAGCTAAGCTCTTCGATGTATATTTTTCACTCTGTGACAGTTCGAATATTGACCCCCCCCCCTCCATTGAAATCAATGGAGCCACACTCTAGAAAATCTCTCTTCGCTCTAGAATCTCTAACTGTTTCTAACTCTTCACCTCTCCTACACTTCTGAAGACCGAAGGACATTTTATACATGGAAATGTTCACGCGATTGTCTGGATTCTGAAGAAGTAAATAGTTGAGCTATGCTGTGTATACTTTTCGCTGTGTGCCAATTTAAACAACGACCCCCCCCCCTCTCACTCTACCGAGAGGAAGCAACCCTACCAGGTGACATTAATTAAGTGCTCAGGACTCACTCTACCAAGAGGAAGCAGAAGCTGACATTATCCACTCAAATCTGCGACGCACTTTGTAAGATCCGTTGTGGCATAGCGGGTAGCGCGTCAGTCTCGCAAGCAGCGAGTTCAGGGTTCGATTCCCGTTCATCCAAAGTGCATTCTTATAATTATTGTAATATGCTGCTGTGGAAGTCAATGGCAGACAACAGAATCATTGTAGGTCGCTCCTGCCAGTTAAAAGTTGTGAAATTTGGCTCACAGACCAGGGACTCGTGTGCCTATTGTTTAGAGTAAGTAATATGTGTGTATTACAAATGTTTGCCATGTGGGGGAGGCATCTTACAGTACGGTACATCATATTCATGGGTTTTGTTGTAGAGACGATTATCCAGACAAGCACATACAGTAGAGACAATCACATAGACAAGCTCATACAGTAAAGATAATCACATAGACAATTGCATACAGTAGAGAAAATCAGACGGAAGCACATACAGTAGACAATCACAGACATACAGTACAGCAGAGAACATAACATACAATAGACACAATTACATAGACACAAGCACATACAGTACAGACAATCACATATAGTACAATAATGCGCTCCTCTTGTGTAAAATGCAGCAGACGGAACTTGGTTGCGTATTGTTTGCCATGTTCATGGCCGTGTACAAATAGTCAAAGTGGGTAAAGGAAATGCAGTGAGTGGGTGTAGACTTCTGTGGAGTAGGGGAAGGTTTTGAAGATTCAATGGAGTCTAGTTTGTCTGAATGGGAAGGTACAAGTGAAGAAGTGAAGAACACTGGCCAGACTCCTGTTTACCTTCATTGCTATCAGAAGGTAGGCCGTCTTTCGCTGGTGCAGCAAGAAATTCCACTCTAGGCTCCCATTTTGTAGTGTTCACTGACAACAACATTCTCGCAAACTTACAGGAGGTGAACCTGAGAAGCTTGGAGCAACAGTGGGCAGCCAGACTCTACAACTACCACTTCAACATCAAGTTCCAGCCTGACAAAACCAATGTTAATGCTGATGCCCTATCTCGTGTACCTGTGGATGGAGGAGAGGATGGTGAAGAGGAGGAGATCCTGGCCCTGAAGACTTTTCTCACCGGGGTGGAAAACCCATGCCCAGAAATGCTTAACTCTCCTGTCCAAGTTGACCTAGAAGAAGTGCAGCTGGGCCGAACCCCCTGGAGAATGGAAGGACGCCCAGCAAAAAAGATGACATGATTCGCCACATGCTGTTATCCTTGCAGACAGGGAAACCGCCCAGTGCAACAGAAAGGATCGCCCTGCAACGTGACACTCGGCAGATCCTCAAGGAGAGATAGAGGCTGACTCTGAGGGAGGGAGTCTTGCATCAGTGTGTGAGGGACCCCAACACCGCAAACTCCATCTTTCAGCTGGTCCTCCCTACAGCCTTGAAAGAGAAGGTGTGGCAGAATTTCCACGAACGGGCTGGCCACACGGGTGTGGGAAAGACTTTAGCTCTCATCCGCTGCCCACGAGTGTTGAGTATTAGACCAGCCTACTTTTCTTGTTTTATTGAGCTGAATGATTTTCCTAGTTTGCAGTGGTTGAAGTTTACAGTGGTTATAACGTTTGCTGTGTTTACCAAGTCTGCAGTGTAGTTGCAGTCTGACAAACATATCTCTAAAGCCTTCAAAACATCAGTCGTATTTGCTTCATCTTTTGCGTGGTCAGCTTGGCCCCCACAACGCTGCTTGCAGCTTTAATTAGGGGCCAAGCCCCGAAGGGGCGAAGACCCTATTGTAATTGATGGTATTATTGGGGGCCAAGCAGCGCAGCTGCGCAGGCACCCATTAAGTTTGTACCGTTTCTCTTTCTTTCTTTATTATTATTCCTCTGCCATTGTAGTCTATGGCAGCCCATAGAAGCTTATGGTAGAAAGTTATGAAAAATGGCACACTCATTCGGGACAGTGCCCTGACCCTCCTCACCAAGTCTCATGTCCACACCTCACCCTCTCTAGCGCCACCAACGTGTCAAAGTTGGAGGTGCATTTATGCATGCAGCTTTTCTTCAGCAAGTCCAATTTTCAAACTTCAGGTGTCCTTCAATTCCTTGGCTCAAGCCGGATTCAACGCACTCTATGACGTCATTGTGGCCATCTTGGCTTCTCCGCCATTTTGAATGATGTGCAAAACCCTTAAAATGTATCTCCTCCTAGGAACTTTCACCAATTTGCATGAACATCGGTGGATGTCATCTATACACCAATGTCTACAAAGGATGTACAGGGATTTTTGATTATCCATTGTGTTCGCATGTGACAGCCAATCAAAATTGGCAGAAAAGCTGCAAAACAGGAACTGTGGTCATATCTCATTAATCTTTTAATCTATCAAAACCACATTTGGCACACTCATTCGGGACATACCCATGACATCTGTCACCAAGCCTCATGTTGACATCTCGTGCACTCTAGCGCCACCAGCATGTCAAAGTTGGAGTTGCGTTTATGCCAGTAACTTTTGAACTGTATGTCTAATCTTCAAAATTATGGTAGCAATGGATTCCCTGGCTCATGCCGAGTTCAAAACACCCCATGGTTTCATTATTACTTCATTTGTTTGATTGCAGAATGAAAGGAACACTTTTTGTCTTCTGCACAATTTCACCAGTGTCAGAGTGCTGAAAGGCGCATTTTGGAAAAAGTCACACATTTTCTAAACTGCCATCCCTCTTCCAATTCTCACAGCTCATACACATTTTATATATCAAAACGTTCACACGACTCTTGGGATTCATAAAATCAAAAAAGCTAAGCTCTTCGATGTATATTTTTCACTCTGTGACAGTTCGAATAATGACCCCCCCCCCTCCATTGAAATCAATGGAGCCACGCTCTAGAAAATCTCTCTTCGCTCTAGAATCTCTAACTGTTTCTAACTCTTCACCTCTCCTACACTTCTGAAGACCGAAGGACATTTTGTACATGGAAATGTTCGCGTGATTGTCTGGATTCTGAAGAAGTAAATAGTTGAGCTATGCTATGTATACTTTTCGCTGTGTGCCAATTTAAACAAAGACACCCCCCCCTCTCACTCTACCGAGAGGAAGCAACCCTACCAGGTGACATTAATTAAGTGCTCAGGACTAACTCTACCAAGAGGAAGCAGAAGCTGACATTATCCACTCAAATCTGCCACGCACTTTGTAAGATCCGTCGTGGCATAGCGGGTAGCGCGTCAGTCTCGCAAGCAGCGAGTTCAGGGTTCGATTCCCGTTCATCCAAAGTGCATTCTTATAATTATTGTAATTATGCTGCTGTGGAAGTCAATGGCAGACAACAGAATCATTGTCGGTCGCTCCTGCCAGTTAAAAGTTGTGAAATTTGGCTCACAGACCAGGGACTCGTGTGCCTATTGTTTAGAGTAAGTAATATGTGTGTATTACAAATGTTTGCCATGTGGGGGAGGCATCTTACAGTACGGTACATCATATTCATGGGTTTTGTTGTAGAGACGATTATCCAGACAAGCACATACAGTAGAGACAATCACATAGACAAGCTCATACAGTAAAGATAATCACATAGACAATTGCATACAGTAGAGAAAATCAGACGGAAGCACATACAGTAGACAATCACAGACATACAGTACAGCAGAGAACATAACATACAATAGACACAATTACATAGACACAAGCACATACAGTACAGACAATCACATATAGTACAATAATGCGCTCCTCTTGTGTAAAATGCAGCAGACGGAACTTGGTTGCGTATTGTTTGCCATGTTCATGGCCGTGTACAAATAGTCAAAGTGGGTAAAGGAAATGCAGTGAGTGGGTCTAGACTTCTGTGGAGTAGGGGAAGGTTTTGAAGATTCAATGGAGTCTAGTTTGTCTGAATGGGAAGGTACAAGTGAAGAAGTGAAGAACACTGGCCAGACTCCTGTTTACCTTCATTGCTATCAGAAGGTAGGCCGTCTTTCGCTGGTGCAGCAAGAAATTCCACTCTAGGCTCCCATTTTGTAGTGTTCACTGACAACAACATTCTCGCAAACTTACAGGAGGTGAACCTGAGAAGCTTGGAGCAACAGTGGGCAGCCAGACTCTACAACTACCACTTCAACATCAAGTTCCAGCCTGACAAAACCAATGTTAATGCTGATGCCCTATCTCGTGTACCTGTGGATGGAGGAGAGGATGGTGAAGAGGAGGAGATCCTGGCCCTGAAGACTTTTCTCACCGGGGTGGAAAACCCATGCCCAGAAATGCTTAACTCTCCTGTCCAAGTTGACCTAGAAGAAGTGCAGCTGGGCCGAACCCCCTGGAGAATGGAAGGACGCCCAGCAAAAAAGATGACATGATTCGCCACATGCTGTTATCCTTGCAGACAGGGAAACCGCCCAGTGCAACAGAAAGGATCGCCCTGCAACGTGACACTCGGCAGATCCTCAAGGAGAGATAGAGGCTGACTCTGAGGGAGGGAGTCTTGCATCAGTGTGTGAGGGACCCCAACACCGCAAACTCCATCTTTCAGCTGGTCCTCCCTACAGCCTTGAAAGAGAAGTTGTGGCAGAATTTCCACGAACGGGCTGGCCACACGGGTGTGGGAAAGACTTTAGCTCTCATCCGCTGCCCACGAGTGTTGAGTATTAGACCAGCCTACTTTTCTTGTTTTATTGAGCTGAATGATTTTCATAGTTTGCAGTGGTTGAAGTTTACAGTGGTTATAACGTTTGCTGTGTTTACCAAGTCTGCAGTGTAGTTGCAGTCCGACAAACATATCTCTAAAGCCTTCAAAACATCAGTCGTATTTGCTTCATCTTTTGCGTGGTCAGCTTGGCCCCCACAACGCTGCTTGCAGCTTTAATTAGGTGGGCTAGCTTGCAAAAGCTAGCCCAACTTGTAATATTCCCACTATTTCTTTATTATTATTATTCTCCCCGTTTTTTGTCACCTTTATAACTTCTTCATACTTTGTGCTAGAAACTTCATTCAAATTTTAAAATGTTCACGATGTTTAGCTCTTTAACGGATGTATTCAGATTTTTGATATTTTTTATAGTTTTTTAGTAATTTAACTTTTAATAGTCATTTTTGTGCCATTGAAACTGCTGGTGGAATGTTCAGTATCATTATGCTTTTAGAGTGGTGGCAGCTGTTGCTTTGAAAATATTTACACATTTTGTAAACTGCTGGCACTCCTACAGTTTTGAAAGCTCACACACATATTATACATAAAAACTTTCACACAACTGTGCTGATTCGTACAATGTAAGTCTCTAAGCCGTGTGACTTATAGTTTTCGCTCTATGACGATTCGTTCGGCAACTGCGCTCTTCATTGAAACGTATTGGCCCACACTCTGACTTTTGAGCTGCTCATTTTGCATTTTTACACGTTTTCTAACTCGTCGCCATGCCTACAGTTTTTAAGCTACACGGACAGTTATACATACAAATGTTCAGCAAGTTCTCAGGATTCCTACGATGTCAATAGCTAAGCTGTAGCCTTTATACTTTTTGAGAGAGAGCTGTCTGAATCCGGCATGCCTTTCCATTGAAGTGAATGAGAGGATGCTCAGTGTCAGTTGAGATTTGAATTTGGGGACACACGCAGGCTCTCTGTACAGGCACCCTTTTATGACTACTGTGGTAGCATTCATATTCCTTCCTTCCATCCTTCCTTCCTTCCTTCCTTCCTTCCATCCTTCCTTTCTTCCATCCATCCTTCCTTCCTTCTTTCCTTCCTTCCTTCCTTCCTTCCTTTCTTCCATCCATCCATCCTTCCTTCCTTATTTCCTTCCTTCCTTCTTTCCTTCCTTCTTTCCTTCCTGCCTTCCTTCCTTCCTTCCCTTCCTTCCTTCCTTCCTTCCTTCCTTCCTTCCTTCCTTCCTTCCTTCCTTCCTTATATTCAAAGAAATATTTAGAATGACACTCTTTTTCAGGCTGCAAACTCATATTAATATCTTTTCTCCTCTTTCAGCTATTGAACTCAATAAAACTATGAGTTATGATGAGTGGTCTAATCTATTTTTGAGTGTAGTACTAGCAGTACTTATAACAAACACCTATTGCTTTTCACTGCTACTTCTTCTAACCTCGACTTCCATACAACACCTCTACAGCTACTGCTCTGCCCCGGAGTGGGCTATAGACACATGGTCTCCAATGAGGGGTGCATGGGGATGGCCTGGCAATCACTGACCTGCCTCCCACAACCTCTGACCTGAGGGGGCGGAGTCTCGCCACCACGCCACTATCCACGCCACCGTCCCCACATCTCAGCCCCTGAGTTGGCTAAAGACGCAGTTTTCACGGTTGGGTGCATGTGGGTGGTCCGGGGAGCAGTACACTGTACTAGACCGGCTCTGACCCGAGGTGGCGGAGTCTCGTCACAACGCCATTATCCACTCCACTGTCCCCACATCTCAGCCCCTGAGTGAGCTACAGACACACGGTCTTCACTGTGGGTGCATGGAGATTGCCCGGATGTCAGTGCACTGCTCCCGACCTGCTCTGACTGGAGGGGGCGGAGTCTCGTCATCACGCCACTATCCACGCCACGGACCTCACAACACAGCCTCTGAGGTGGCTAGAGACACACAGTCTTCACTGGTGAAGGCAGGTGGGTAGCCCGGCATGGCCTACACTGTCCACGACCGGCTCTGACCCAAGGGGGTGGAGTCTCACCCCCACGCCACTATCCACGCCACGGCCCCACAACTCAGCCCCTGAGTGGGCTAGAGACACATGGTCTTCACCGGTGCGGGTGGATAGGTGGCCCGGAGAGGGGTACACTGTCCTCGACCAGCTCTGACCTGAGGGGGCGGAGTCTCACCACCACGCCACTATCTACGCCACGGGCCCCACAACTCAACCCCCGAGTGGGTTAGAGACACAGTCTTCATTGGTGGATGCATGGAAATTGCCCAGAGGTCACTGTACTGTCCCCGACTAGCTGTGACCCAAGGGGGCGGGGCCTAACCAGCACGCCACTATCCACGCCACGGGCCCCACAACTCAGCCCCTGAGTGGGCAAGAGACACACGATCTTCACCGGATGAGTCAGGTAGGTGGCCCGGAGAGGGGTACACTGTCCCTGACTGGCTCTGACCTGAGGGGGCGGAGTCTCACCCCCACGCCACTATCCACGCCACGGCCCCACAACTCAGCCCCTGAGTGGGCTAGAGACACATGGTCTTCACCGGTGCGAGCGGGTAGGTGGCCCAGATAGGGGTACACTGTCCTCGACCAGCTCTGACCTGAGGGGGCGGAGTCTCACCACCACGCCACAATCTACACCACGGGCCCCACAACTCAGCCCCTGAGTGGGCTAGAGACACATGGTCTTCACCGGTGCGGGCGGGTAGGTGGTCCGGAGAGGGGTACACTGTCCTCGACCAGCTCTGACCTGAGGGGGCGGAGTCTCACCACCATGCCACTGTCCACACCACAGACCCCACAACTCAGCCCCTGATTGGGCTAGAGACGCACGGTCTTCGCCGGTGGGTGCATGGAGATTGCCTGATCCGTAGTAGTTCTAGCAGTAGCTGTTACATACAGCTGCAGCAGCTAGCCCACCTCACATTTTCTCCAGGAAATGTACTTTCTAGTTATTAGGTGGGCTAGCTTGCAGAAGCTAGCCCAACTTGTGATATTCCCACTATTTCTTTATTATTATTATTATTCTTATTCTCCCCGTTTTTTGTCACCTTTATAACTTCTTCATACTTTGTGCTAGAAACTTCATTCAAATTTTAAAATGTTCACGATATTTAGCTCTTTAACGGATGTATTCAGATTTTTGATATTTTTTATAGTTTTTTAGTAATTTAACTTTTAATAGTAATTTTTGTGCCATTGAAACTGCTGGTGGAATGTTCAGTATCATTATGCTTTTAGAGTGGTGGCAGCTGTTGCTTTGAAAATATTTGCACATTTTGTAAACTGCTGGCACTCCTACAGTTTTGAAAGCTCACACACATATTATACATCAAAACTTTCACACAACTGTGCTGATTCGTACAATGTAAGTATCTAAGCTGTGTGACTTATACTTTTCGCTGTATGATGATTTGTTCGGCAACTGCGCTCCCCATTTAAACGTATGGCGCTGCACTCTAGCTTTTGAGCTGCTTATTTTGAATTTTTACTCTTTTTCTAACTTGTTGCTATGCCTACAGTTTTAACAGCTCATACACATATTATATATCGAAACGTTCCCATAACTGTGCTGATTCGTACAATGTAAGTTTCTAAGCCGTGTGACTTATAGTTTTCACTGTATGACGATTTGTTCGGCAACTGCGCTCCCAATTGAGACATATGGTGCCGCACTAACTTTTGAGCTGCTAATTTTGCATGTTAACCCTTTTTCTAACTTGTCGCCATGCCTACAGTATTCTGGTCCCTGTGGCTAAATTGCATGGTTTGGGCGCCACCTACTGGTGGATGTTATTATCTATCTGAACTTCCGGTCAGTCAGTGGAGTCTCCGTTTTTGACAGAGAAACAGAGTTGGAGAATTTCATGTGTTCTTTCTCTTCTTGATTTCGCCCTTGATTTGGACCAGTCTGTAAGTAGCAACAGGATATTTATTTGTCTATTGCTTGGATTGTTGTGATAAGATGTCAGTTTTGTTTGTTTTAGTATGTTATAGCCACTCTAGCTGTTGTTTATGCTAGCAATGCAACGTTACTAGCTAGCTGTTAACCCTAGCCCTGCCGTTAGCTACCTGTATTGTGTAGAGATTATTATTGATATTAAGTGTTGTGTCTTGGTAGTTTGGTGGTTCATTTGGTGTGTATCTTGTCACATGGAACATTTAATTAGGATGCATTCATGTCATGTAATTATCAGTTGCATTGTCTCATGCGTTTTCATGTATATTCATATGGTTGTTTGTTGTCTCATTCTTATGTTGCAGTTTCACAAAAAGGCTTCAGTAAAGGCACCTATACTGTCACTGCTGTCTCAGGTGTTTATTGGAGTATGTTTAGTTCTCTGTCTGAGCTGTGTAGGCTACTATTACACATGGTCAGGGCAGAAGATACAGTGTTTAATCTATACAGACATATTATACATAGAAATGTTCTGCAAGTTCTCAGGATTCCTATGGTGTCAATATATAAGCTGTAACATTCATAGTTTTCTCATGCAGGCACGCAGCCAGCTTGGGACACACACACACGCGCGCACAGAGACACACACACACTGAATGACACCCCAGGCACCACTGTTGACTCCTTCCACTTCCTGGGCTCCACCATCTCCCAGGACCTCAAGTGGGAGCCGAACATCAGCTCCCTCACCAAAAAAAGCACAGCAGAGGATGTATTTCCTGAGGTAGCTGAAGAAATTCAACATGCCAAATGCAATGATACTACTCCAAAAAACCACAGTAGTGGTAAAGGAGGGACTAATTGGTTACAACATATTTACACAAAAATAATCAAATTAAATTACAAGGAGGCCATCAATTACACCGCCACTTTCGGTTACGACCACCCGGCAGGGAACATTGGTCAGTCCATTGGGAAATGTTTGTTCCCAGAGAGGTCCCTTGATTGTGAGGGTGGAGTCATCCACCAGAAGCACCTCCTTTCTCCACTTTGGAGCGCCATCACCCCCAATATCTCCACCTCCCTATCGACTCTGTGCTGATGCTGTTGAAAGCAAACATTTTGGTTTCAGTCAGGATTTTTGCACACACATTTGATGTTAATTACAGTTTTAATATAAAGATCATGCTGACGCCATCAAGTTCGTAAAAGAACTCCAGCACAGAAGAGAGAGGAACAGAAAATCCGTGGGGGATAGGCAGCACACTGGATTCTGCTGGAAGACGTTTTGGACAGCCTGCAGGAAAAAGAACATAAATGGTGAAATAGTGGCATCGGCGTTTCTCATTGATGCACACTTGACCGGGGTGTAAAATAAAGCACTAAAGCCTATAGAGTCAACCATACTGCCAAATAAAAAGTGTTACCTATAAGCGCCACCAGAAATGTTTGCGTTATTATTATGCAATATACAAGTTTAAATTGCTTGTGCCACATCATTAAATGAGTTCACTCTCCCCATTACCATTTAAACTTATGCTCAGATCTCTCCACGGAATGTTGCATAGCATGTCAATTTCGATAGACTGTTGATGGCAAAGTGTGCACTTACACAACGTCTCTCAACTACGCTATATTCCAAAAGGCATTGTGCAAGTGCATTTTTCATATCTTCAAAATATCTCTTACCTTCACCATGACGTATCTCTGATGTCCATGTAGCCAGGCCAGAGCTGAACTGTGGCAGCTCTTGGAAGTAGCTGTAAGGGGCTGGGTTGGTGAGGAAGCAGGCAGGCGGCACAGCTACCAGTTCTGGAAGGACAGAGGAAAAAGTGTTACAGTACGACCATAACAAGCAAGCGAACTCTGATGAGTAGGCTAAATTGGCTAAGGACTTGCCACAATCATGTAGAGTATGGGAAGATCTGGTGACGAATGAAGGTAAGACCAGGATTCTTGCAGCAGTGGAGATTGGATTGAAGTCACCTGCGCCGCTACGTCACTGATGAATGGGTATTAAGGTGATGTGCTGGACCTGCTCTGATGTGCTGGGGTGCTTCCCACTGAGCAAAGACACGTCTAAAAGACGTCTTTTCCGGACGTCCAAACACATCCAATTAGGAGCCAGAATGAACGTTTTTTTGGACGTTCAGATATTGAACCCGTTCTGCACGTCCACAGACGTCTTAGAGGGGTCCAAGCCAGACGTTTGAATATTGAGGGGTCCAGCAGACGTACAAACGGGGTTCTGGACCGACGGACGTTATTAAGACATGATCTGAACGTCTCCCTGACGTTGTGTGTTTGCTGGGTTTGGGCTGGTATCCGTTGAGGTAGGCAGGGAGTAGGCTAATTTGAAATGTCTTACTGGAACTTGAAATGTCCTGTCCATCTTGTCCTCCAAGAGCCCTGTTCACAACCCCACCTTGCCATGACACTGTTACCATGGTACTAGAACTGAGCAGTTTAAAACACTGTAAAGGTAGAACTTAAGAACACTGATGGTAGGACTAAGTACAATTGAGTGGATTACTAATGTATTAACACAGGTACTATGGTAAAGGTAGAACTGATCAGTTTAAATCACTGTAGTGGTTGAACTTATTAGTTTAACAACACTGAAGGTAGAACTATAGTGTATAACCACAGGTACTATGGTAAAGGTAGAACTGATCAGTTTAAATAACTGTAAAGGTAAAAGAACTATGTACAACTGAATGAGGTAAAAGAACTATATACAACTGAATAGATTATACAAATTTAACAGAACAGATTACTATCACGCGAGGCGCTGTGACCCCCAGCGTCCGTACCGCCGTCCGGGCAAAGGGTAAAAGGTGGGGGTGGGGCAGGAGGGCAGGCGCTGTGACCCCCAGCGTCCGTACCGCCGTCCGGGCAAAGGGTAAAAGGTGGGGGTGGGGCAGGAGGGCAGGCGCTGTGACCCCCAGCGTCCGTACCGCCGTCCGGGCAAAGGGTAAAAGGTGGGGGTGGGGCAGGAGGGCAGGCGCTGTGACCCCCAGCGTCCGTACCGCCGTCCGGTCAAAGGGTAAAAGGTGGGGGTGGGGCAGGAGGGCAGGCGCTGTGACCCCCAGCGTCCGTACCGCCGTCCGGGCAAAGGGTAAAAGGTGGGGGTGGGGCAGGAGGGCAGGCGCTGTGACCCCCAGCGTCCGTACCGCCGTCCGGGCAAAGGGTAAAAGGTGGGGGTGGGGCAGGAGGGCAGGCGCTGTGACCCCCAGCGTCCGTACCGCCGTCCGGGCAAAGGGTAAAAGGTGGGGGTGGGGCAGGAGGGCAGGCGCTGTGACCCCCAGCGTCCGTACCGCCGTCCGGGCAAAGGGTAAAAGGTGGGGGTGGGGCAGGAGGGCAGGCGCTGTGACCCCCAGCGTCCGTACCGCCGTCCGGGCAAAGGGTAAAAGGTGGGGGTGGGGCAGGAGGGCAGGCGCTGTGACCCCCAGCGTCCGTACCACCCTCCGGGCAAAGGGTAGGGTGGGGGTGGGGCACACAAAAAATATAACAAAAACAATAAAATAAATAAATTAAATCACAAATAGGCCATCGACCACCCCACCACTTTCCTCAACCCGCACCCGGCAAGGGACTTTGGGCAGTCCATCCGGGAAGCACTGCTGCCACACAGGTCCCGCGATGGTGAGGACGGAGTCGTCCACCAGGAGGACCTCCTTCTCTCCCCCTTCGAGGGGCATCACTCCCCAAATTTCCACCTCCCTCTGCAGAGTCTGCTGATGCTGTCGAAAGCAAACATTTTGTTTTCAGTCAGGATTTTTGCACACACATTTAATGCATAGACAGCCTTTTTAAATGGAGAGAAGGCTCATAGAAATAAATAACAAACAATTAGCTAGACAACGTAACTGGGCCTTTATATTGGGACTTTGCATTGTCTCAATGAGGGAGTTTATTATGATTATTATTATTACTTATACCTCTCATGGACAAAAGCGTCTGCTAAATGACTAATGTAATGATACCTCTCATCACGTTAACTTGGCTTCGCCAGCCTGATCACTTACAAATCGGGTCTGGTGAGGCCAGGCTATGAGGCTGTTCCTATCTGAGGAAGAAATAGTGAAATAATGTACTATAGCCAATTAGTTACCTCCACTGTGGTGAACTGCGTGGAGCTCAGCACCAGCCCAAACTGCTCTGTGTTTCTCCCCTTTAAGTGGGAGATGGTCACCCTCGCGCCCGTCGTCAGCTTAGCTGACAGGTTGGCCTCCCTCCAAAGGGCAACCCTCACCTGGGCCCCGTCCTGCAAAAAACAAAGCCTTCAAATGAGTGATCAAAAACATAAACCGAACCATATTGAAATGCATACCCTTAAACCCTTCCGTCATTTCCCTCAACCAAATATTAAAAGTTAAATCAATCACTAAGCTTTGGCATGTAAAAAAAAAAGTATAAGCCTAGACTAGCCTACATTTAATGAAAGTAAGTATGGTAAAATAATGATCTACCTGGCTGAGGGTGAGGTTCCTCACAGGGTATTTCCCACTCTGCCCAGTGTGAGTCCGCACCGCTTCCATCTAAATGTGATGTGACATTGAGAAGTATTGGCACTACAAAGTTGACCATGGAGTTATGTTTAATTTATGAATTAATGTTGTTGTATGGCTCAATTACTGTGTGAACTTACGGAGCTTATCGCTCCTTCAATGGACACCAGGCCTTGGGGGTTGGTGATGCCCCTAAGTGCTGTTAATGGAGACCTGGGTGTTAGGAGCTCCATACAGCTCTCCTCCAGCTCCTTGGAGACCTCCAGCGGGGCGGTGCTGTAGAAGGCGGTCTCCTTCCAGATCTGGATACCCGGTTTGGCCCCAAACTTGGCCATGCGGTAGCCCCGGATCACATATGTGCCACCTGCCTTTGAAATGAATTGAATTGAGACCTTTATTTAGACATCGAAGACAGTTTAGAGCAAGCTGATCTTTTTTTAATAATCATCCTCATCATCCTCCTCCTCCTCCTCCTCATCATCATCATCGTCGGGTCGTCCACAGACGGGCCTCGCATCTTTGTCTTCAGTTATCCCGGTCCTCCATACACCTAGCGATGTCATTGGTGGTCTCCACTTCCGCAATAGAACAACATAGAATAACAAATTGAAACCCCAAAATACCTTTACTTTATGGGCTGCCTCCTCAAACACCACAAATGAGGTGGCGCTCTCCCCATCTGAGGCTGCCACCAGCACATTGCGGCTGAGGGCGATAGGCGTGGCATCGTCCTCGGAGATTGCCCAGCTGGTCACCCGAGGCATTTCCCTCATCCCCACGACCTTGAGGACAATCGGGCGCCTGTCAGTCCCACCGGTCCCAGAGAAAAGTTTCTGTAAAGCCATTCTGAAAATACATATTAAAATTAAATTAAAAATCTTAATATAGAAAACTCATTTGGACAAGGTGTTCAGCAGTTACAAGGTTGTATTTATTGTAAGTTGCAAGAGTGCTTTTAAGATTGTGGAACACAATGATCGTGTCATGCGCACACCTGTCTATTCGTTCAGCACATTGGACAGCGCCGGCCTTGCGACATGTCTCGCGGCATGCCCGCGAAATATTAAATTAAACTGGAAAGTACACCTAATGATGGCATAGCGCGAGACATGGTGTTGGTTAATGAATGGCAGTTTGGCTGACAAGCTTGGTAATTTTTGCTAGCTATTAACGGAATTTGTTCCTCTCAAATAATTATAATTTAAGGTTGACATTGTCCGTAATTGCATTGATTTATTAAAAAGACTACTGGCAACATTGGACGAATGTTTCGTGTAGCCTATACCAAATAAGATTGGATGGTAGGCTAGCTAACAAACATTCCTGTCAGTTAGGCAGCTAACTAACAGACTACAGCTTACTATAGTCTAGGTCTAACCTTAGTAGGCCTAATATACCTATTTATCTAACTGACAGTAGGCTATTATAATATAACTTAGCCTATAGCTAAACATAACATATTAGTTCTAGTTTGGCTAATTTAACAAGCCAAAATTAAACTTTACCTCACGTCAGTGTAGTTAGTCAAACTGACATTTATTAACAGTCTTTTAACTTGCCAATACCACTAATACCACTTTCCATAGGTAAAGTAACTTGTTAATTCTGTACAATAAGTAGTCTAACAGTGGTTTGTTAAAAATAATCAAATAATAATTCAAAACTTAATTAGTGAGTTACCCACCTCTTCTCGAAGATCAGTTGGAGTGATGTCAGATGTCTTGCTCAGGAGTCATATATATAGCCTAGTGTCGCGCGCATTAATGTATATGCGCTATACCATGTAGCCTACAGTAATGCTACAGTATAGTTAACGGGCACTAAGGTAAAGGAATTTGTGAAATATTTATGAAATTATTATTATCAACATGTATATGTAGTTTACATTGGTTTGTTTTGATTAATAAACCAGATGGAGTCTAATGGGGGAAAAAGTCCAGCGGAAATCTTGTCACTTCTATGCATTGTGTAGAAAGCTAGTTCCCATAAATGCAGAGACCCGGCCTCTGAGTTTATGGGAACTAGCCTTTAACGTCCTTCTACACCATACATCCATATTCTACACCGACTGTAGCTGGTAGCTAGCTGTATCTCATCTAGACACGATCTCTGAAGCATATGAGGTAGCTGAAACATCAATTGAGCCTGGCCATTTACTTTCGAGACATTCATGGACAAATAATGGATCGTTCGTGACTGAAGGTGAGATGTTTTATTGTCATGCGTTATGCGGGCTATACTTCATAAGTTGTCTTCAAAAGCTTGACAGCCGAACGGATGGGGCTTAGTATAGTTCGCTAGCTATCGTTAGCCAAGCTAATCTAAGTTAACTAAAACCATGCATAGCCTAGCTAGCCAACTGTGGAGCTGAATATCCAACCACGATGTTGGCCTACTGCACGTAGCTAGTTTACAGTATGAGTAAAGCGGTGATAATCTAGCTGTAATAACTAATGTAGCGTACAAAGCAAGCTACATAACGTTACATTAGCATTTTTCTCCGCATGGGTGTCATATGAACAAAAGAGCAGTCCAGTAATGATGTTGATCATATCATAGGTGAGTAGCCTACAAGCTGCAACAAAAGGTCGTTGATACAACACGCCCATATCATGCCCTCAAACGAACGGCCCAACTCATATTTTAAGACACACACCAATATTGAACGTACAATACATATGTGTTAATAAAGCTTGATCACTTAGAAGTTGAGACCCACCATCCCAGATTGTTCTGAAATTGCAGTTAGACACAGATGTAACAATATTTCTTGCAACATTTAAAAAGCAATTTGAGATCTGAGAAATTAAGATAATTGATGGCACCAAACTGAACATTTGTTTTATTCAGAAATGTTTGTAATTTCATACAATTTGGAACAATTCCTCCCTCCTCATCTCATATCCTATTTATACAGTATGATGGCATGAATTTAATTGTATCTCAGCTCTCCTCTGGATGATGCCGGCAGCTCCATGCCCCTCTACCTGTCCCCTGGGCAGGACAGCAAGCCCCACCTACCACCCACCTGGAACACAACCTGGCTGTCAGTAACCACGCCTTCCAGCTCAGTGAGTCCGTCTACAAGACCCTCATGATGAGGTCAGAACCTCCCACAGCCAATCAGAGACACTGGTCTTACAATGTCGTCTGTCTTTTCCAATCTGTTCTCATAACTGAACCCATGAGTATCAGCATGATGAGGACAGACAGATGAAGATTACTGTTAGCTATGATGCACCTCTCCTTCCTTGTCTGACCAGTACCTCTGTTTTCTCTCCCCCTTCTCAGGTGAGGGTGAACACCACGCCTCTCTCCATTGAAAGAGGTGACAGCAAGATGTCCCATAAGCCCATGTACCTGAGGTGTGCCAACCAGGGAGAAACACCATCCAGATGACTCACGGCCAACACCGCCACACTATAGTATATATATATATATATGAGATTAAGAATTAAGAAATATTAAGATGGAAAGAGTGAATCTCGAGGTGGAGAAGTAGGCTAGCCTACGAAAATAAGTTATTTATTTCAGTATTCCTAAAAACGGGAAGCTAGTCTAATAATTCAACAATAGCGTAGGCCTACTTGAAAATGGAATAAAAAATGTAGGCCTAGCCTACTTGGTTCTACGCGTCACCCACAGCCTACATGAAACAATAAAATGCATAGTGCAAGTGCATAGCCTACCGTCTGCGGGACTGTAAACGCAAAATCAAGCAGCTGACAAAGCCATTCCGCGATCTGTATACATTTAGGCTATATTTTTATATAGGCTATCTATCTATTTATCTATATTTTAAGAACCTCTCAAGAGTGATCACTATTCGTCCACTGAGATTATTTTTTAATTCTGACGATGAAGTTCCATATGCGATTTTATCATCCAATGCCATTTTCCAAGTGAATTTATCAGTCAGCAGGCAGTACTTAATTCTATAATCTGGAAGCTAACCTGCCCCGAAACAGGTTAGCTTGGCAGCATGAGTTACCATGGCGATATAGCACGGTGAAAGTGATCAACAATCATGATACGGATAAACCAGGCCTGAACCTGAAGTTATCGCGCTAACACCATAATCTAGCTTCGTAGTACAGGGCCCTGATCTGCATGTCTGACTCCGTGCCTCTCTCTTCATCACAGTAAGACAACGTTATTAGAGGGTCTGGAAGTGGACCAATACATGCTACATGCTGGGGATTCTCATCTACATCCAGAAGTGTCTGTGTTAGTGTGTGTCTGTCTGTGTGCGTTTGTGTGGTGTATTTAAAAAAAGTTTTTATCTCACACCTCTCTCCCTCCCTCCAGTCTGGACTATGAGGAGATCTCCATAGACCCAGTGTGTGACTGGAGGCCGGTACCGGTCAAACTGGGCCTGCACATAAAGGAGGAAGCGGACAGGCCGGTCCTGAAGCGCTGCCGTATTGTCAGCCCCAGTCATCGCTCCTGCCCAACGTCATGGAGATGATTGCGGCCCTGGGGTGTGTGTGTGTGTGTGTGTGTGTGTGTGTGTGTGTGTGTGTGTGTGTGTGTGTGTGTGTGTGCACATTAAAGTTACAAACCTATGAGACTGTTTGAGTTGAAGTGTCTTTGGCATTATTCAGATTCAAGATTTCTTTGTCTTATGTAATGTACTGTACAGTTACAGTGAAATGTTGCTGTACACAGCTGTGATAGTGTAACTTGTAATAACTGACTATGTCCTCTGTAGTACAGTTGTTGATTTTGACACTCTTGTTTTAGACTTGACTGCACTTGTTTTATCTGATTTGTTAATAGTGTAACGCTGTGTCTAATTATGGGTAGTGGGTTTAGTTAGGTTTGTTGTGGGGGGAGTGTCCACTAGGGGGGGGTGGTGGTTTAGAGGGGGGGGAGAGGGTGAGCGCGTGAGACGCGAGGGAGTTTTTGGTTTTGGCTGGAGCCGAGGGAAGCAGAGGACGGAGGAGATAGTTTTTGGGGAGCGAGGGATAGAATAAAGCCATGTGACTTTTTGATGGAATCACAAGGCAAGGATCCTATCCTATGTCTGAATCCATCCATGGTTTGCAATAGTCAATATCGCCTGTGCATAGGCCATTGTACCATATAGGTGCCATTGTACCAGCCACTTCCATTGTACCAGTTAAAATGATTACTATGTAATGTGCACCACGAAGACGGAGGACATACACAGACAAAATATCCAAGTCAGTACTGCTACACAGTTCTATATGTCTGATCTATGAACAGGAATTGTTTTGACACGCGATTACTGTGGCACACGTGACCAGCTTCACGGCCTACAGGGAGTCGCGCGTGCGTCCTGTTGTCAAGCTGTTATCAGTCTAGCCTGGCAACGGACGAGGTGAGGTGGTACAGTAGCTAAAAGAACGATTGTATCAAGTAAATGCCAATATATCTCCATATATTATAATTACATCTTGTAAATGTTGCTAAACCAACGTAAACAAAGTTAACTATAAACTGAATCTGCCAAAGTAAAGTTTTGCCAACGTTAGCCGCTAGCTAAGGTTAGCTAGCGCTTGCAACAAGTGCTAATTGCTTTAGCCGGTGGCATAAACGGCTATATGCAACGACATCTGTCTGGTTAACTTTCTATGTGATGTTGACAGCTAGTGTATGGTCGTTTTATTAGTTAGCCAACGTTAGCTACCAGTATGCTATGTCTGACAGTAAAGCATGGTACATCTGTTTGGTAGTAAGGTTAGCTGGTTGGCTTGGGAAACAATGTTACCTAGCTAGCCAACTTGGCTTTATAACGTAACCGGCCAACAATGGCTGTCTCGGTGTTAAGGACCGCTGCTTTGTGGTATTTTGTGATAAGGGAATCAACCCCTGGATTCTTTGTATTGCATTTACACTGTCAGTCTGCACTGTCCCGTCGTCTTTATCAGCGTATGCCATTACCCTAGTCAAATGTCTAGTGTGTGTACATAGCGAAGAATAAACTGATCTTTGATAAGAGGCTGTCAGGCGCCAGTACGCCTGCAAATACGCGGATAGAGACTCGGAGACCAGAATACTTTCATATGATAGTTTTATTAACTAAGTAAAACAACTTGACACTGTATACCCAATAATGGATGCATTTCAATGAATGTGTCCTTACTTGCTCTCTTTCTCTTTTATTCACAGATTTGACAGTGATTCAGGTAAGTCACACAACAGGACTGTATGGCTGTCTCAGTTTGCCACAATCATGTTAAATTGGTGTTTTGACTGCATCTAGTAGTTATGTTGCAGATTGGGGATTATACACTAATTAAAACATACTTAGGAATGTTATTTTCAATTTCTGCCAAGGATACACCAAATACTTTCAAAATTCTACACACTGCACTTTCCATGAAAGTTATACCTATGTAGCAAATGTGTTCTGATCAGCCTATTGTCTCCAACCCTATATTAATACAAACTCTCTCCCCTCCCTCCCTGGCATACTACTGCCGTGATTCCTGTTGGTTCATCCTGCTGGCTTATCAGACACTCTCTCTGACATACTGCTGGTCATCCGAGCTACCCTCAACGGTAATTTGTGTGCACAAAGTGCTGAAGTGTTTTGACCAATTAACACATTTTATTTAAAAAAAAAAAAATATATATATATATATATATATACACCTTTGTCCCCCGCTCGATTGTTCATAGCCTTATTTTGACAAATACATGATCAAATGTTAAGTGAATGTGAGCTATCACAAGGAGACTTATATTATTTTTCTTCTTTCAGGTAAAACTGCTGCTGGGAAAGCCAGACTCTCTCAAATCCCACCCCCCTCAACCCTGCTGTCCACATTTTGGCCTCTATCTTTTCTCTCTGAATACTCTGCCTGTTTTTCACCCTATTGAAAAGTATGTCCCATCTTCCCCTACCCCCCTTTTAAAGAACGTCCCATCCCCCGCCTTGATTGTGCGATCCCCTTGTTGATAACGCCTTGATTGTGCGGACCCTTGTTGAGAAGCCTCGGTTGTGCCACCTACTACTTTTTTCGAGAAAAGGCCTTGAATGTGCCCTACACCTTGTTGAGAAAAGGCCTTGAATGTGCCCTACACCTTGTTGAGAAAAGGCCTTGAATGTGCCATACACCTTGTTGAGAAAGCCTTGATTGTGCCATACACCTTGTTGAGAAAAGGCCTTGAATGTGCCATACACCTTGTTGAGAAAGCCTTGATTGTGCCATACACCTTGTTGAGAAAGCCTTGATTGTGCTATACTGTACCTACCTTGTTGAGAAAGCCTTGATTGTGCTATACCTGCCTTGTTGAGAAAGCCTTGTGCTATACCTACCTGTACACCCTTTTTCACTTCCAAACGATCAGTTGTCTATAATACAGTATATTATCATCAAAACATCATATTTAATCTGTTCAAGCTGTTTTGACAATTAAAAGATAGTCTACATCAAGGTTGTGTTCATTTTCTGATTTCCTCGTGACCATGGTGAAGAAGGGTAAGAAATCTCAGGCTGCAAAAGAGCGCTGGAGGAAGCTGGATCAATCCGACTGTGGAACATCAGCAGAGAAGGTTGAGTCTCATGGTCCAGTGAGAAGCAGAGAGGTAAATCTGTCAGAGCTGTCTTATGCTGGCTGTGTACAACAGGGAGGTCAGTCTGATGTTACATGTGAGCAAGCGTCCCGTAGCCAGGCGTCCTTGAGGTATGGTGAGTTCTCTCGGAACAAGCAGTGTACTTGCAACTCCCTCACGTTTCTTGCATTCCTTGAAGAGAATCCAGAACTCACAAGTGCAGACCTTGACCTTGTATTAGATAAGGGTGATGTTATGTATACACGTGTTAGGAATGAGACAAACAATGTTCACATACATTTGGCTAGTGATGAGCTCCCAGAGAGAGTTGCTGCACGTAGGCAAGAGTACAGTGTGGAGAAATTACTTTCCAAGTATGGCGAATTTAGAGCACCTGTACCTGAAGGCGCAGACGACTACCTGAACCTGGGAGAAAGACTTCAGTGTTTGACATCAGATGTGAACAACGCATTGCTGATAATGGGTGGATCATGCATCGCTGTATTTAGGGACAAGGCAGGAAGGTATGGTTTCTTTGATCCACACTCAAGAAGTCCTGGGGGTTTACCTATACTATCCCACCGCATGCAAAGTGCCGGCACTGCCTTAATGCTTACTTTCACCCATTTGAGTGATATGATTAGGAGGCTTGTCCAATGCCGTAACATGTTAGAAACACCCCCTACATGTCAATATGAACTGACTCCCATGCTATTTCACAGTGATGACGTGCCCAACATGGATCACAGTATTCACACAGATGCTACTGGTGTAACACCTATAGGCGAGCAGGAGGTTCAGATAAACTCCGATGTCACACAAGCTGAGCATGACATGTCAGGTCCATCAAAATTAACTTCCCTCACACATGATGCTACTCACAATAAACCAACCTCAAACTTGAGTACCCCACACATGCTCTCGGCTCTCACCGACTCTTCTGTAAATGAAAATATGATGCAGGTAATCTCCTGTAACATTATGGTGGAACGTCCTATACCAGAAATGCCAAACCTAAGCAAGCAACATTTTCCAGATGTGTCAAAATTGACTGTTCAGCAACAGAAAAAGTTAAAGAGGAGGGCATTGCGCTTGGAAAAAATAAAAGAAACTGCAAAGGATCACTATGTCAGAAAGGTAGACAAAGTCAGACGAAGTGAAGTTAAAAAGATGAAAAAAAGAGAGAAGTATGCAAACAATACAGCTCTCAGAGAACAGAAAAAGTCATACATAACCAGTCGTTACAGTCAAGATGATGACTATAGACGGAAGCAAAAGTCATATATAACCAGTCGTTACAGTCAAGATGATGACTATAGACAGAAGAAAAAGTCATATATAACCAGTCGTTACAGTCAAGATGATGACTATAGGGGGAAACAAAAGTCATATATAACCAGTCGTTACAGTCAAGATGATGACTATAGGGGGAAACAAAAGTCATATATAACCAGTCGTTACAGTCAAGATGATGACTATAGGGGGAAACAAAAGTCATATATAACCAGTCGATACCGTCAAGATTCTGACTTCCAGTTAAGACAAAAGTCTTACATCACAGACCGTTATGCAAACGAGGCTGCATTCAGACTGAAACAGAAACAAATTATGAAGCAACAAATGCAAAACAAGTACATAAATGACACAGATTTCAGAATGCGTCACAGGCAGCACTGTGCTTCTAACCTTCACAAAAGATATCACAGTGAAGCAGCATTTAGGATCCTTCATAACATGCGATCTGCAATGAAAATAAAAAGAAAATATCAAAGGATGAATATGCAACAGACCTGTACATTAACCCCTCAGATTGATAACTCTTTGATTGAAAAAGCTATAGCTGTTTTTCAGACACAAATAAAACACGGACCCACATATGTCTGCACAGTCTGTCATAAAGCATCATTTCCAAATCAAGTACGATCCTGCATCAGGTCAAATTACACAAAAAATCCTAATGTGGTTGCAGCTTGCCTGACAGGAAGTTATGTTCATGTTTGTAATGAGGAATGCAGAGGTGTACAAGAGTGTCAAGTACCCAGTGAGAGAAAGAAAGAGTGGATTTGTTTCACTTGTCATGATCATCTCAAGGCAGGAAGCATGCCCTCCCTAGCTGTGGCAAATAAACTGGAGTTATCACCGATTCCTGCTGAACTCTGTGACCTGAACATACTTGAGAGACACGTCATAGCCAGACACATTCCGTTTGCTAAAATCATCACCCTTCCCAAAGGACAACAGAGAGCGATACATGGCGCTGTGGTGTGTGTACCTTCAGAGGTGAAAGCGACTGTGAATATATTACCCAGACCCGATAGCGAATCTCAGCTCATGAAAGTTAAGTTGAAAAGACGCATGAACTACAAAGGCCATTACCAGTTCCAGACACTAAACATGAGGAAAGTGCTAACAGCCTTATCAAAGTTGAAAGAGATCCATTCTGAGTATAAGGACATATCTATCAGAGATGAAGCCTCCTCTAATGACCAAACTGTTGACAGTATAGCACAGGAACTGATGGATTTTGATAACTGTGACGACAGTGAAGTGACAGAGGCGCAAGATAGTGTTGTAGAGCAGCAGCAAAACAGTGATATGCCACAGCCTGACGTTAGTGATGCAGTTGACAACTTTGACCAAAGGGATCTAATGGAAATGGACAGCTGGGAGGAACATGTAATTGTGGAGGCAAATCTGTCAGATCAACCCAGCACTGAAATGTTGCCCTCTGATGAAAATGTGACCGCAGATAATCAGACACCTGACTCAGAACAGGATGTAGATGAGCAGAGACCCGGTGTTGCCCTGGATACGTGCCTTCAGCCAGCTGACATAGCACATGAGATGTTAACCTACAGTGACAGTGTTTATTGTATCGCTCCTGCTGAGGGAAACAGACCAGTCAGCTTTTTTAAAGTTCCTAAATTGGAGGCTATGGCTTTCCCCGTTCAGTTCCCCACTGGAAAGAACACCTTAGATGAGGTCAACAGAATGAGGAAGTTATCACCAAGCGGATATTTCAAGGCGAGGCTGTTCTGTGTCGACAATCGTTTTGCTATGGACACAAATTACATATTTTTTGCACAGTTTGTCACAGAAATGCATATGGCCACCTCCAGTATGTCCATACAGCTCAGAAAAGGCAAGCCCACGACCAGAGATGGACGCAGAATAAGCACTAGATTGCTGCAGGACAAACGTGAGGTTCAGAGGCTGGTGGAGAACAAAGATGTAACCAGATTTATGGCACCACTGAGAGGGACTCCAGCCTACTGGGAGAAAACACTAAGGGATTTGTTTTCCATGCTCAGACAACTGGGAACACCAACTTTTTTCCTTACGTTCAGCGCAGCAGAAATGAGATGGCCTGAAGTGATAACAGCAATAAAGGCACAACAGGGTCAACAGGTAGACTTTTCAGAGTTAGACTGGGCCACAAAATGTGAAATACTGCGAAGTAACCCCGTCACCTGCATGCGCATGTTTGAGAAGAGAGTTGACGCGCTGATGAGAGATTTGCTCATGTCACCTGCACAGCCCATCGGTGAAGTGATAGACTTCTTCATTCGTGTGGAATATCAAGCACGTGGATCTCCTCACATCCATCTTTTGGTTTGGTGCCAGAACACACCTGTATTTGAGGAAGACCCTGATCAGAAAGTGTGTGACTTTGTTGACAAGTACATAACATGCAAACTGCCCGACCAAAATGCAGACCCTGAACTATATAAAATTGTGACAGAGTTACAGACTCATAGCAAAAACCATTCAAAGTCATGCAAGAAAGGCAACAAACACTGCAGATTTGGATTTCCCAAACCGCCTGTGAGGAAAACAATGGTAACTAGACCTATGCCACCACAGGTCAGTGAAGCCAATGAACAACCAGGGTTGACTCCAGAGAGAGCTAAAGCAAAACTGAAACCTGTGTGGGACCTGCTTAACGACCCCAAAGCTACTTTTGAAAACACCCCACAGCTACTCGCCCAATGCAACTTAAGCTATGAGGAATATGTAGACAATGTGGAGTCACTCACCAACGCCAGCGTGATTGTCATGAAGCGTGATCCAAAAGACTGTTGGGTGAACGGATATAATCCCCACTTGCTGAGGGCTTGGAATGCCAACATGGATATCCAATTCATACTGAATCCTTACTGTTGCATTATGTACATGCTGTCCTATATTTCAAAAGCAGAGCACGAGATGAGCGACTATCTCAAGACAGTAATGAAAGATACTAGTCAAGCCAACACATCTGATCGGGAACAAATGAAACAGATCATGCAGGCCTACTCAAAAAACAGAGAGGTTAGCGCTCAGGAGGCTGTTGCCCGCACATGTAGTTTGAAACTGAAATCCTGTTCACGCAGCGTTTTATACATACCCACAGATGACGACGCACTGAGAATGAGCCTTCCTGTTAAATACCTGGAGAACAAATCGCCAGACTCTGAGGATGTTTGGATGTCAGGGTTACCAGACAAATACAAAGCCAGGCCCACACAACTGAATTTGAAACAATGTGCATGGCAGACTTTGCATCAACCTACAGAGTAGTCTATGGGAGACACAGGAACAGTAAAAATGTAATTCGACTTAATAATGACAAAGGATTCATTCAAAAGCGCTCAAAGGGGAAACCTGCCATCATCAGATATGCCCGTTTTTCACAGCAAAAAAACTCAGAGAAGTTTTATGGCACGTTGCTGAAACTCTACCTGCCCTACCGCTCAGATGCACAGCTGAAGTGTCATGGATTCCAGTCGTATGAATCATTTTATGCCGGTGCTTCTGTGCAACTCCCGGGAACACAGTATACTGAGCGGGTGTGTGTAATTGTCAACAGAAACAGGTCTGTGTATGATAAACACAACACTGCCATTGAGAAAGCCATCGAGGACTTTCAACAACAAGGACCCATTGAGGATGCATGGACAACGCTGGCACCTGAAACAGAGTTGGTCAGACTGGAGTGCATTTCAGAACGTGAAGAAGTAAACCCTGACGAACACAACGAACAAGATGATGTCCCTGAATACACGGCTTCCAGAGTGGAAAGAGGAGGTACTGCACCCTTAATTGAGGGACCACAGATAAGCCCTGCAGTTGTGCGCAAGATGTACCAAAGCCTAAATCAGACCCAAGCATCCATCTTCTACACGGTCAGAGACTGGTGCATGAAACGCGTGTATGGTGAGACTCCCGGACAGTTCTTCTACTTTGTCACCGGTGGCGCTGGTACTGGCAAATCACATCTTATTAAGTGCATCTATACAGAGGCCACAAAGATACTGTGCAAACTCCCCCGTGTCTGTGAGGAAAGTGACATGTCAATGCCCACTGTTCTATTGTCTGCATTCACCGGCACTGCTGCCTTCAACATATCAGGCAAAACGCTTCATTCTATCCTCAAACTTCCCAGAAGCCTTAAGCCTCCATATCAAGGACTCGGAAACACTTTAGATGAAGTGAGGGCAACGCTGTCAAATGCTGAGATACTCGTCATCGATGAAGTATCAATGGTCTCCAAACCCCTCTTTGCCTATGTGAACTGGAGGCTGCAACAGATAAAAGGAAGCAAGAAACCTTTTGGTGGTATGTCAGTTCTAGCTGTCGGAGACTTCTATCAACTGCCACCGCTTGGGAACGCTAAACCTCTGTGTGTGTTTGAGGAGCACATGCTTGATTTTTGGCAAGACCATTTCCAAATGATCACGCTCACAGAGATCATGCGACAGAGAGAGGACATTGCCTTTGCTGAGCTGCTAAACAGGATCAGAGTGAAACAGAAAGGAGAGGCCTTATCTGAAGCAGACAGATCTTTGCTGGTCCAGGCTGTGAGTGACCCAGTGAGTTTGCCTATTGAAGTGCTGCATATATTCGCTACCAACAAAGAGGTGGACAAGCACAACACAAACACAATGTCTGTCCTCCATTCGGATTTTGTCAATGTTGATGCAGATGATTACAAGAAGGATCCTCGCACAGGACGGATGGAGAGAGTTAGTGTACCGTTTGTAGGGCGCAAAGGAGATCTAGCAGACAGATTGCAAGCGGCAGAGGGTGCTCGTGTGATGCTCACCAAAAACATTGATGTGGAGGACGGACTGGTAAATGGCTCCTTTGGCAATGTCGCCAGAATAGTTACCCACGTTCAGGATGGCAGGACGGTTGTACACATGCTGGGACTTCAGCTTGACAATGTGAGTGCAGGACAGAGACACCGAAACAAGATACCCAACGGGCCTGACAATGTTGTGTACATTGAGAGAGTAGAGGAGTCCTTGAGCAGAAAAGGAGTTGTTAGGCGCCAATTCCCCATGAAACTGGCCTTCGCATGCACTACTCACAAGGTCCAAGGCATGACAACAGTGTCCGCAGTGGTTTCATTGAAGAGAGTTTTTGAGCCGGGGATGGCGTATGTGGCACTGAGTAGAACTACCTCACTTCATGGATTGCACATCACCGACTTTGATGAAAAGAAAATATATGCTAATCCTGAAATCACCACGTCCCTGAGAGACATGAGGAAAGTCACATTAGACAATGCAATGCCGCTCTTCAGAAATGCTCAGACCGTAAGCATGACTCCCACACTTACAGTTATTCATCACAACACGGAGGGACTGTTGTCACATATTGATGATATCAAGACTCATCACGAGTTGCGCCTTGCAGATATTTTGTGTTTCACAGAGACCCACCTGTCAGGCTCCCTGGTTGCAGATAATCTCCAGTTGGAAGGCTACAGCATGTTTAAACGCAACAGGCATGTGTCATACACAAACAACCCTCATCTAGCACAAAGAAGCGGTGGTGGAGTGGCCATATATGTGAGAAACAACCTTCAGGTACGACCCATGCAGTACTTTCAGAACGTGACAGACCTAGAGTTTTTCGTTGTCAAGGTCGAAGCCCCAGTGAATGCATTGATTGCTGCCATTTACAGACCTCCGCTCTACAGTCTTGCACAATTTCTACCAAACCTGTGCAACCTCCTGGACTCATTGGAGATACTAGATCACCATCCCAGCATCATCTGTGGAGACTTCAACGAGGATCTGATGCCCAACAACAAGAGCAAGCCCATCTTTGCGCTCTTTCAGTCACGAGGATACACACAACTGATCAGAACCGCCACCACTGAGAAAAACACCCTCCTCGATCACATTTTCATCTCTCGACCACAGCACTGTCTCCAATCTGGTGTACTTCAGACCTACTACAGCTATCACAACCCTGTGTACTGCGTATTAACCTCCCACATGGCGTAAGTATTACTGCATGAAAGGCTAGTTTCCTCTCTTGAATTGAACTGGTTGAGTAGGTGAAGATACGATGTAATTAGTGCAGTACCGGTCGCGGGGATCCCTACAATCAAAAATAAAGATTCTATTACAAATATATCTGGATATGCATTTACATGATTAGAATTACTATAATAACAACACAAGAAATATTACTAAATTAATATCAGATACTGTAAGATATGGTACAAAGTAAGAATGTAACCTAGCTCAGCAATATGTAGCTCAGAAAACAGAAGCTAAGTAAGTAGCTAATTCAGGTAACTAGCAGTAACTAAATTCCACATATACAGTGCTGCTACCAATACAAAGAATCACAGTGTACAGACATTAACATGGTGAATGATATACTCACATATTGCATTAACGCACAACTTGTGAAACAACGAAGGTCCATCGTCAGCTGTCGGCAAACATACTGAGACCAGCTTGAACTAGACGAAACATAACAAACGACATCTAACTCAAAGGTGTACGTCTCCCCCTAGCGGCTAAAAGAGAATACTCCACATATCACTTAACTTAACAAAACCCAACTTATGAAGCAAGACCTTTTTGAAGCTAAATTATTCAAGCAAACATTTGTGGAACCTTTTTGTATTACAGCATAGTTTAGATTAAATAATTTAAGTATTATATTAAAGATTTTACCTGTAGATTAAAGTTTAGATAAGTAGTGTAAGAAAGTATAGATTGAAAGAGCATAGTTTGACAGAGCAAAAGTTTAATTTACCATAAATGTACAATACTCTCAATGTAACCAAAGTAGGTGGGTCCTCCGTTGCAGCAGGCCTCACCACCTGGCCTGCTGCCCCAGCCTGGCAGAGAGTGAAGGAGTTAGAGGCTGGGAGGGTGGGAGGGACGGACGGAGGATCCCACCTCACAGCAGAGAGGGTGACTTTGAAAGAGGGGGTCCAGGCACCCACCTCAGCACAGAGGGGGGCTGCCAAGCCTGTCCCCAACTGCCATGCAAGGTGGAACTGTCCCCAGCCCAGGACAAGTCCCAGTCTGTACCTGCAGCCCTCAGGCGATCAAGAAGTTGTTTCAAGGTATGGTGTCAAAATAGAAAATGGTGTTTTATAACATCACATTTTTGTATGTTCTTAGTTGTTGTCCTTGGGATGCACTCTGAAATAATGTGTCTTGCTGCAGGTGGAGTTCATTGATGAGAGCGGACCAGAGGTCGATGCCCAGGTGGAACACAGAGAGAGTGTTGGTGTCTAAGAGGCGCCCTACCTCCATCAGGGCAGCCTGCATCCTCAAGCCTTCCCCAGAGCCCCCCGCAGAGAAGGCCCCTGCAAGAGCCCCCTGTAAAAGGATCCACAACACCACTGCGCTTCTGCCTACCAGCCAGCCTCTTCTACTGCTCTCCTGCTGCAGATTACCACACCAGGACCCCATGCTGCCCCTCCTCAATCATGGACTCTTGTGACTTGATTCTTGATATATGAACATTGACAAAACAACGAGATTGGAAGCAAAAGGTTACAACACCCCTGCTGCACCTCCTTATATGAACTTGACAAAACATTTAAAACCAACAGTATAATCAGTCTCTGATGCCTAATCAGTTCCTGTATAAGGCGAGTATGGAAGGCTGGTTAGCCAATGACGGGTAAGATCCCACATTCAAACTTTTGGGACAACCTAAGGCAGGCACAGTCACGATTACTCAGCCTCAGGATAACCTAAAGCAGCATCACAATTACTCTAGACTGGTGAGACTATCCTGATATCACAAGCTTCCAATCCACAACCAATCAGTAAAATGTGTTAAATAAAGCCTGAATTATAAAGCCTGTGGCATTGAACTGTGAACCTGACCTTGTGTAGTGTGTGCTGGGGATTGCAATAACTGATGTCTGCTGCTATTTATCGATGGTAACAAAAGGAGTGACATTAAGAAATCAGAACTTAAATGTAGGCTACATATTCTTGAGCTAGCTGTGACTGCTAAAAAGATGTTGGTGGCTTCAAAAATCTATTCAATATCCTGTTTTAGACATCATAGTTCTTAAATTAACTTGGGCTTATCAGCACCTTCATTAGCCTATGAATTCTAACCCTACTTGTACTGTAACACTAGTTGAAATTTATAATCCTTCTACTTACCAGTAGTACTAACTGTGGTAGGCTATTTATAGTAGTTTATAATAGTTTTTTAATATTTAGTTATATTTATTATTATTGGTAGTGCTAACAGTTATATTTGTAGTTATAATAGTAATAGCAATAGAGTTTATAGTAGTTATATTTACAATAGTTAGTAGTTATAATAGAACTGGCAGTAGATGTTACAAACCCTAACTCTAACAATAAGATTACTGTTAACCCTAATACTACTGTTAACCCTTACACCACTGCAGTGATGATCTGTTAATGTAGGCTAATCCTCTCAACAGGCATCCTTTATATAACAGTAGTATTGTAGCACTCACCTCAACTTCCATACCAACACCACAACTACTGTCCTTCCTTATATTCAAATACTTATTCATAATGGGATTCAGGCTGTAAACTAATATCGATACCTTTTATACCTATTTGAGCTATTGAGCTTATTAAAACTGTACACGTCATGAGTAGACTAGTAGGCCATTTGTAGTAGTTTATAGTAGTTAAAAATATATATATTTATAGTTATATTTAGTAGTATTGGTAGTGCTAACAGTTATTGTAGTTATATTTACAATAGTTAGTAGTTTATAGTACTGGCAGTAGTTGTTACAACCAGATTCAGCAACTAGCCCACCTCACATTTTCTCCAGGAAATGTACTTTCTAGTTATTATTATTCTCCCCGTTTTTTGTCACCTTTATAACTTCTTCATACTTTGTGCTAGAAACTTCATTCAAACTTTAAAATGTTCACGATGTTTAGCTCTTTAACGGATGTATTCAGATTTTTGATATTTTTTATAGTTTTTTAGTAATTTAACTTTTAATAGTCATTTTTGTGCCATTGAAACTGCTGGTGGAATGTTCAGTATCATTATGTTTTTAGAGTGGTGGCAGCTATTGCTTTGAAAATATTTACACATTTTGTAAACTGCTGGCACTCCTACAGTTTTGAAAGCTCACACACGTATTATACATCAAAACTTTCACACAACTGTGCTGATTCGTACAATATAGGTATCTAAGCTGTGTGACTTATAGTTTTCACGGTATGACAATTTGTTCGGCAACTGTGCTCCCCATTGAAACGTATGGGCCCACACTCTAGCTTTTGAGCTGCTAATTTTGCATTTTTACCCTTTTTCTAACTCGTCGCCATGCCTACAGTTTTTAAGCTACACGGACATATCATATCCTTAAATGTTCAGCATTTTCTCAGGATTCCTACGGTGTCAATATCTAGGCTGTGACATTTATACTTTTTGAGAGAGAGCTGTCTGAATCGGACATGCCTTTCCATTGAAGTGAATGAGAGGATGCTCACAGTGTCAGTTGGGATTTGAATTTGGGGACACGTGCAGGCTCTCTGTACAGGCACCCTTTTATGACTATTGTGGTAGCATTCATATTCATTCATTCCTTCCTTCCTTCCTTCCTTCCTTTCCTTCCTTCCTTCCTTCCTTCCTTCCTTCCATCCTTCTTTCCTTCCTTCCTTCCTTCCTTCCTTCCAACCATCCTTCCTTTCTTTCCTTCCTTCCTTCCTTCCTTCCATCCATCCTTCCATCCATCCTTCCTTCCATCCTTCCTTCTTTCCTTCCTTCCTTCCTTTCTTTCTTCCTTTCCTTCCTTCCTTCCATCCATCCTTCCATCCTTCCTTCCTTCCATCCATCTTTCCTTCCTTCCTTCCTTCCTTCCTTCCTTCCTTCCTTCCTTCCTTCCTTCCTTCCTTCCTTCCTTCCTTCCTTCCTTCTATCCATCCATCCTTCCTTCCTTCCTTCCTTCCTTCCTTCCTTTCCTTCCTTCCATCCATCCTTCCATCCTTCCATCTTTCCTTCCTTCCTTCCTTCCTTCCTTCCTTCCTTCCATCCTTCCTTCCTTCCTTCCTTCCATCCTTCCATCCTTATTTCTCTTTCTTTCTTTCTTTCTTTCTTTCTTTCTTTCTTTCTTTCATCCATCCATCCATCCTTCTTTCTTTCTTTCTTTCTTTCTTTCTTTCTTTCTTTCTTTCTTTCTTTCTTTCATCCATCCTTCTATCTTTCTTTCATCCATCCTTCTATCTTTCTTTCATCCATCCATCCATCTTTCTTACTTTCTTTCTTTCATCCATCCATCCTTCCTTCCCTCCTTCCTTCCTTGCATCCATCCATCCTTCCTTCCATCCTTCCTTCCTTCTATCCATCCATCCTTCCTTCCTTCCTTCCTTCCTTCCTTCCTTCCTTCCTTCCTTCCTTCCTTCCTTTCCTTCCTTCCATCTTTCCTTCCTTCCCTTCTTTCCTTCCTTCCTTCCTTCCATCCTTCCTTCCTTCCTTCCTTCCTTCCATCCTTCCTTCCTTCCATCCTTCCTTCCTTCCTTCCTTCCTTCCTTCCTTCCTTCCTTCTCTTTCTTTCTTTCTTTCTTTCTTTCTTTCTTTCTTTCTTTCTTTCTTACTTTCTTTCTTTCATCCATCCATCCATCCTTCTTTCTTTCTTTCTTTCTTTCTTTCTTTCTTTCTTTCTTTCTTTCTTTCTTTCTTTCTTTCTTTCTTTCTTTCTTTCATCCATCCTTCCATCTTTCTTTCATCCATCCTTCTATCTTTCTTTCATCCATCCATCCATCTTTCTTACTTTCTTTCTTTCATCCATCCTTCCTTCCCTCCTTCCTTCCTTCCTTGCATCCTTCCTTCCTTTCTTCCATCCTTCCTTCCTTCCATCCTTCCTTCCATCCTTGCTTCCTTCCTTCCTTCCATCCTTCCTTCCATCCTTCCTTCCATCCTTCCATCCTTCCTTCCATCCTTCCTTCCTTCTTTCTTTCTTTCTTTCTTTCTTTCTTTCTTTCTTTCTTTCTTTCTTTCTTTCTCATCGCGAGACCACCACGCCACCACGCCACAGACCCCACAACTCAGCCCCTGATTGAGCTAGAGACACACAGTCTTCACCAGTGGGTGCAAGGAGACTGCCCAGAGGTCTTCATGGTGGAGTCGGGTAGGTGGCCCGGAGAGGGGTACACTGTCCCCGACTGGCTCTGACCTGAGTGGGTGGAGTCTCATCACCACGCCACTATCCACGCCACGGGCCCCACAACTCAACTCTTGAGTGGGCTAGAGACACAGTCTTCATTGGTGGATGCATTGAAATTGCCCGGATGTCAGTGCACTGCTCCCGACCTGCTCTGACTGGAGGGGGCGGAGTCTCGTCATCACGCCACTATCCACGCCACGGACCTCACAACACAGCCTCTGAGGTGGCTAGAGACACACAGTCTTCACTGGTGAAGGCAGGTGGGTAGCCCGGCATGGCCTACACTGTCCACGACCGGCTCTGACCCAAGGGGGTGGAGTCTCACCCCCACGCCACTATCCACGCCACGGCCCCACAACTCAGCCCCTGAGTGGGCTAGAGACACATGGTCTTCACCGGTGCGGGTGGATAGGTGGCCCGGAGAGGGTTACACTGTCCTCGACCAGCTCTGACCTGAGGGGGCGGAGTCTCACCACCACGCCACTATCTACGCCACGGGCCCCACAACTCAACCCCCGAGTGGGTTAGAGACACAGTCTTCATTGGTGGATGCATGGAAATTGCCCAGAGGTCACTGTACTGTCCCCGACTAGCTGTGACCCAAGGGGGCGGGGCCTAACCAGCACGCCACTATCCACGCCACGGGCCCCACAACTCAGCCCGTGAGTGGGCAAGAGACACACGATCTTCACCGGATGAGTCAGGTAGGTGGCCCGGAGAGGGGTACACTGTCCCTGACTGGCTCTGACCTGAGGGGGCGGAGTCTCACCCCCACGCCACTATCCACGCCACGGCCCCACAACTCAGCCCCTGAGTGGGCTAGAGACACATGGTCTTCACCGGTGCGAGCGGGTAGGTGGCCCAGATAGGGGTACACTGTCCTCGACCAGCTCTGACCTGAGGGGGCGGAGTCTCACCACCACGCCACAATCTACACCACGGGCCCCACAACTCAGCCCCTGAGTGGGCTAGAGACGCATGGTCTTCACCGGTGCGGGCGGGTAGGTGGCCCGGAGAGGGGTACACTGTCCTCGACCAGCTCTGACCTGGGGGGGCGGAGTCTCACCACCACGCCACTATCTACGCCACGGGCCCCACAACTCAGCCCCTGATTGGGCTAGAGACACATGGTCTTCACCGGTGCGGGCGGGTAGGTGGTCCGGAGAGGGGTACACTGTCCTCGACCAGCTCTGACCTGAGGGGGCGGAGTCTCACCACCATGCCACTGTCCACACCACAGACCCCACAACTCAGCACCTGATTGGGCTAGAGACGCACGGTCTTCGCCGGTGGGTGCATGGAGATTGCCTGATCCGTAGTAGTTCTAGCAGTAGCTGTTACATACAGCTGCAGCAGCTAGCCCACCTCACATTTTCTCCAGGAAATGTACTTTCTAGTTAGTGTGAATGCTTTAGAGCATTCACACTATTGTTATCCAGTTCTTTATTATTATTATTATTATTCTTCCGTACGTATTTTGGCTCTCTGTAGCTCCTTCATACTTTGAGCTACAGAAACCATTCAACTATTAAAATGTTCAGCTTGTTAAGGACACGATGGGACCTCTTTCAGATTTTTAATACTTTTTATACTTTTTAAAATATTCAACTTTTTCAACAATTTTTTTGAATGGAAGTCTATGGGGGAGTTTTGAAACCTTCTTCAGCCTTCAACTCCTTCATACTTTGAGCTACAGAAACCATTCAACTATCAAAATGTTCAGCTTGTTAAGGTCTTTATGGCACATATTTCAGATTTTTAATATCTTTTATACTTTTCAAAATATTCAGATTTTTTCAAAAAAAAATTACAATGGAAGTCTATGGCAGACCCTGAAACCCCTTGTCAGCTTTGAAACCTATCTCCTCCTTCATTTTTTGTGCTAGCAACCTCCTTCAAAGTTTAAAATGTTCAGGACTTTTAGCTGAGTAAAACTCTTATTCAGATTTTTAAAATTCCTTTTAGTTTTTATGTAATTCAAGTTTGTTTTGGACCCTTTTTAACATTGAAGTGGATGTGTGGAATGTTCAGTTTCTAGAGTGTAGCAGCTCGTATTTTGAAAACATCTACACGTTTTGTAAACTGCTGTCGCTCCTACAGTTTTAACAGCTCTTACACATATTATACATTAAAATGTTCACACAACTGTGCTGATTCGTACAATGTAAGTCTCTAAGCCGTGTGACTTATAGTTTTGGCTGTATGACGATTTGTTCGGCAACTGCGCTCTCCATTGAAACGTATGGGCCCACCCTCTAACTTTTGAGCTGCTAATTTTGCATTTTTACACTTTTTCTAACTCGTCGCCATGCCTACAGTTTTTAAGCTACACGGACATATCATAGCCTTAAATGTTCAGCATTTTCTCAGGATTCCTAGGGTGTCAATATCTAGGCTGTGACCTTCATACTTTTTGAGGGAGAGCTGTCTGAAGCCGGCATGCCTTTCCATTGAAGTGAATGAGAGGATGCTCACAGTGTCAGTTGAGATTTGAATTTGGGGACACGCGCAGGCTCTCTGTACAGGCACCCTTTTATGACTATTGTGGCAGCATTCATATTCCTTTCTTCCATCCTTCCTTCCTTCCATCCTTCCTTCCTTCCTTTCATCCATCCTTCTTTCCTTCCTTCCTTCCTTCCTTTCATCCATCCTTCTTTCCTTCCTTCCTTCCTTCCTTATATTCAAAGAAATATTCAGAATGACACTTTTTCAGGCTGTAAACTCATATTAATATATTTTCTCCTCTTTCAGCTATTGAACTCAATAAAACTATGAGTTATGATGAGTGGTCTAATCCAATTTTGAGTGTAGTACTAGCAGTACTTATAACAAACACCTACTGCTTTTCACTACTATTGCTTCTAACCTCAACTTCCATACAACACCTCCACATCTACTGCTCGGCCCCGGAGTGGGCTATAGACACATGGTCTCAAATGAGGGGTGTATGGGGATGGCCTGGCAATCACTGACCTGCCCCCCACAACCTCTGACCTGAGGGGGCGGAGTCTTGCCACCACGCCACTATCCACGCCACCGTCCCAACATCTCAGACCCTGAGTTGGCTAAAGATGCAGTTTTCACGGTTGGGTGCATGTGGGTGGCCCGGGGAGCAGTACACTCTCCACGACCAGCTCTGACCTGAGGGGGCGGAGTCTCGTCTCCACGCCACTATCCACGCCACTGTCCCCACATCTCAGCCCCTGAGTGAGCTACAGACACGGCTTCACTGTTGGGTGCATGGCAATTCCCCGGATGTCAGTGCATTGCCCCGACCTGCTCTGACCAGAGGGGGCGGAGTCTCGCCATCACGCCACTATCCACACCACGGACCTCACAACACAGCCTCTGAGGTGGATAGAGAGACACGGTCCTCACTGGTGAAGGCAGGTGGGTAGCCCGGCACGGCCTACACTGTTCACGATTGGCTCTGACCCAAGGGGGCGGAGTTTCGCCACCACGCCACTATCACGCCACGGACCTCACAACACAGCCTCTGAGGCGGCTAGAGACACATGGTCTTCGCTGGAGGGTGCATGGAATTTGCCAAGAGGTCACTGTACTGTCCCCGATGGGTTGTGACCCAAGGAGTCTTGCCACCTCGCCACTATCCACGACACAGACCCCACAACTCAGTCCCTGAGTGAGCTTGAGACACGTTCTTCAATATCTGGTGCATAGAGATTGCCCAGAGATCACTGTACTGTCCCCGACAGGCTTCCAATCGTTTAAGGTAACCATTCCATAATTTATTCCATCTTTCAGCTTTGACAGTATTACTCTATTGCTCATCTTTCAAGTTAAAGGCTCAGTTCAAGGCTTAAACTACTCAGGTTGAAAAGTTTAAAAGTATTTAAGTTCTTAGCTTCTACAGGTAATGCAGTTCCAATTCTGCCAGTTTCACATTTCAGCTAAGCTTCCAGGTTTTCGAGCCTACAAGCTTTTTAGCAATATATTCCATCATTTATTCCATGTTCCAGCTTTGACAGTATTACCGTTTATCTTCCAGCTTTTGTAGCAATGTATTTAAGTTTTTAGCTTTTTTAGGCAATGCAATTCAGCTTCCAATTCTGCCAGTTTCACATTTCAGCTTCCAGGTTTTTCAGCTTCCAATCTTTTTAGCAATACATTCCATCATTACAGTGTAACAGTTTATCTTCCAGCTTTTGTAGCAATGTATTTAAGTTCTTAGCTTATTTATGTAATGCACTTCAGCTTCCAATTCTGCCAGTTTCACAGTTCAGCTTAGCTTCAAGGTTTTTCAGCTTCCAGGCTTTTCAGCTTCCAGGATTTTCAACCATTCAGGTGTGATGCATTTGACATTTCAGATTTCTCACATTCATGCATTTTCAGCAATGCTTTTGCTATTCCGTTCAGCTGCTCAGCATTCACACGCATTTTCTGCAGGAAATGCAATTTTCTAGTTATTATTATTCTTCCGTACGTATTTTGGCTGTCTGCAGCTCCTTCATACTTTGAGCTACAGAAACCATTCAACTATCAAAATGTTCAGCTTGTTAAGGACACGATGGGACCTCTTTCAGATTTTTAATACTTTTTATACTTTTTAAAATATTCAACTTTTTCAACAATTTTTTTGAATGGAAGTCTATGGGGAAGTTTTGAAACCTTCTTCAGCCTTCAACTCCTTCATACTTTGAGCTACAGAAACCATTCAACTATCAAAATGTTCAGCTTGTTAAGGTCTTTATGGCATATATTTCAGATTTGTAATATCTTTTATACTTTTCAAAATATTCAGCTTTTCTCAAAATAAATTTACAATGGAAGTCTATGGCAGACCCTGAAACCCCTTGTCAGCTTTGAAACCTATCTCCTCCTTCATTTTTTGTGCTAGCAACCTCCTTCAAAGTTTAAAATGTTCAGGACCTTTAGCTGAGTAAAACTCTTATTCAGATTTTTAAAATTCCTTATAGTTTTTATGTAATTCAAGTTTGTTTTGGACCCTTTTTAACATTGAAGTGGATGTGTGGAATGTTCAGTTTCTAGAGTGTAGCAGCTCATATTTTGAAAACATCTACATGTTTTGTAAACTGCTGTCGCTCCTACAGTTTTAACAGCTCATACACATATTCTACATTAAAACGTTCACACAACTGTGCTGATTCGTACAATCTAAGTCTCTAAGCCGTGTGACTTATAGTTTTCGCTCTATGACGATTTGTTCGGCAACTGCGCTCTTCATTGAAACGTATTGGCCCACACTCTGACTTTTGAGCTGCTCATTTTGCATTTTTACACGTTTTCTAACTCGTCGCCATGCCTACAGTTTTTAAGCGACACGGACAATTATACATAGAAATTTTCAGCAAGTTCTCAGGATTCCTACGATGTCAATAGCTAAGCTGTAGCCTTTATACTTTTTAAGAGAGAGCTGTCTGAAGCCGGCATGCCTTTCCATTGAAGTGAATGAGAGGATGCTCTGTGTCAGTTGAGATTTGAATTTGGGGACACGCGCAGGCTCTCTGTACAGGCACCCTTTTATGACTATTGTGGCAGCATTCATATTCCTTTACATCCTTCCATCCTTCCTTCCTTCCATCCTTCCTTCCTTCCTTCCTTTCATCCATCCTTCTTTCCTTCCTTCCTTCCTTACTTATATTCAAAGAAATATTCAGAATGACACTTTTTCAGGCTGTAAACTCATATACATTTTTTTTTTCCTCTTTCAGCTATTGAACTCAATAAAACTATGAGTTATGATGAGTGGTCTAATCCAATTTTGAGTGTAGTACTAGCAGTACTTATAACAAACACCTACTGCTTTTCACTACTACTGCTTCTAACCTCAACTTCCATACAACACCTCCACAGCTACTGCTCGGCCCCGGAGTGGGCTATAGACACATGGTCTCAAATGAGGGGTGCATGGGGATGGCCTGGCAATCACTGACCTGCCCCCCACAACCTCTGACCTGAGGGGGCGGAGTCTTGCCACCACGCCACTATCCACGCCACCGTCCCAACATCTCAGACCCTGAGTTGGCTAAAGATGCAGTTTTCACGGTTGGGTGCATGTGGGTGGCCCAGGGAGCAGTACACTCTCCTCGACCAGCTCTGACCTGAGGGGGCGGAGTCTCGTCACCACGCCACTATCCACGCCACTGTCCCCACATCTCAGCCCCTGAGTGAGCTACAGACACGGCTTCACTGTTGGGTGCATGGCAATTCCCCGGATGTCAGTGCATTGCCTCCGACCTGCTCTGACCAGAGGGGGTGGAGTCTCGCCATCACGCCACTATCCACACCACGGACCTCACAACACAGCCTCTGAGGTGGATAGAGACACACGGTCCTCACTGGTGAAGGCAGGTGGGTAGCCCGGCACGGCCTACACTGTCCACGACCAGCTCTGACCCAAGGGGGCGGAGTCTCGCCACCACGCCACGCACCCCACAACTCAGACCCTGAGTGGGCTAAGGACACAGGGTCATTGCCGGTGGGGGCAGGTGGGAGTCCCAGAGCGGCGTACACTGTCCTCGACCGGCTCTGACCCCAGGGGGCGGAGTCTCACCATCACGCCACTATCCACGCCACGGACCTCACAACACTGCCTCTGAGGTGGCTAGAGACACACGGTCTTCACTGGTGAATACAGGTGTGTAGACCGGTGCGGCCTACACTGTCCACAACCGGCTCTGACCCGAGGGGGCGGAGTCTCGCCACCATGCCACTATCCACGCCACAGACACCACAACTAAGACCCTGAGTGAGCTACAGACACACGGTCTTCACTGGTGGGTGCAGGGAGATTGCCCGGACGTTACTGCACTGCCCGCGACCTGCTCTGACCCGAGGGGGCGGAGTCTCGCCATCACGCCACTACTACGCCACGGACCTCACAACACAGCCTCTGAGGTGGCTAGAGACACACGGTCTTCACTGGTGAAGGCAGGTGGGTAGCCCGGTGCGGCCTACACTGTCCACAACCGGCTCTGACCCGAGGGGGCGGAGTCTCGCCACCACGCCACTACCACGCCTCGGACCTCACAACACAGCCTCTGAGGTGGCTAGAGACACACGGTCTTCACTGGTGAAGGCAGGTGGGTAGCCCGTTGCGGCCTTCACTGTCCACAACCGGCTCGGACCCGAGGGGGCAGAGTCTCGCCACCATGCCACTATCCACGCCACAGACACCACAACTAAGACCTTGAGTGAGCTACAGACACACGGTCTTCACTGTTGGGTGCATGGAGATTGCCAAGAGGTCACTGTACTGTCCCCGATGGGTTGTGACCCAAGGGGGCGGAGTCTTTCCACCACGCCACTATCCATGCCATGGACCACAGAACTCAGCCCATGTGGTCTAGAGACACAAGGTCTTCACCATCTGGTGCATAGAGATTGCCCACAGGTCACTGTAATGTCCCCGACAGGCTTCCAAGCTTTTAAGCTATACATTTCATCATGTATTCCATCAGCTTTGACAGTATTACTCTATTGCTCATCTTTCAAGCTAAAGGCTCAGTTCAAGGCTTAAACTACTCAGGTTGAAAAGTTTAAAAGTATTTCAGTTCTTAGCTTCTTTAGGTAATGCAGTTCCAATTCTGCCAGTTTCACATTTCAGCTAAGCTTCCAGGTTTTCCAGCCTACAAGCTTTTTAGCAATATATTCCATCATTTATTCCATGTTCCAGCTTTGACAGTATTAGAGTTTATCTTCCAGCTTTGTAGCAATGTATTTAAGTTTTAAGCTTCTTTAGGCAATAAATTCAGCTTCCAATTCTGCCAGTTTCACATTTCAGCTTCCAGGTTTTTCAGCTTCCAATCTTTTTAGCAATACATTCCATCATTACAGTTTAACAGTTTATCTTCCAGCTTTTGTAGCAATGTATTTAAGTTCTTAGCTCCTTTATGTTATGCACTTCAGCTTCCAATTCTGCCAGTTTCACAGTTCAGCTAAGCTTCAAGGTTTTTCAGCTTCCAGGCTTTTCAGCTTCCAGGATTTTCAGCTGTTCAGGTGTGATGCATTTGACATTTCAGATTTTTCACATTCATGCATTTTCAGCAATGCTTGTGCTATTCCGTTCAGCTGCTCAGCATTCACACGCATTTTCTGCAGGAAATGCAATTTTCTAGTTATTATTATTCCACTTCCGTACGTTTTTTGGCTCTCTGTAGCTCCTTCATACTTTGAGCTACAGAAACCATTCAACTATCAAAATGTTCAGCTTGTTAAGGACACGATGGGACCTCTTTCAGATTTTTAATACCTTTAATACTTTTTAAAATATTCAGCTTTTTCAACTTTTTTTTTGAATGGAAGTCAATGGGGGAGTTTTGAAAACTTCTTCAGCCTTCAACTCCTTCATACTTTGAGCTACAGAAACCATTCAACTATCAAAATGTTCAGCTTGTTAAGGTCTTTATGGCATATATTTCTGATTTTTTATATCTTTTATACTTTTCAAAATATTCAGCTTTTCTCAAAAAAAAATTACAATGGAAGTCTATGGCAGACCCTGAACCCCCTTGTCAGCTTTGAAACCTATCTCCTCCTTCATTTTTTGTGCTAGCAACCTCCTTCAAAGTTTAAAATGTTCAGGACCTTTAGCTGAGTAAAACTCTTATTCAGATTTTTAAAATTCCTTATAGTTTTTATGTAATTCAAGTTTGTTTTGGACCCTTTTTAACATTGAAGTGGATGTGTGGAATGTTCAGTTTCTAGAGTGTAGCAGCTCATATTTTGAAAACATCTACATGTTTTGTAAACTGCTGTCGCTCCTACAGTTTTAACAGCTCATACACATATTCTACATTAAAACGTTCACACAACTGTGCTGGTTCGTACAATCTAAGTCTCTAAGCCGTGTGACTTATAGTTTTCGCTCTATGACGTTTCGTTCGGCAACTGCGCTCTTCATTGAAACGTATTGGCCCACACTCTGACTTTTGAGCTGCTCATTTTGCATTTTTACACTTTTTCTAACTCGTCGCCATGCCTACAGTTTTTAACCTACACGGACAATTATACATAGAAATGTTCAGCAAGTTCTCAGGATTCTCACGGTGTCAATAGCTAAGCTGCAGCCTTTATACTTTTTGAGAGAGAGCTGTCTGAAGCCGGCATGCCTTTCCATTGAAGTGAATGAGAGGAAGCTCAGTGTCAGTTAAGATTTGAATTTGGGGACACGCGCAGGCTCTCTGTACAGGCACCCTTTTATGACTACTGTGGTAGCATTCATATTCCTTCCTTCCATCCTTCCTTCTTTCCTTCCATCCTTCCTTTCTTCCATCCATCCTTCCTTCCTTCCTTCCTTCCTTATATTCAAAGAAATATTTAGAATGACACTCTTTTTCAGGCTGCAAACTCATATTAATATCTTTTCTCCTCTTTCAGCTATTGAACTCAATAAAACTATGAGTTATGATGAGTGGTCTAATCTATTTTTGAGTTTAGTACTAGCAGTACTTATAACAAACACGTACAGATGTGGGAACATAAGAATGTAACTTGACCCGCGGTATTCTAACAGGCGCTTTACGTCATTCCGCACCACCGCTCGCCTGCCCATAGGGGCGCAGTAATACCACTCATTGACCCAGCGCTGTAGCTCATCTCGCCTACCGTTCTCAAACTCCTTGTTCTCTGTCTGGTTGTAATTTAATTATTACGAACAAAGCCTATCTATTTATAGTTTCTATCTCTGTAAATGTCGCCGGGTCTATATCTGTTAACTGTCAGGACAAGTAGAAGTTTAATACATTAGGCTGACTGAGTGTTCTCATATGGAACATGGCATCAGGACGAGGAAGATGGCTAACGGAGCTGACCAGAGATGTGTTTGAAATGGTTCACTCACTCCCTCCCTATTACCATGGATGTATTGAGTGCGACTCATAGTGAACTACATGGGGAATGATTTAACAGTTTTGGGACACTACATGGAATATAACTGCGTAAGATATCCATGACTCAAACAAGCAGACGCGCCGATCACAGATGGCAGCAGGTTGAAATATCAGGTAGTATTCAGGTTCCATGTTTAGTTGAATGATAAATCCCATATTAATGGTTGGAATTCTAATGATGTGCAAGTGTGATTTTGTCAACTTTAGTGCTGTCTGCTAATAGCAGCCTGTGAAGCTGCACGATAGTACAGCTGTAGCTATTTTGATGCTATTAGTTCAACTTCTGTTTCTCGGGCAGGAACGGAGACGAACTCGCATTAGCAGCAAAGCAGCTAGAGGAATGATCTTAACATTAGCTAACTGCTTTAGCTACTGCTAGCTACCGTCTTCTTCACTTCTCCTTCGGTAAAACATGACACCGTTGTGTTGTGGTATTGTGGAGGGCTTAGGCAGAAGCAGGAAGAGAAACCACTTTTGCCCCATATAAGTAAAATAATGGTCTCATAAGCATTTTCGATTGTAAAATTGTGTTCACTTGTTTTAGTTTGCAAACATATGCAATTTTCTTAGCATTCCCAGCTTTGTATGTAGTTTTAATGTGAAAGATACATCTTGAATGCAGTCAAGACAAATTATTTTGCCTCATAACTTTTGTCAAACCCCCTGGTTCCAGTCAATTGGATTATAGGCTATAGGCTACTTTCGTTTACAATGACGTTACCTTATGAACACAAATAGCTTAATCTATAGGCCTACATAAAAACAATAGCCTAAAACCATGTTTATTTACAATGTATTTTCTTTCATTGATAGCATGCCAATAGTTAGGGTGAGGAACGACGCGCGGTCTCTTTAGTCCTGAGGCCATCAGGCAGGCAGCTCAGGAGGTCGTTGAAGGCTATATATATTATTATGATATTATGTCTAATAATACATTCGTTGAAAGTACACAGGCTGATCTACTATACGGAATTGGACCGAGGAGTGTTCTCATATGGAACTAGGCTGCGCGCCCGCCCGCGACAAGAGCTGAATTGTAGTCAGCTTTCCCCGCTGCGCGCAGGACGCGTGCGTCTCCCGCTGATCCGAGCGAGAACGCAGGCGGAATGTCGCTCCCCGTCTGAAACGGCCTTGACTCCTGGAATCCCAAGGTCTTTCATATTGAAATTATCTTGATGGTCTCGGGAGTTGAGACGTGTTAAGGGAATGCATCAGTCGTGATCCTTGACAGTAGGCTACCAGCCTGCGCTGCGCTCAGAACAAAGTTGGATGAATGGATGGACTTTTTGGAATCCTTATGATCAGGCTAGCCAACGTTAACCCACACCCTAACACTGGCATTCATTGACGTCACCATGACCTAGTTGCATTTGATTAGCACATTATGGTCGATTAGGCTACATTAGGCTACATTAGCAAATACGTCGATGTTGCATTTACAGGACAATACAGGCTAATCGATTGGGCCTATACAATTTTCACAATGAATGGAGGCCAAGCAATTTGTTTTCCATGGAATGGAAGCTAAAGACAATGCAAGAGCCATGAGCCGTTTTATGAAGTATAAATTAGGCTTTATAGCGCCCATATTATGACGAGACTTGAATATAACGAGACAGGCTATTGAACAGGTTTATGTCAGTAATGACGCAGAAGTTTGTACTTAACAATAAAGATTAGGGTGTGCAAATGTTTTTTTGAGACTACGCCGACGTCTGCCCATGTCTCGCATGTTGTCACTCAACCTTCAACAGATGAATAGGCCTACTATTTTAAACCTCGCCGCAGATATGGGCAATATAAGCATATTAATTCATTACAAACGTTCGTTTAAAACTCACTGAGGGACACCCTCAATTTATCCGTAGCCTAAATCGACGCAAGCCCTTAGCCCTATTTAACATAGCCTTCTGAGACCAGTAGATGATGTAGCCTATGCTATGGAAAGAAAAGGCCTACTGTAGCCTTATGTCACTCTGCTGCTGTAACACCCCAAATCACCAGTGGCGATTGGTAGTTATGTTATCTTAATATAGCAAAGACAAATACATAAGAAAAACTTATGATCAGGCGAGCCAACGTTAACCCACACCCTAACACTGGCATTCATTGACGTCACCATGACCTAGTTGCATTTGATTAGCACATTATGGTCGATTAGGCTACATTAGGCTACATTAGCAAATACGTTGATGTTGCATTTACAGGACAATACAGGCTAATCGATTGGGCCTATAAAATGTTCACAATGAATGGAGGCCAAGCAATTTGAACAACCAATTTGATTGAAGGAATGCCGATTAGGCATTCATTTGGCATTCATTCACATTAGCAAATGGCCGGACAATCCGTAGAAACTAGTAGCCTATATGCCTAAGTCTTTTGTCTAGGCCTATTTCATGTTCCAATGTTCCAATAGTCCTTCATCAGTTCATCAATTCATCAGTTAGTTTTAAGCCCCACAACTTTTACCAAGAGGGCAAAATTAAGTCCACCCATTCACCCAACTTGTAGCCTCGCCTAGGCTACTTGGTTCACCGCATCCTCGGGTCGTTGACGGGCCTCCCATCTTCTTAAATTATTTTTTTCCCCAGTAGTCCAAACTCCATATCCAATTCTTATTTTAAATCATTTGCTCACTCAATCATTATTCAATGATTACAGATCAGGATTGCTGACACAAACCCATTGAATAGCCTACCTCTCGTCATATTTAAGTCTCGTCATAACATGGGAGCTATAAGTCAGGGAACGGATGAGGGGTTTAACGAACTGATTATAAGGACTCTTTATTGAAACATTTGGACTGAATTACATAATAAAGTGGTAACTGTCGTCGGGTCTAGCTATATCTGTTAACTCATACGGAACAAGGTATCGGGACAAGTAGGCCCTAGAGGTTTAATACAGTAGGCTAACTAGCTAGCAGAGTGTTCTCTCTATTCAAACGGGATCGGGAAATTATGTTTAGCGCTGTTGACTAGCCTACATATTTTTTTCGAAATATGGTCTCATGGGACAGCTCTTCCTGCTTCCATTAGGCACTCTATGGCATTCATTCACAAGATGATGGCCCAGTCCGATTGTCCACCCTTACATGAATTTGCATACTCTGGGACACACCCAGAGTCACACCTTTCCGGCCACGCCCTTGCCACTCTCGAGCCCAGCAGTGTATGGTGACATTGTGGCAGAGCAGCTGCAGCGGAGAGCCAGTGAGGTGGACAGCGTCAGGGCCGAGCTACAGGCTGGACAGGCTGCAATGAAGGTGGAGCTACGGAGGGCCATGCAGGAGAAAGACAGAGACATGCAGCAGAAAGACAGAGACATGAAGGAGCTGCTACAGAAGGCCATGCGAGAGATGGAGGAGCTACGGGGGGCCATGCAGCGGAAAGACAGAGAGATGGATGAGCTGCGTGCAGCGTTAGCATCTGGCACCCCCAGCCCCCTGAGAACCCCTTCCACCCCTGGGAGCAACACCCTGGCGAGGCACAACCCTGGCAGCTCAGCGAGTCACACCCCTGGGACTATGGCACACCTCACCCCGGCAAACCTCACCCCCAGACACCCGCTGCTGCCTGTCCCTTCAGTTCTCCCTGACATCCACATTCCTGACCTGGACACAGATCACTGCCGGAACCTCTGGCAACGGACCAACGGTCGTCCAGATCGTTATGGTGCCCTTCTGTTTCGTGCCATCCTAACCCGTGGGACTTATCAGGCCTGGGTGCGGAACACCAACTGGGATGGTTCACGAGGCAAGCAGGCCTTGCCACAGAACGTCCGGAAATGCATCACAGATGCAGTTCTCCTAAGATGCCCCACCTTCACCAACATGAAACAGCTGAAGAACCGAATCAACGAGATGTTGCGCACTCGTCGGAGTTCTATTTCAAGGGCTCTTTTTCGCAGTTGAGCTGGCTGTATGGGGCAAGAGAGGACTGTAAAATACAGTACTGTATTACAGGATATACAGTATGCATTTGGTACTAGGATTAAGGCATTTTATTTTGTGTTTCTATATCAATGACATGCATGTGTGAAATTTTTTTGCAAATAAAAAAAACGGAAGAAAAAAAACATTGACCAACGGTATCTTATTTTAAAATATCTTGCTGCACTTACCATTTGTATTGTTCACGCTATAATGGCCATATGGTATTACCATACCATCTGAACACACCCTGTCCCCAGGAGAAGTTCTAGTCATTGTTTCATTGTTAGCGATGATTTGACTGTTCAATGGATATCATTCGGTCCTTGGTCGCGAAAAGCCTATTAGCCTACAGTATAACGACGCACACTGAAAGTAGGCTATACCAGTAGCGAAATAAAAGACAGAGTCTACAGTCTACTGTAGATATAAAAATACATTGATTGCAAGGTGCATAGCCTGAATAAAGGCAGAACGTGAGACAGGGAATCCATTCTAGTACAAGGCTACTGCGTGCGTGCAAGACTGAGTGCGTTCACATTTTCCATTTCCAAACGGTTTTCCACCTCACCTAATTTCGCTGTTGATTGGTTTCAGCTAACGTTAGATTATAGTAGCCTAGGTACAGTACTGGATATTTATTTAAACCGAAAATGGATTTTAGTAAATTAATCATCATTCCATTGTTATTGCTCCAGAATCAAATGACAACCGCTTTCATGATACTTTTGATCCTAACAGAAAGAGAAATACATCTCTAAGTATCTAAGTTAATATAGGCATATGAGAACGCATCATTTTGTACGGTAGGCTAGGCCTATGCGTCTTGTAATTGTAGCCTACTGTACAAAGTAAGGCGTTCAATAGGCCCTATTGAATTTCTTTTATAGCCTAAGTAGACAGTAGATAGACAGTTCTGTTCTTGCTGCAGCGTGTCTTCACCATGCAAGTATTTTTTGGGGGGTATTCTTCTGTGGACACTGCGAGGGGCGCCGGACGCCAGAGCGCGCAGCTCTTCAGCCAACTGGAGATGTCGCGTCTGGGGAGGCTCTGCGTCTCTCCACCAGTCCCCAGCGAGTCCAAGCTCCCCAATCAATAATACATATTTATAATAGCCTACATAGCGCGAAACTGTGCATATAATAGGCTGTAGCCAGCGCGAAACTGCGCATTCCCTATAGCCGTTCATTGAACAGCTGGCGGCCGGTATAAATAAATAAAAACATACACGATATTTTGTTATTTGAATGATCTTGAATATATATATATATTCAAGATCATTCAAATAACAAAATATTGTGTATGTTTTTTCATTTATAATTTAACAATAGGGGGTGCAACAGAACACAATTTTAGGGAAAGTCATTGACAGGCGGACTTCAATGTTTTATATATATAAAATATAGTTATGTGCAAATGAAAACCCACAATCGTCCTATGGACCTTACCCCGATTTTGGAAATCAGATAAAGGCGTTCACAAGACCATTTCAATAATCGCATTATTACAATTATCGGTTGATGTCTCACTGTCAAACCTGCCGCTATATGCACAAGATAGTTAATGTCCGGATATGATTGGCAATGAGTGATCTTTACTCATGGCGACTATTTCAATTTTGTATGGATCCACACCTCCGATCAAGCTTATTTTGTCTTTGTATCGTGCTGAAGCCATATAGCCTACTGCGCTCAGACTTGGCTACATTAGCTGGTGCCCTGTCTTCAAATTTACTTCCGGGGTTTACGAGTAGCCTACCAGTTGAATGCGTTCCAGAAACAAAACGCAAAACCCTCACGTTCACCACATCTTTACTAACAAATATATTTACAATACTGTTATTTTGCGCATTTGACTTAACAGACACCACGTCTTGACCCGACGTCAGTTGCCGAGATAGATAGGCTACTGTAGGCCTAGATATATTATAGGTGTTCGTAATAATTAAATTACATCGAGATGGATAAAACATGTGTTTGAGAACAAGGTAATAATAACAATTAAACGTTATTTGTATAGCCCCTTTCATACAGATACCTTCAGCTCAAAGTGCTTTACAACAGAGCATTTAAATTAAAGAATTTGAAATTTAATGATGCTTCATTCGTAGACTATAGGAGAAAAACACTGAGCCCAGCCTGCTAAATCTACTCAAAGACGCCACCTGGCGGTGGTGCATCACTAAAACGAAATAACACCCGTCTGAAATCCCACGACATTTCCAACGGGATTTCCCTGCCAAATACCGCGACGTGAAATGCTGCAGCAATTTACATTTCTAACTTCCCACATCTGTACTGCTTTTCACTGCTACTGCTTCTAACCTCAACTTAAATACAACACCTCCACAGCTACTGCTCGGCCCCGAAGTGGGCTATATACACATGGTCTCCAATGAGGGGTGCATGGGGATGGCCTGGCAATCACTGACCTCCCCCCACAACCTCTGACCTGAGGGGGCGGAGTCTCGCCACCACCCCACTATCCACACCACCGTCCCCACATCTCAGACCCTGAGTTGGCTAAAGATGCAGTTTTCACGGTTGGGTGCATGTCGGTGGCCCGGGGAGCAGTACACTGTCCTCGACCGGCTCTGACCCTAGGGGGCGGAGTTTCGCCACCACGCCTCTATCCACGCCACAGACACCACAACTAAGACCCTGAGTGAGCTACAGACACACGGTCTTCACTGGTGGGTGCATGGAGATGGCCCGGATGTCAGGGCACTGCCCCCGACCTACTCTGACTGGAGGGGGCGGAGTCTCACCATCATGCCACTATCCACGCCACGGACCACACAACACAGCCTCTGAGGTGGCTAGAGACACACGATCTTCACTGGTGAAGGCAGGTGGGTAACCCGGTGCGGCCTACACTGTTCACGATTGGCTCCGACCCAAGGGGGCGGAGTTTGCCACCACACCACTATCACGCCACGGACCTCACAACACAGCCTCTGAGGCGGCTAGAGACACATTGTCTTCGCTGGAGGGTGCATGGAATTTGCCAAGAGGTCACTGTACTGTCCCCGACGGGTTGTGACCCAAGGAGTCTTGCCACCTCGCCACTATCCACGCCACAGACCCCACAACTCAGTCCCTGAGTGAGCTAGAGACACGTTCTTCAATATCTGGTGCATAGAGATTGCCCAGAGATCACTGTACTGTCCCCGACAGGCTTCCAATCGTTTAAGCTATACATTCCATAATTTATTCCATCTTTCAGCTTTGACAGTATTACTCTATTGCTCATCTTTCAAGTTAAAGGCTCAGTTCAAGGCTTAAACTACTCAGGTTGAAAAGTTTAAAAGTATTTAAGTTCTTAGCTTCTACAGGTAATGCAGTTCCAATTCTGCCAGTTTCACATTTCAGCTAAGCTTCCAGGTTTTCCAGCCTACAAGCTTTTTAGCAATATGTGACAGCGGCTGGTGATTTGGTCCGCAACTCGGCAAACCCCGAAATGCGCTAGAGGGCAAAATATATAAAAAAACGTTTTTTTTCGTTTTTTGTTTTTTGGTGTATTACCAAAGTTGAAGTTGTGAAGAACCTACTTACTATAACAGACAACAGTTTTAGGGTCACGAAATACGTTTAATTAGTCTGCAAACTAAGCTCGTTTTTAGCTGATTTCGAGCCGGGCTTGGGGGCGGGCAGATCGATTAGCATGATTTGTTTTCATTGGCTATTGCTTCCGGGTTCTCCGCCCCCACCCTTCACAAACACGCCGGCTGTTTACATTCAATTATTTTACTGTCCCAAGTTTAACCATGGATGCTCCAGCGTTTGCTAAAGAGAAGACGGGGATGGCATCCAGGACATGGAAAGAGTTTTAAGAGCAGCTAAAACTCCAGCAGAGCAGGACTCGTTCGTACACGGAGTTTATTCTTGATGTCCTGTGATGCAGAGATGACTGTAACAAAGCAAGCTGCTACCAAGCGAACGCGAACGACGGCCCAGATTCACACCACCGCCAAGCATTCTGCTTTGCTTTGGGGTAAGATGATCTTTATACTATCTGTGCTGTTTACATTACATTAACGTTAGTCGTTTAGCAGAAGCTCCTTTCTAAACAAGTGACTAAGTCTAGCTAGCATAACAGGCACTAGCACTAACTAACAAATGCTAGCTAGCTAACGTTAGCTAACATGCTAGTTAGCTGAGCTAGCCCTTTGTTCCTAAACTAGCCAGCTGCCTAGCACAGGGACATGGCTATAGCTAGTGAGCTAGCCCTTTGTTCCTAAACTAGCCAGCTACCTAGCACAGGGACATGGCTATAGCTAGTGAGCTAGCCCTTTGTTCCTAAACTAGCCAGCGTGGTAGCTAATATCTAGCTAGGTAGCTATATTATAGAGAGAAACAGAATGAGAGAGCATGAGAGGTATGATAGTCTGACACCTTTTTCTTTGTTTTGTTTACAGGATGAGCAAAAACCAGCTCCAGCTTGTAAGGAATTGCAGCTCTCCCTTCATACCAGCCAGCAAGAAGATCACTGCACTACAGCTTTGATTTTGCACAACAGGTGAGAATACGTTCATCCTATCATGCATTAGCTAGTCTATTTAATCAACACATTCTTGTACTATTTTATCTATATGGAGTGCCAGTACTGTGGGCAATAGTTTAATGTATTTTCCTCCTTCTATTCTATTGCAGTTTTGATGCTGAGAGACCTGGCATGGTTGTGGCCAGAGAACACTGTGATGCACCGGCGCAAGCCTGATGTCCTGCCCCCCAGAGAAGGTCTTCTTGTGCAAGCCCCACCCGGACTGGACATGGCCAGACAGACGTATCTCTTTGACAAGATCAGAGAGTTCTGTTCTGATGAGGGACGAGACGTCACATGTCCCCCGCCAAACTCCACAGCAGCTCAGAACAAGACTGTCCGCTTGTAGATTCACTGCAGATCATCAGGACGGACAGCACTGCAGGAGAAAGGCCACAGCCTTTCCTGTTTTCCTGTTTGTATACTGAAGCGTTGCTTGTTCTCTTGCACAGACTTGCCCACACTTGCACAGACTGCATTGTTAGAATATTGAATACTGAGCTGAGTACTGTTGTTATTACCTTGAGTATTGAGCTGGGGACTGTTATTACTTTGTTGTACACTTGATCACAATGAACACTATGCACCTTGTCTCTAAAACAGACAACTGACTGTACACTTTAACACTTAGACTGTTGCCTTTTTTTGTACACTCAACTACTTATGCTTGTACTTTATATCATGTATGTGACAATAAAGAACGTTAAATTTGAACTTCATCTCATATTGTTCTTAACTGCATTCACAACACAAGATTAATACTGACTCAAAGAGTGTGGGGTCATCAGTGAGAGAGCACCTCACTTGGCAGCCTCTCAGGTAATACCCCAAGTTGACAGCCACTCTGACAGATAATGACAGATCCTCCAGTGGGGGAGTGGCTGGGGGTGCGGTTACCAGGCTATTGTTCACGCCCATTACCTGGCAGTCAGAGGTGTGAAATGTTGGAGAACTTTGGAGGGAGATTTCTCAGCTAAGTTGATTTGGCAGTACTAGCATTCAAATAAGCATATCTTCTTCAAATATGTTCAGATTTCAATGTATGAGACCTCATTTGAAAGCTTACAATCTGCACTTTCATAATCTGTAAAAAACTGAAAAATGAAAATGCCTAGTTGAGGACCAAATTACCAACGGCGGTCACATATATTCCATCATTTATTCCATGTTCCAGCTTTGACAGTATTACAGTTTATCTTCCAGCTTTTGTAGCAATGTATTTAAGTTTTTAGCTTTTTTAGGCAATGCAATTCAGCTTCCAATTCTGCCAGTTTCACATTTCAGCTTCCAGGTTTTTCAGCTTCCAATCTTTTTAGCAATACATTCCATCATTACAGTGTAACAGTTTATCTTCCAGCTTTTGTAGCAATGTGTATAAGTTCTTAGCTTCTTTATGTAATGCACTTCAGCTTCCAATTCTGCCAGTTTCACAGTTCAGCTAAGCTTCAAGGTTTTTCAGCTTCCAGGCTTTTCAGCTTCCAGGATTTTCAACCATTCAGGTGTGATGCATTTGACATTTCAGATTTTTCACATTCATGCATTTTCAGCAATGCTTGTGCTATTCCATTCAGCTGCTCAGCATTCACACGCATTTTCTGCAGGAAATGCAATTTTCTAGTTAGTGTGAATGCTTTAGAGCATTCACACTATTGTTATCCAGTTCTTTATAGTTAGTGTGAATGCTTTAGAGCATTCACACTATAGTTATCCAGTTCTTTATAGTTAGTGTGAATGCTTTAGAGCATTCACACTATTGTTATCCAGTTCTTTATAGTTTATTCTTACTTCTTCTTCCGTACGTTTTTTGGCTCTCTGTAGCTCCTTCATACTTTGAGCTATTTAAACCATTCAAGTATCAAAATGTTCAGCTTGTTAAGGACATGCGCGGAATCTTTTCAGATTTTTTATACCTTTTATACTTTTTAAAATATTCAACTTATTCAACAGTTTTTTTGAATGGAAGTCAATGGGGGAGTTTTGAAACCTTCTTCAGCCTTCAACTCCTTCATACTTTGAGCTACAGAAACCATTCAACTATCAAAATGTTCAGCTCTTTAAGGTCTTTGTGGGATATCTTTCAGATTTTTAATATCTTTTCCACTTTTTAAAATATTCAGCTTTTTCAATATTTATTTTACAATGGAAGTCTATGGCTGGACCTTGAAATTCTCTTCAGCTTTGAAACCTATCTCCTCCTTCATTTTTTGTGCTAGAAACCTCCTTCAAAGTTTAAAATGTTCAGGACCTTTAGGTGAGTAAACTAACCATTCAGATTTTTGAAATTCCTTTTAGTTTTTATGTAATTTAAGTTTGTTTGGGACCCTTTTTAACATTGAAGTGGATGTGTGGAATGTTCAGTTTTTACAGTGTAGCAGCTCGTATTTTGAAAACATCTGCACGTTTTGTAAACTGCTGTCGCTCCTACAGTTTTAACAGCTCATACACATATTCTACATTAAAACATTCACACAACTGTGCTGATTCATACAATGTAAGCATCTAAGCCGTGTGACTTATAGTTTTCTCTGTATGACAATTTGTTCGGTAACTGCGCTCTCCATTGAAACGTATGGGCCCACCCTCTAACTTTTGAGCTGCTAATTTTGCATTTTTACACTTTTTCTAACTCGTCACCATGCCTACAGTTTTTAAGCTACATGGACATATCATAGCCTTAAATGTTCAGCATTTTCTCAGGATTCCTAGGGTGTCAATATCTAGGCTGTGACCTTCATACTTTTTGAGGGAGAGCTGTCTGAAGCCGGCATGCCTTTCCATTGAAGTGAATGAGAGGATGCTCACAGTGTCAGTTGAGATTTGAATTTGGGGACAAGCGCAGGCTCTCTGTACAGGCACCCTTTTATGACTATTGTGGCAGCATTCATATTCCTTTCTTCCATCCTTCCATCCTTCCTTCCTTCCATCCTTCCTTCCTTTCATCCATCCTTCTTTCCTTCCTTCCTTCCTTACTTATATTCAAAGAAATATTCAGAATGACACTTTTTCAGGCTGTAAACTCATATTAATATATTTTCTCCTCTTTCAGCTATTGAACTCAATAAAACTATGAGTTATGATGAGTGGTCTAATCGATTTTTGAGTGTAGTACTAGCAGTACTTATAACAAACACCTACTGCTTGTCACTACTACTGCTTCTAACCTCAACTTCCATACAACACCTCCACATCTACTGCTCGGCCCCGGAGTGGGCTATAGACACATGGTGGGATGAGGGGTGCATGGGGATGGCCTGGCAATCACTGACCTGCCCCCCACAACCTCTGACCTGAGGGGGCGGAGTCTTGCCACCACGCCACTATCCACGCCACCGTCCCAACATCTCAGACCCTGAGTTGGCTAAAGATGCAGTTTTCACGGTTGGGTGCATGTGGGTGGCCCGGGGAGCAGTACACTCTCCTCGACCAGCTCTGACCTGAGGGGGCGGAGTCTCGTCTCCACGCCACTATCCACGCCACTGTCCCCACATCTCAGCCCCTGAGTGAGCTACAGACACGGCTTCACTGTTGGGTGCATGGCAATTCCCCGGATGTAAGTGCATTGCCCCCGACCTGCTCTGACCAGAGGGGGCGGAGTCTCGCCATCACGCCACTATCCATGCCACGGACCTAACAACACAGCCTCTGAGGTGGATAGAGACACACGGTCCTCACTGGTGAAGGCAGGTGGGTAGCCCGGCACGGCCTACACTGTCCACGACCAGCTCTGACCCAAGGGGGCGGAGTCTCGCCACCACACCACTATCCACGCCACGCACCCCACAACTCAGACCCTGAGTGGGCTAAGGACACAGGGTCATTGCCGGTGGGGGCAGGTTGGAGGCCCAGAGCAGCGTACACTGTCCAAGACCGGCTCGGACCCAAGGGGGCGGAGTCTCGCCATCATGCCACTAATACGCCACGCACCTCACAACACAGCCTCTGAGGCAGCTAGAGACACACGATCTTCACTGGTGAAGGCAGGTGGGTAACCGGGTGCGGTCTACACTGTCCACGACTGGCTCTGACCCGAGGGGGCGGAGTCTCGCCACCACGCCACTACCACGCCTCGGACCTCACAACACAGCCTCTGAGGTGGCTAGAGACACACGGTCTTCACTGGTGAAGGCAGGTGGGTAGTCCAGTGCGGCCTACACTGTCCACAACCGGCTCTGACCCAAGGGGGCGGAGTCTCGCCACCACGCCACTACCATGCCTCGGACCTCACAACACAGCCTCTGAGGTGGCCAGAGACACACGGTCTTCACTGGTGAAGGCAGGTGGGTAGTCCGGTGCGGCCTACACTGTCCACAACCGGCTCTGACCCGAGGGGGCGGAGTCTCGCCACCACGCCACTACCACGCCTCGGACCTCACAACACAGCCTCTGAGGTGGCTAGAGACACACGGTCTTCACTGGTGAAGGCAGGTGGGTAGTCCAGTGCGGCCTACACTGTCCACAACCGGCTCTGACCCGAGGGGGCGGAGTCTCGCCACCACGCCACTACCATGCCTCTGAGGTGGCTAGAGACACACGGTCTTCACTGGTGAAGGCAGGTGGGTAGTCCGGTGCGGCCTACACTGTCCACAACCGGCTCTGACCCGAGGGGGCGGAGTCTCGCCACCACGCCACTACCACGCCTCGGACCTCACAACACAGCCTCTGAGGTGGCTAGAGACACACTGTCGTCACTGGTGAAGGCAGGTGGGTAGTCCGGTGCGGCCTACACTGTCCACAACCGGCTCTGACCCGAGGGGGCGGAGTCTCGCAATCACACCACTATCCACGCCACGGACCTCACAACACAGCCTCTGAGGTGGCTAGAGACACACGGCCTTCACTGGTGAAGGCAGGTGGGTAGCCCAGTGCGGCCTATACTGTCCAAAACCGGCTCTGACCCGAGGGGGCGGAGTCTCGCCACCACGCCACTACCACGCCTCGGACCTCACAACACAGCCTCTGAGGTGGCTAGAGACACACGGTCTTCACTGGTGAAGGCAGGTGGATAGCCCAGTGTGGCCTATACTGTCCATGACCAGCTCTGACCCAAGGGGGCGGAGTCTCACCACCATGCCACTACCATGCCACGGACCTCACAACACAGCCTCTGAGGTGGCTAGAGACACACGGTCTTCACTGGTGAAGACAGGTCGGCACGGCCTACACTGGCCATTACCGGCTCTGACGCGAGGGGGCGGAGTCTCTTCACCACACCACTTAACATGCCACGGACAACACAACTCTGACCGGGTTAGAGACACATGGTCTTCACGGGTGGGTGCATGGAGATTGCCAAGAGGTCACTGTACTGTCCCCGACATGTTGTGACCCAAGGAGGGGGAGTCTCGCCACCACGCCACTATCTACACCACAGACCCCACAACTCGGCCCCTGAGTTAGCTAGAGACACACGGCCTTCACTAAGGAGATTGCCCGGAGGTCAATGCACTGCCCCTGACCAACGGTGACCAAGGCGGCGGAGTCTTTCCACCACGCCACTATCCACGCCATAGACCACAGAACTCAGCCCATGTGGGCTAGAGACACACTGCCTTCACCATCTGGTGCATAGAGATTGCCCAGAGATCACTGTACTGTCACCGACAGGCTTCCAAGCTCTTAAGCTATACATTCCATCATTTATTCCATCTTTCAGATTTGACAGTATTACTCTATTGCTCATCTTTCAAGCTAAAGGCTCAGTTCAAGGCTTAAACTACTCAGGTTGAAAAGTTTAAAAGTATTTAAGTTCTTAGCTTCTTTAGGTTATGCAGTTCCAATTCTGCCAGTTTCACATTTCATTTAAGCTTCCAGGTTTTCCAGCCTACAAGCTTTTTAGCAATATATTCCATCATTTATTCCATGTTCCAGCTTTGACAGTATTACCGTTTATCTTCCAGCTTTTATAGCAATGTATTTAAGTTTTTAGCTTCTTTAGGCAATGCAATTCAGCTTCCAATTCTGCCAGTTTCACATTTCAGCTTCCAGGTTTTTCAGCTTCCAATCTTTTTAGCAATACATTCCATCATTACAGTGTAACAGTTTATCTTCCAGCTTTTGTAGCAATGTATTTAAGTTCTTAGCTTCTTTATGTAATGCACTTCAGCTTCCAATTCTGCCAGTTTCACAGTTCAGCTAAGCTTCAAGGTTTTTCAGCTTCCAGGCTTTTCAGCTTCCAGGATTTTCAACCATTCAGGTGTGATGCATTTGACATTTCAGATTTCTCACAATTATGCATTTTCAGCAATGCTTTTGCTATTCCGTTCAGCTGCTCAGCATTCACACGCATTTTCTGCAGGAAATGCAATTAACTAGTTTTTTATTATTATTCTTACTTCTTCTTCCGTACGTTTTTTGGCTCTCTGTAGCTCCTTCATACTTTGAGCTATTTAAACCATTCAAGTATCAAAATGTTCAGCTTGTTAAGGACATTATCGGAATCTTTTCAGATTTGTTATACCTTTTATACTTTTTAAAATATTCAACTTTTTCAACAGTTTTTTTGAATGGAAGTCAATGGGGGAGTTTTGAAACCTTCTTCAGCCTTCAACTCCTTCATACTTTGAGCTACAGAAACCATTCAACTATCAAAATGTTCAGCTCTTTAAGGTCTTTGTAGGATATCTTTCAGATTTTTAATATCTTTTATACTTTTTAAAATATTCAGCTTTTTCAATATTTTTTTTACAATGGAAGTCTATGGCTGGACCTTGAAATTCCCTTCAGCTTTGAAACCTATCTCCTCCTTCATTTTTTGTGCTAGAAACCTCCTTCAAAGTTTAAAATGTTCAGGACCTTTAGCACATTTAACGCATTCAACAGATTTTCAAAATTCCTTATAGTTTTTATGTAATTTAAGTTTGTTTTGGACCTTTTTTAACATTGAAGCGGATGTGTGGAATGTTCAGTTTCTAGAGTGTGGTAGCCTGTTTTTTGAAAATATCTACACGTTTTGTAAACTGCTGTCGCTCCTACAGTTTTAACAGCTCTTACACATATTATACATAAAAATGTTCACACAACTGTGCTGATTCGTACAATGTAAGTCTCTAAGCCGTGTGACTTATAGTTTTGGCTCTATGACGATTTGTTCGGCAACTGCGCTCTCCATTGAAACGTATGGGCCCACCCTCTAACTTTTGAGCTGCTAATTTTGCATTTTTACACTTTTTCTAACTCGTCGCCATGCCTACAGTTTTTAAGCTACACGGACAATTATATATACAAATGTTCAGCCAGTTCTCAGGATTCCTCCGATGTCAATAGCTAAGCTGTAGCCTTTATACTTTTTGAGAGAGAGCTGTCTAAAGCCGGCATGCCTTTCCATTGAAGTGAATGAGAGGATGCTCTGTGTCAGTTGAGATTTGAATTTGGGGACACGCGCAGGCTCTCTGTACAGGCACCCTTTTATGACTACTGTGGTAGCATTCATATTCCTTCCTTCCATCCTTCCTTTCTTCCATCCATCCTTCCTTCTTTCCTTCCTTCTTTCCTCATATTCAAATAAATATTTAGAATGACACTCTTTTTCAGGCTGCAAACTCATATTAATATATTTTCTCCTCTTTCAGCTATTGAACTCAATAAAACTATGAGTTATGATGAGTGGTCTAATCTATTTTTGAGTGTTGTACTAGCAGTACTTATAACAAACACCTACTGCTTTTCACTGCTACTTCTTCTAACCTCAACTTCCATACAACACCTCTACAGCTACTGCTCGGCCCCGGAGTGGGCTATAGACACATGGTCTCAAATGAGGGGTGCATGGGGATGGCCTGGCAATCACTGACCTGCCCCCAACAACCTCTGATCTGAGGGGGTGGAGTCTCGCCACCACGCCACTATCCACGCCACTGTCCCCACGTCTCAGACCCTGAGTTGGCTAAAGATGCAGTTTTCACGGTTGGGTGCATGTGTGTGGCCCGGGGAGCAGTACACTGACCTCGACCGGCTCTGACCTGAGGGGGCGGAGTCTCGTCACCACATCTCAGCCCCTGAGTGAGCTACAGACACGGCTTCACTGTTGGGTGCATGGCAATTCCCCGGATGTCAGTGCATTGCCCCTGACCTGCTCTGACCAGAGGGGGCGGAGTCTCGCCATCACGCCACTATCCACGCCACGGACCTCACAACACAGCCTCTGAGGTGGATAGAGACACACGGTCCTCACTGGTGAAGGCAGGTGGGTAGCCCGGCACGGCCTACACTGTCCACGACCAGCTCTGACCCAAGGGGGCGGAGTCTCACCACCTCACCACTATCCACGCCACTGACCCCACATCTCAGCCCATGAGTGAGCTACAGACACACGGTCTTCACTGTTGGGTGCATGAAGATTGCCCGGATGTCAATGCACTGCCCTCGACCTGCTCCGACTGGAGGTTGCGGAGTCTCGCCATCACGCCACTATCCACGCCACTGACCTCACAACAGCCTCTGAGGTGGCTAGAGACACACGGTCTTCACTGGTGAAGGCAGGTGGGTAGCCCGGCACGGCCTATACTGTCCAAGACCGGCTATGACCCAAGGGGGCGGAGTCTCGCCACCACGCCACTATCCACGCCACTGACCCCACATCTCAGCCCATGAGTGAGCTACAGACACACGGTCTTCACTGTAGGGTGCATGGAGATTGCCCGGATGTCAGTGCACTGCCCCTGACCTGCTCTGTCCGGAGGGGGCGGAGTCTCGCCATCACGCCACAATCCACGCCACGGACCTCACAAAACAGCCTCTGAGGTGGCTAGAGACACACGGTCTTCACTGCTGAAGGCAGGTGGGTAGCCCGGCACGGCCTATACTGTCCAAGACCGGCTATCACCCAAGTGGGCGGAGTCTCGCCACCACGCCACTATCCACGCCACAGACACCACAACTAAGACCCTGAGTGAGCTACAGACACACAGTCTACACTGGTGGGTGCAGGGAGATTGCCCGGATTTCAGTGCACTGCACTGTCTCGCCACCACGCCACTACCACGCCTCGGACCTCACAACACAGCCTCTGAGGTGGCTAGAGACACACGGTCTTCACTGGTGAAGGCAGGTGGGTAGCCCGGCACGGCCTACAGTGTCCACGACTGGATCTGACTCAAGGGGGTGGAGTCTCGCCACCACGCCACGGACACCACAACTCAGCCCTTGAGTGGGCTAGAGACACATGATCTTCACGGGTGGGTGCATGGAGATTGCCAAGAGGTCACTGTACTGTCCCCTATGGGTTGTGACCCAAGGGGGCGGAGTCTTTCCACCACGCCACTATCCACGCCATGGACCACAGAACTCAGCCCATGTGGTCTAGAGACACACGCTCTTCACCGTCTGGTGCATAGAGATTGCCCAGTGGTCACTGTAATGTCCCGACAGGCTTTTAAGCTATACATTCCATCATTCATTCCATCTTTCAGCTTTGACAGTATTACACTATTGCTCATCTTTCAAGCTAAAGGCTCAGTTCAAGGCTTAAACTACTCAGGTTGAAAAGTTTAAAAGTATTTAAGTTCTTAGCTTCATTAGGTAATGCAGTTCCAATTCTGCCAGTTTCACATTTCAGCTAAGCTTACAGGTTTTCCAGCCTACAAGCTTTTTATCAATACATTCCATCATTTATTCCATGTTTCAGCTTTGACAGTATTACAGTTTATCTTCCAGCTTTTGTAGCAATGTATTTAAGCTTTTAGCTTATTTAGGCAATGCAGTTCAGATTCCAACTCTCCCAGTTTCATATTTCAGCTAAGCTTCCAGGTTCTTCAGCTTCCAATCTTTTTAGCTATACATTCCATCATTACAGTGTATCTTCCAGCTTTTGTAGCAATGTATTTAAGTTCTTAGCTGCTTTATGTAATGCACTTCAGCTTCCAATTCTGCCAGTTTCACAGTTCAAATGAGCTTCAAGGATTTTCAGCTTCCAGGCTTTTTAGCTTTCAGGATTTTCAGCCGTTCAGGTGTGATGCATTTGACATTTCAGATTTTTCATATTCATGCATTTTCAGCAATGCTTTTGCTATTCCGTTCAGCTGCTCAGCATTCACACGCATTTTCTGCAGGAAATGCAATTTTCTAGTTAGTGTGAATGCTGCAAGCATTCACACTATTGTTATCCAGTTCTTTATTTTTTTTTTTACTTCTTCTTCCGTACGTTTTTTGGCTCTCTGTAGCTCCTTCATACTTTGAGCCACTTAAACCATTCAAGTATCAAAATGTTCAGCTTGTTAAGGACATGCGCGGAATACTTTCAGATTTTTTATACCTTTTATACTTTTTAAAATATTCAACTTTTTCAACAATTTTTTTGAATGGAAGTCTATGGGGGAGTTTTGAAACCTTCTTCAGCCTTCAACTCCTTCATACTTTGAGCTACAGAAACCATTCAACTATCAAAATGTTCAGCTTGTTAAGGTCTTTATGGGATATCTTTCAGATTTTTAATATATTTTATACTTTTCAAAATATTCCGCTTTTCTCAAACAAAATTTACAATGGAAGTCTATGGCAGACCTTGAAACCCCTTGTCAGCTTTGAAACCTATCTCCTCCTTCATTTTTTGTGCTAGAAACCTCCTTCAAAGTTTAAAATGTTCAGGACCTTTAGCTGAGTAAAGGATCTATTCAGGTTTTTGAAATTCCTTGTAGTTTTTATGTAATTTAAGTTTGTTTTGGACCTTTTTTAACATTGAAGTGGATGTGTGGAATGTTCAGTATTTAGAGTGTGGCAGCCTGTGTTTTGAAAACATCTACACGTTTTGTAAACTGCTGTTGCTCCTACAGTTTTAACAGCTCATACACATATTCTACATTAAAACGTTCACACAACTGTGCTGATTCGTACAATGTAAGTATCTACGCCGTGTGACTTATAGTTTTCTCTTCATGACAATTTGTTCGGCAACTGCGCTCTCCATTGAAATGTATGGGCCCACCCTCTAACTTTTGAGCTGCTCATTTTGCATTTTTACCCTTTTTCTAACTCGTCGCCATGGCTACAGTTTTTAAGCTACACGGACAATTATATATACAAATGTTCAGCATTTTCTCAGGATTCCTAGGGTGTCAATATCTAGGCTGTGACCTTCATACTTTTTGAGGGAGAGCTGTCTGAAGCCGGCATGCCTTTCCATTGAAGTGAATGAGAGGATGCTCACAGTGTCAGTTGAGATTTGAATTTGGAGACACGCGCAGGCTCTCTGTACAGGCACCCTTTTATGACTATTGTGGCAGCATTCATATTCCTTTCTTCCATCCTTCCATCCTTCCTTCCATCCTTCCTTCCTTTCATCCATCCTTCTTTCCTTCCTTCCTTCCTTCCTTATATTCAAAGAAATATTCAGAATGACACTTTTTCAGGCTGTAAACTCATATTAATATATTTTCTCCTCTTTCAGCTATTGAACTCAATAAAACTATGAGTTATGATGAGTGGTCTAATCCAATTTTGAGTGTAGTACTAGCAGTACTTATAACAAACACCTACTGCTTTTCACTACTACTGCTTCTAACCTCAACTTCCATACAACACCTCCACATCTACTGCTCGGCCCCGGAGTGGGCTATAGACACATGGTGGGATGAGGGGTGCATGGGGATGGCCTGGCAATCACTGACCTGCCCCCCACAACCTCTGACCTGAGGGGGCGGAGTCTTGCCACCACGCCACTATCCACGCCACGGACCTCACAACACAGCCTCTGAGGTGGCTAGAGACACACGGTCTTCACTGGTGAAGGCAGGTGGGTAGTCCAGTGCGGCCTACACTGTCCACAACCGGCTCTGACCCGAGGGGGCGGAGTCTCGCCACCACGCCACTACCACGCCTCGGACCTCACAACACAGCCTCTGAGGTGGCTAGAGACACACGGTCGTCACTGGTGAAGGCAGGTGGGTAGTCCGGTGCGGCCTACACTGTCCACAACCGGCTCCGACCCGAGGGGGCGGAGTCTCGCAATCACGCCACTATCCACGCCACGGACCTCACAACACAGCCTCTGAGGTGGCTAGAGACACACGGCCTTCACTGGTGAAGGCAGGTGGGTAGCCCAGTGCGGCCTATACTGTCCAAAACCGGCTCTGACCCGAGGGGGCGGAGTCTCGCCACCACGCCACTACCACGCCTCGGACCTCACAACACAGCCTCTGAGGTGGCTAGAGACACACGGTCGTCACTGGTGAAGGCAGGTGGGTAGTCCGGTGCGGCCTACACCGTCCACAACCGTCTCTGACCCGAGGGGGCGGAGTCTCGCAATCACGCCACTATCCACGCCACGGACTTCACAACACAGCCTCTGAGGTGGCTAGAGACACACGGTCTTCACTGGTGAAGGCAGGTGGGTAGCCCAGTGCGGCCTATACTGTCCATGACCAGCTCTGACCCAAGGGGGCGGAGTCTCACCACCATGCCACTTCCACGCCACGGACCTCACAACACAGCCTCTGAGGTGGCTAGAGACACACGGTCTTCACTGGTGAAGACAGGTCGGCACGGTCTACACTGGCCATTACCGGCTCTGACCCGAGGGGGCGGAGTCTCTTCACCACACCACTGAACATGCCACGGACAACACAACTCAGACCGGGTTAGAGACACATGGTCTTCACGGGTGGGTGCATGGAGATTACCAAGAGGTCACTGTACTGTCCCCGACATGTTGTGACCAAAGGAGGGGGAGTCTCGCCACCACGCCACTATCTACACCACAGACCCCACAACTCGGCCCCTGAGTGAGCTAGAGACACACGGCCTTCACTAAGGAGATTGCCCGGAGGTCAATGCACTGCCCCTGACCAACGGTGACCAAGGCGGCGGAGTCTTTCCACCATGCCACTATCCACGCCATAGACCACAGAACTCAGCCCATGTGGGCTAGAGACACACGGCCTTCACCATCTGGTGCATAGAGATTGCCCAGAGATCACTGTACTGTCACCGACAGGCTTCCAAGCTCTTAAGCTATACATTCCATCATTTATTCCATCTTTCAGATTTGACAGTATTACTCTATTGCTCATCTTTCAAGCTAAAGGCTCAGTTCAAGGCTTACACTACTCAGGTTGAAAAGTTTAAAAGTATTTAAGTTCTTAGCTTCTTTAGGTTATGCAGTTCCAATTCTGCCAGTTTCACATTTCAGCTAAGCTTCCAGGTTTTCCAGCCTACAAGCTTTTTAGCAATATATTCCATCATTTATTCCATGTTCCAGTTTTGACAGTATTACCGTTTATCTTCCAGCTTTTATAGCAATGTATTTAAGTTTTTAGCTTCTTTAGGCAATGCAATTCAGCTTCCAATTCTGCCAGTTTCACATTTCAGCTTCCAGGTTTTTCAGCTTCCAATCTTTTTAGCAATACCTTCCATCATTACAGTGTAACAGTTTATCTTCCAGCTTTTGTAGCAATGTATTTAAGTTCTTAGCTTCTTTATGTAATGCACTTCAGCTTCCAATTCTGCCAGTTTCACAGTTCAGCTAAGCTTCAAGGTTTTTCAGCTTCCAGGCTTTTCAGCTTCCAGGATTTTCAACCATTCAGGTGTGATGCATTTGACATTTCAGATTTTTCACATTCATGCATTTTCAGCAATGCTTTTGCTATTCCGTTCAGCTGCTCAGCATTCACACGCATTTTCTGCAGGAAATGCAATTTTCTAGTTAGTGTGAATGCTTTAGAGCATTCACACTATTGTTATCCAGTTCTTTATTAGTGTGAATGCTGCAAGCATTCACACTATTGTTATCCAGTTCTTTATTTTTTTTTTTACTTCTTCTTCCGTACGTTTTTTGGCTCTCTGTAGCTCCTTCATACTTTGAGCCACTTAAACCATTCAAGTATCAAAATGTTCAGCTTGTTAAGGACATGCGCGGAATACTTTCAGATTTTTTATACCTTTTATACTTTTTAAAATATTCAACTTTTTCAACAATTTTTTTGAATGGAAGTCTATGGGGGAGTTTTGAAACCTTCTTCAGCCTTCAACTCCTTCATACTTTGAGCTACAGAAACCATTCAACTATCAAAATGTTCAGCTTGTTAAGGTCTTTATGGGATATCTTTCAGATTTTTAATATATTTTATACTTTTCAAAATATTCCGCTTTTCTCAAACAAAATTTACAATGGAAGTCTATGGCAGACCTTGAAACCCCTTGTCAGCTTTGAAACCTATCTCCTCCTTCATTTTTTGTGCTAGAAACCTCCTTCAAAGTTTAAAATGTTCAGGACCTTTAGCACATTTAACGCATTCAACAGATTTTCTAAATTCCTTATAGTTTTTATGTAATTTAAGTTTGTTTTGGACCTTTTTTAACATTGAAGTGGATGTGTGGAATGTTCAGTATTTAGAGTGTGGCAGCCTGTGTTTTGAAAACATCTACACGTTTTGTAAACTGCTGTTGCTCCTACAGTTTTAACAGCTCATACACATATTCTACATTAAAACGTTCACACAACTGTGCTGATTCGTACAATGTAAGTATCTACGCCGTGTGACTTATAGTTTTCTCTTCATGACAATTTGTTCGGCAACTGCGCTCTCCATTGAAATGTATGGGCCCACCCTCTAACTTTTGAGCTGCTCATTTTGCATTTTTACCCTTTTTCTAACTCGTCGCCATGGCTACAGTTTTTAAGCTACACGGACAATTATATATACAAATGTTCAGCATTTTCTCAGGATTCCTAGGGTGTCAATATCTAGGCTGTGACCTTCATACTTTTTGAGGGAGAGCTGTCTGAAGCCGGCATGCCTTTCCATTGAAGTGAATGAGAGGATGCTCACAGTGTCAGTTGAGATTTGAATTTGGAGACACGCGCAGGCTCTCTGTACAGGCACCCTTTTATGACTATTGTGGCAGCATTCATATTCCTTTCTTCCATCCTTCCATCCTTCCTTCCATCCTTCCTTCCTTTCATCCATCCTTCTTTCCTTCCTTCCTTCCTTACTTATATTCAAAGAAATATTCAGAATGACACTTTTTCAGGCTGTAAACTCATATTAATATATTTTCTCCTCTTTCAGCTATTGAACTCAATAAAACTATGAGTTATGATGAGTGGTCTAATCCAATTTTGAGTGTAGTACTAGCAGTACTTATAACAAACACCTACTGCTTTTCACTACTACTGCTTCTAACCTCAACTTCCATACAACACCTCCACATCTACTGCTCGGCCCCGGAGTGGGCTATAGACACATGGTGGGATGAGGGGTGCATGGGGATGGCCTGGCAATCACTGACCTGCCCCCCACAACCTCTGACCTGAGGGGGCGGAGTCTTGCCACCACGCCACTATCCACGCCACCGTCCCAACATCTCAGACCCTGAGTTGGATAAAGATGCAGTTTTCACGGTTGGGTGCATGTGGGTGGCCCGGGGAGCAGTACACTCTCCTCGACCAGCTCTGACCTGAGGGGGCGGAGTCTCGTCTCCACGCCACTATCCACGCCACTGTCCCCACATCTCAGTCCCTGAGTGAGCTACAGACACGGCTTCACTGTTGGGTGCATGGCAATTCCCCGGATGTCAGTGCATTGCCCCCGACCTGCTCTGACCAGAGGGGGCGGAGTCTTGCCATCACGCCACTATCCATGCCACGGACCTCACAACACAGCCTCTGAGGTGGATAGAGACACACGGTCCTCACTGGTGAAGGCAGGTGGGTAGCCCGGCACGGCCTACACTGTCCACGACCAGCTCTGACCCAAGGGGGCGGAGTCTCGCCACCACGCCACTATCCACGCCACGCACCCCACAACTCAGACCCTGAGTGGGCTAAGGACACAGTGTCATTGCCGGTGGGGGCAGGTGGGAGGCCCAGAGCAGCGTACACTGTCCAAAACCGGCTCGGACCCAAGGGGGCGGAGTCTCGCCATCATGCCACTAATACGCCACGCACCTCACAACACAGCCTCTGAGGCAGCTAGAGACACACGGTCTTCACTGGTGAATACAGGTGGGTAACCCGGTGCGGTCTACACTGTCCACGACTGGTTCTGACCCGAGGGGGCGGAGTCTCGCCACCACGCCACTACCACGCCTCGGACCTCACAACACAGCCTCTGAGGTGACTAGAGACACACGGTCTTCACTGGTGAAGGCAGGTGGGTAGTCCATTGCGGCCTACACTGTCCACAACCGGCTCTGACCCGAGGGGGCGGAGTCTCGCCACCACGCCACTACCACGCCTCGGACCTCACAACACAGCCTCTGAGGTGGCTAGAGACACACGGTCGTCACTGGTGAAGGCAGGTGGGTAGTCCGGTGCGGCCTATACTGTCCACAACCGGCTCTGACACGAGGGGGCGGAGTCTCGCAATCACGCCACTATCCACGCCACGGACCTCACAACACAGCCTCTGAGGTGGCTAGAGACACACGGCCTTCACTGGTGAAGGCAGGTGGGTAGCCCAGTGCGGCCTATACTGTCCAAAACCGGCTCTGACCCGAGGGGGCGGAGTCTCGCCACCACGCCACTACCACGCCTCGGACCTCACAACACAGCCTCTGAGGTGGCTAGAGACACACGGTCTTCACTGGTGAAGGCAGGTGGGTAGCCCGGCAAGGCCTACACTGTTCACTACTGGCTCTGACCCAAGGGGGCGGAGTCTCGCCACCACGCCACGGACCTCACAACACAGCCTCTGAGGTGGCTAGAGACACATGGTCTTCATGGGTGGGTGCATAGAGACTGCCAAGAGGTCACTGTACTGTCGCCGACGGGTTGTGACCCAAGGAGGCGGAGTCTCGCCACCACGCCACTATCCACGCCACGGACCACAGAACTCAGCCCATGTGGGCTAGAGACACACGGTCTTCACCGTCTGGTGCATAGAGATTTCCCAGAGGTCACTGTACTGTCCCCGACAGGCTTCCAAGCTTTTAAGCTATACATTCCATCATTTATTCCATCTTTCAGCTTTGACAGTATTACTCTATTGCTCATCTTTCAAGCTACAGGCTCAGTTCAAAGCTTTAACTACTCAGGCTGAAAAGTTTAAAATTATTCAAGTTCTTGGATTCTTTAGGTAATGCAATTCAGCTTCCTATTCTGACTGTTTCACATTTCAGTTAAGTCTCCAGGTTTTTAAGCTTCCAAGTTTTTAGCTATACATTCCATCATTTATTCCATATTTCAGCTTTGACAGTATTACAGTTTATCTTCCAGCTTCTGTTACAATATATTCAAGTTCTTAGCCTCTTTAGGTAATCAATTCTGACAGTTTCACATTTCAGCCAAGCTTCCATTATTTCAGCTATACATTCCATTATTTTCCATCTTTCAGCTTTGATAGAATTACACCTTATCTTCGAGCTTTTGTAGCAATGTTTTACATGTTTAGCTTCTTTAGGTAATGCAGTTCAGCTTCCTATTCTTCCAGTTTCACATTTCAGCTAAGCTTCCAGATGTTTTCAGCTTCCAAGCATTTTAACTATACATTCCAGGAGTTATCCTATATTTCAGCTTTGAGAGTATTACATTTTATCTTCCAGCTTTTGTAACAATGTATTTCATTTCATAGCTTCTTTAGGTAATGCAGTTTCAATTCTGCCAGTTTCACATTTCAGCTAAGCTTCCAGGTTTTCCAGCTTACAAGCTTTTTAGCAATGCATTCCATCATTTATTCCATGTTTTAGCTTTCACAGTATTACAGTTTATCTTCCAGCTTTTGTAGCAATGAATTTAAGTTTTTAGCTTTTTTAGGCAATGCAATTCAGCCTCCAATTCTGCCAGTTTCACATTTCAGCTTCCAGCTTTTTCAGCTTCAAATCTTTTTAGCAATACATTCCATCATTACAGTGTAACAGTTTATCTTCCAGCTTTTGTAGCAATGTATTTAAGTTTTTAGCTTCTTTAGGCAATGCAATTCAGCTTCCAATTCTGCCAGTTTCACAGTTCAGCTAAGCTTCAAGGTTTTTTAGCTTCCAGGCTTTTCAGCTTCCAGGATTTTCAACCGTTCAGGTGTGATGCATTTGACATTTCAGATTTCTCACATTCATGCATTTTCAGCAATGCTTTTGCTATTCCGTTCAGCTGCTCAGCATTCACACGCATTTTCTGCAGGAAATGCAATTTTCTAGTTTTTTTTACTTCTTCTTCCGTACGTTTTTTGGCTCTCTGTAGCTCCTTCATACTTTGAGCCACTTAAACCATTCAAGTATCAAAATGTTCAGCTTGTTAAGGACATGCGCGGAATACTTTCAGATTTTTTATACCTTTTATACTTTTTAAAATATTCAACTTTTTCAACAATTTTTTTGAATGGAAGTCTATGGGGGAGTTTTGAAACCTTCTTCAGCCTTCACCTCCTTCATACTTTGAGCTACAGAAACCATTCAACTATCAAAATGTTCAGCTTGTTAAGGTCTTTATGGGATATCTTTCAGATTTTTAATATCTTTTATACTTTTTAAAATATTCAGCTTTTTCATTTTTTTTTTTACAATGGAAGTCTATGGCAGACCTTGAAATCCCTTGTCAGCTTTGAAACCTATCTCCTCCTTCATTTTTTGTGCTAGAAACCTCCTTCAAAGTTTAAAATGTTCAGGACCTTTAGCACATTTAACGCATTCAACAGATTTTTGAAATTCCTTATAGTTTTTATGTAATTTAAGTTTGTTTGGGACCCTTTTTAACATTGAAGTGGATGTGTGGAATGTTCAGTTTCTAGAGTGTAGCAGCTTGTATTTTGAAAACATCTACACGTTTTGTAAACTGCTGTTGCTCCTACAGTTTTAACAGCTCATACACATATTCTACATTAAAACGTTCACACAACTGTGCTGATTCGTACAATCTAAGTCTCTAAGCCGTGTGACTTATAGTTTTCGCTCTATGACGATTCGTTCGGCAACTGCGCTCTTCATTGAAACGTATTGGCCCACACTCTGACTTTTGAGCTGCTCATTTTGCATTTTTACACGTTTTCTAACTCGTCGCCATGCCTACAGTTTTTAAGCTACACGGACAGTTATACATACAAATGTTCAGCAAGTTCTCAGGATTCCTACGATGTCAATAGCTAAGCTGTAGCCTTTATACTTTTTGAGAGAGAGCTGTCTGAAGCCGGCATGCCTTTCCATTGAAGTGAATGAGAGGATGCTCAGTGTCAGTTGAGATTTGAATTTGGGGACACGCGCAGGCTCTCTGTACTGGCACCCTTTTATGACTACTGTGGTAGCATTCATATTCCTTCATTCCATCCTTCCTTCCTTCCTTCCTTCCTTCCTTCCTTCCTTCCTTCCTTCCTTCCTTCCCTCCCTCCCTCCTGCCTTCCCTCCTTCCTTCTTCCTTCCTTCCTTCCTTCCTTCCTTCCTTCCTTCCTTCCTTCCTTCCTTCCTTCCTTCCTACCTTCCTTATATTCAAAGAAATATTCAGAATGACACTTTTTCAGGCTGTAAACTCATATTAATACCTTTTCTACTCTTTCAGCTATTGCACTCAATAAAACTATGAGTTATGATGAGTGGTTGAATACATTTTCAGTGTAGTACTACAGTAGCTGTACTTATAACAAACACACTGCTTCTCACTGCACCTGCTTCTCACTTCAACTCCTATACAAAACCTCCACAGCTACTGTTCGGCCACGGAGTGGGCTATAGACACACGGTCTCCAATGAGGGGTGCATGGGGATGGCCTGGCGGTCACTGACCTGCTCCTGACTTGCTCTGACCCGAGGGGATGGAGTCTCGCCTTCACGCCATTATCTACGCCACGGTCCCCACATCTCAGCCCCTGAGTTGGCTAAAGACACAGTTTTCACAGTTGCGTGCATGTGGGTTGCCTGGAGAATGTGGGTGGCCCAGAGAGCAGTACACTGTCCTCGACCGGCTCTGACCCAAGGGGGCGGAGTCTTGCCACCACGCCACTACCATGCCTCGGAACTCACAACACAGCCTCTGAGGTGGCTAGAGACACACGGTCTTCACTGGTGAAGGAAGGTGGGTAGCCCGGTGCGGCCTACACTGTCCACAACCGGCTCTGACCCGAGGGGGCGGAGTCTCGCCACCACGTCACTATCCACAACACAGACAGCACAACTAAGACCCTGAGTGAGCTACAGACAGACGGTCTTCACTGGTGGTTGCAGGGAGATTGCCCGGTCGTCACTGGACTGCCCGCGACCTGCTCTGACCCGAGGGGGCGGAGTCTCAGCATCACGCCACTACCTCGCCACGGACCTCACAACACAGCCTCTGAGGTGGCTAGAGACACACGGTCTTCACTGGTGAAGGCAGGTGGGTAGCCTGGTGCGGCCTACACTGTCCACAACTGGCTGTGACCCGAGGGGGCGGAGTCCCGTCACCACGTCACTATCCACAACACAGACACCACAACTAAGACCCTGAGTGAGCTACAGACACACGGTCTTCACTGTTGGGTGTATGGAGATTGCCCGGATGTCATTGCACTGCCCCCGACCTGCTCTGACTGGAGGGGCCGGAGTCTCGCTATCACGCCACTATCCACGCCACGGACCTCACAACACAGCCTCTGAGGTGGCTAGAGACACACGGTCTTCACTGGTGAAGGCAGGTGGGTAGCCCGGCACGGCCTACACTGTCCAAGACCGGCTATGACCTAAGAAGGCGGAGTCTCGCCACCACGCCACTATCCACGCCACAGACACCACAACTAAGACCCTGAGTGAGCTACAGACACACAGTCTTCACTGGTGGGTGCAGGGAGATTGCCCGTATTTCAGTGCACTGCCCTCGACCGGCTCGACCCGAGAGGGCGGAGTCTCGCCACCATGCCACTACCACGCCTCAGACCTCACAACACAGCCTTTGAGGTGGCTAGAGACACACGGTCTTCACTGGTGAAGGCAGGTGGGTAGCCCGGTGCGGACTACACTGTCCACAACTGGCTGTGACCCGAGGGGGCGGAGTCCCGTCACCACGTCACTATCCACAACACAGACACCACAACTAAGACCCTGAGTGAGCTACAGACACACGGTCTTCACTGTTGGGTGTATGGAGATTGCCCGGATGTCATTGCACTGCCCCCGACCTGCTCTGACTGGAGGGGCCGGAGTCTCGCTATCACACCACTATCCACGCCACGGACCTCACAACACAGCCTCTGAGGTGGCTAGAGACACACGGTCTTCACTGGAGGTTGCATGGAGATTGCCAAGAGGTCACTGTACTGTCCCCGACGGGTTGTGACCCAAGGAGGTGGAGTCTTGCGACCACGCCACTATCCACGCCATGGGCCACAGAACTCAGCCCATGTGGGCTAGAAACACACGGTCTTCACCATCTGGTGCATAGAAATTGCCCAGAGATCACTGTACTGTCCCCGACAGGCTTCCAAGCTTTTAAGCTATACATTCCATCATTTATTCCATCTTTCAGCTTTGACAGTATTACTCTATTGCTCATCTTTCAAGCTAAAAGCTCAGTTCAAGGCTTAAACTACTCAGGTTGAAAAGTTTAAAAGTATTTCAGTTCTTAGCTTCTTTAGGTATTGCAGTTCCAATTCTGCCAGTTTCACATTTCGGCTAAGCTTCCAGGTTTTCCAGCCTACAAGCTTTTTTAGCAATATATTCCATCATTTATTCCATGTTCCAGCTTTGACAGTATTACAGTTTATCTTCCAGCTTTTGTAGCAATGTATTTAAGTTTTTAGCTCCTTTAGGCAATGCAATTCAGCGTCCAATTTTGCCAGTTTCACATTTCAGCTTCCAGGTTTTTCAGCTTCCAATCTTTTTAGCAATACATTCCATCATTACAGTGTAACAGTTTATCTTCCAGCTTTTGTAGACATGTATTTAAGTTCTTAGCTTCTTCATGTAATGCACTTCAGCTTCCAATTCTGCCAGTTTCACAGTTCAGCTGAAACTGAAACTTCAAGGTTTTTCAGCTTCCAGGCTTTTCAGCTTCCAGGATTTTCAACCATTCAGGTGTGATGCATTTGACATTTCAGATTTTTCACATTCATGCATTTTCAGCAATGCTTGTGCTATTCCGTTCAGCTGCTCAGCATTCACACGCATTTTCTGCAGGAAATGCAATTTTCTAGTTTATTATTATTATTCTTACTTCTTCTTCCGTACGTTTTTTGGCTCTCTGTAGCTCCTTCATCCTTTGAGCTATTTAAACCATTCAAGTATCAAAATGTTCAGCTTGTTAAGGACATTATCGGAATCTTTTCAGATTTTTTATACCTTTTATACTTTTTAAAATATTCAACTTTTTCAACAGTTTTTTTGAATGGAAGTCAATGGGGGAGTTTTGAAACCTTCTTCAGCCTTCAACTCCTTCATACTTTGAGCTACAGAAACCATTCAACTATCAAAATGTTCAGCTCTTTAAGGTCTTTGTGGGATATCTTTCAGATTTTTAATATCTTTTATACTTTTTAAAATATTCAGCTTTTTCAATATTTTTTTTACAATGGAAGTCTATGGCTGGACCTTGAAATTCTCTTCAGCTTTGAAACCTATCTCCTCCTTCATTTTTTGTGCTAGAAACCTCCTTCAAAGTTTAAAATGTTCAGGACCTTTAGCACATTTAACGCATTCAACAGATTTTCAAAATTCCTTATAGTTTTTATGTAATTTAAGTTTGTTTTGGACCTTTTTTAACATTGAAGCGGATGTGTGGAATGTTCAGTTTCTAGAGTGTGGTAGCCTGTTTTTGGAAAATATCTACACGTTTTGTAAACTGCTGTCGCTCCTACAGTTTTAACAGCTCTTACACATATTATACATTAAAATGTTCACACAACTGTGCTGATTCGTACAATGTAAGTCTCTAAGCCGTGTGACTTATAGTTTTGGCTCTATGACGATTTGTTCGGCAACTGCGCTCTCCATTGAAACGTATGGGCCCACCCTCTAACTTTTGAGCTGCTAATTTTGCATTTTTACACTTTTTCTAACTCGTCGCCATGCCTACAGTTTTTAAGCTACACGGACAATTATATATACAAATGTTCAGCCAGTTCTCAGGATTCCTCCGATGTCAATAGCTAAGCTGTAGCCTTTATACTTTTTGAGAGAGAGCTGTCTAAAGCCGGCATGCCTTTCCATTGAAGTGAATGAGAGGATGCTCAGTGTCAGTTGAGATTTGAATTTGGGGACACGCGCAGGCTCTCTGTACAGGCACCCTTTTATGACTACTGTGGTAGCATTCATATTCCATCCTTCCTTCCTTCCTTCCTTCCTTCCTTCCTTCCTTCCTTCCTTCCTTCCTTCCTTCCTTCCTTCCTTCCTTTCTTCCATCCATCCTTCCTTCCTTCCTTCCTTCCTTCCTTCCTCATAGTTAAAGAAATATTTAGAATGACACTCTTTTTCAGGCTGCAAACTCATATTAATATCTTTTCTCCTCTTTCAGCTATTGAACTCAATAAAACTATGAGTTATGATGAGTGGTCTAATCTATTTTTGAGTGTAGTACTAGCAGTACTTATAACAAACACCTACTGCTTTTCCCTGCTACTGCTTCTCACCTCAACTTCCATACAACACCTCTACAGCTACGGCTCGGCCCCGGAGTGGGCTATAGACACATGGTCTCCAATGAGGGGTGCATGGGGATGGCCTGGCAATCACTGACCTGCCCCCAACAACGTCTGATCTGAGGGGGTGGAGTCTCGCCACCACGCCACTATCCACGCCACCGTCCCCACGTCTCAGACCCTGAGTTGGCTAAAGACGCAGTTTTCACGGTTGGGTGCATGTGTGTGGCCCGGGGAGCAGTAGACTGTCCTCGACCGGCTCTGACCCGATGGGGCGGAGTCTCGTCACCACGCTACTATTCACGCCACTGTCCCCACATCTCAACCCCTGAGTGAGCTACAGACACACGGTCTTCACTGTAGGGTGCATGGAGATTGCCCGGATGTCAGTGCACTGCCCCCGACCTGCTCTGTCCGGAGGGGGCGGAGTCTCGCCATCACGCCACAATCCACGCCACGGACCTCACAACACAGCCTCTGAGGTGGCTAGAGACACACGGTCTTCACTGCTGAAGGCAGGTGGGTAGCCCGGCACGGCCTATACTGTCCAAGACCGGCTATCACCCAAGTGGGCGGAGTCTCGCCACCACGCCACTATCCACGCCACAGACACCACAACTAAGACCCTGAGTGAGCTACAGACACACAGTCTACACTGGTGGGTGCAGGGAGATTGCCCGGATTTCAGTGCACTGCCCCCGACCGGCTCTGACCCGAGGGGGCGGAGTCTCACCACCACGCCACTACCACGCCTCGGACCTCACAACACAGCCTCTGAGGTGGCTAGAGACACACGGTCTTCACTGGTGAAGGCAGGTGGGTAGCCCGGCACGTCCTACACTGTTCACGATTGGCTCTGACCCAAGGGGGCGGAGTTTGCCACCACACCACTATCACGCCACGGACCTCACAACACAGCCTCTGAGGGGGCTAGAGACACATTGTCTTCGCTGGAGGGTGCATGGAATTTGCCAAGAGGTCACTGTACTGTCCCCGACGGGTTGTGACCCAAGGAGTCTTGCCACCTCGCCACTATCCACGCCACAGACCCCACAACTCAGTCCCTGAGTGAGCTAGAGACACGTTCTTCAATATCTGGTGCATAGGGATTGCCCAGAGATCACTGTACTGTCCCCGACAGGCTTCCAATCGTTTAAGCTATACATTCCATAATTTATTCCATCTTTCAGCTTTGACAGTATTACTCTATAGCTCATCTTTCAAGTTAAAGGCTCAGTTCAAGGCTTAAACTACTCAGGTTGAAAAGTTTAAAAGTATTTAAGTTCTTAGCTTCTACAGGTAATGCAGTTCCAATTCTGCCAGTTTCACATTTCAGCTAAGCTTCCAGGTTTTCCAGCCTACAAGCTTTTTAGCAATATATTCCATCATTTATTCCATGTTCCAGCTTTGACAGTATTACAGTTTATCTTCCAGCTTTTGTAGCAATGTATTTACGTTTTTAGCTTTTTTAGGCAATGCAATTCAGCTTCCAATTCTGCCAGTTTCACATTTCAGCTTCCAGGTTTTTCAGCTTCCAATCTTTTTAGCAATACATTCCATCATTACAGTGTAACAGTTTATCTTCCAGCTTTTGTAGCAATGTGTATAAGTTCTTAGCTTCTTTATGTAATGCACTTCAGCTTCCAATTCTGCCAGTTTCACAGTTCAGCTAAGCTTCAAGGTTTTTCAGCTTCCAGGCTTTTCAGCTTCCAGGATTTTCAACCATTCAGGTGTGATGCATTTGACATTTCAGATATTTCACATTCATGCATTTTCAGCAATGCTTGTGCTATTCCATTCAGCTGCTCAGCATTCACACGCATTTTCTGCAGGAAATGCAATTTTCTAGTTATTCTTACTTCTTCTTCCGTACGTTTTTTGGCTCTCTGTAGCTCCTTCATACTTTGAGCTATTTAAACCATTCAAGTATCAAAATGTTCAGCTTGTTAAGGACATTATCGGAATCCTTTCAGATTTTTTATACCTTTTATACTTTTTAAAATATTCAACTTATTCAACAATTTATTTGAATGGAAGTCAATGGGGGAGTTTTGAAATCTTCTTCAGCCTTCAACTCCTTCATACTTTGAGCTACAGAAACCATTCAACTATCAAAATGTTCAGCTTGTTAAGGTCTTTATGGGATATATTTCTGATTTTTAATAACTTTCATAATTTTTAAAATATCCAGCTTTTTTCAACATTTTTTTATAATGGAAGTCTATGGGCAGACCTTGAAACCCCTCATCAGCTTTGAAACCTATCTCCTCCTTCATTTTTTGTGCTAGAAACCTCCTTCAAAGTTTAAAATGTTCAGGACCTTTAGCACATTTAACGCATTCAACAGATTTTCAAAATTCCTTTTAGTTTTTATGTAATTCAAGTTTGTTTTGGACCCCATTTAACATTGAAGTGGATGTGTGGAATGTTCAGTTTCTAGAGTGTAGCAGCTCGTATTTTGAAAACATCTACATGTTTTGTAAACTGCTGTCGCTCCTACAGTTTTAACAGCTCATACACATATTCTACATTAAAACGTTCAGACAACTGTGCTGATTCGTACAATCTAAGTCTCTAAGCCGTGTGACTTATAGTTTTCGCTCTATGACGATTCGTTCGGCAACTGCGCTCTTCATTGAAACGTATGGGCCCACCCTCTAACTTTTGAGCTGCTCATTTTGCATTTTACACGTTTTCTAACTCGTCGCCATGCCTACAGTTTTTAAGCTACACGGACAGTTATACATACAAATGTTCAGCAAGTTCTCAGGATTCCTACGATGTCAATAGCTAAGCTGTAGCCTTTATACTTTTTGAGAGAGAGCTGTCTGAAGCCGGCATGCCTTTCCATTGAAGTGAATGAGAGGATGCTCTGTGTCAGTTGAGATTTGAATTTGGGGACACGCGCAGGCTCTCTGTACTGGCACCCTTTTATGACTACTGTGGTAGCATTCATATTCCTTCCTTCCATCCTTCCTTCCTTCCTTCCTTCCTTCCTTCTTTCCTTCCTTCCTTCCTCATATTCAAATAAATATTTAGAATGACACTCTTTTTCAGGCTGCAAACTCATATCTTTTCTCCTCTTTCAGCTATTGAACTCAATAAAACTATGAGTTATGATGAGTGGTCTAATCTATTTTTGAGTGTAGTACTAGCAGTACTTATAACAAACACGTACTGCTTTTCACTGCTACTGCTTCTAACCTCAACTTCCATACAACACCTCCACAGCTACTGCTCGGCCCCGGAGTGGGATGCACTGTCAATGCACTGCCCCCGACCAACTCTCACTCGAGGGGGCGGAGTCTTTCCACCATGCCACTATCCACGCCATAGACCACAGAACTCAGCCCACGTGGGCTAGAGACACATGGTCTTCACCGTTGGGTGCATAGAGAATGCGCAGAGGTCACTGTACTGTCCCTGACAGGCTTCCAAGCTTTTAAGCTATCCGTTCCATCATTTATTCCATCTTTCAGCTTTGACAGTATTACTCTATTGTTCATCTTTCAAGCTAAAGGCTCATTTCAAGGCTTAAACTACTCAGGTTGAAAAGTTTAGAAGTATTTAAGTTCTTAGCTTCTTTAGGTAATGCAGTTCCAATTCTGCCAGTTTCACATTTCAGCTAAGCTTCCAGGTGTTCCAGCTTACAAGCTTTTTAGCAATACATTCCATCATTTATTCCGTTTCAGCTTTGACAGTATTACAGTTTATCTTCCAGCTTTTGTAGCAATGTATTTAAGTTTTTAGCTTCTTTAGGCAATGCAGTTCAGCTTCCAATTCTGCCAGTTTCATATTTCAGCTAAGCTTCCAGGTTTTTCAGCTTCCAATCTTTTTAGCAATACATTCCATCATTACAGTGTAACAGTTTATCTTCCAGCTTTTGTAGCAATGTATTTAAGTTTTTAGCTTCTTTAGGCAATGCAATTCAGCTTCCAACTCTGCCAGTTTCACAGTTCAGCTAAGCTTCAAGGTTCTTCAGCTTCCAGGCTTTTCAGCTTCCAGGATTTTCAACCATTCAGGTGTGATGCATTTGACATTTCAGATTTTTCACATTCATGCATTTTCAGCAATGCTTTTGCTATTCCGTTCAGCTGCTCAGCATTCACACGCATTTTCTGCAGGAAATGCAATTTTCTAGTTAGTGTGAATGCTGCAAGCATTCACACTATTGTTATCCAGTTCTTTATTATTAGTGTGAATGCTGCAAGCATTCACACTATTGTTATCCAGTTCTTTATTTTTACTATTATTATTTTTACTCTTTCCGTACGTTTTTTGGCTCTCTGTAGCTCCTTCATACTTTGAGCTACAGAAACCATTCAACTATCAAAATGTTCATCTTGTTAAGGACACGATGGGACCTCTTTCAGATTTTTTATACCTTTTATACTTTTTAAAATATTCAGCTTTTTCAACTTTTTTTTTGAATGGAAGTCAATGGGGGAGTGTTGAAAACTTCTTCAGCCTTCAACTCCTTCATACTTTGAGCTAGAGAAACCATTCAACTATCAAAATGTTCAGATTGTTAAAGTCTTTATGGGATATATTTCAGGTTTTTAATAACTTTCATACTTTTTAAAATATTCAGCTTTTTTCAACAATTTTTTACAATGGAAGTCTATGGGGAGACCTTGAAACCCCTCGTCAGCTTTGAAACCTATCTCCTCCTTCATTTTTTGTGCTAGAAACCTCCTTCAAAGTTTAAAATGTTCAGGACATTTAGCTGAGTAAACGATCCATTCAGATTTTTGAAATTCCTTATAGTTTTTATGTAATTTAAGTTTGTTTTGGACCCTTTTTAACATTGAAGTGGATGTGTGGAATGTTCAGTTTCTAGAGTGTAGCAGCTCGTATTTTGAAAACATCTACACGTTTTGTAAACTGCTGTTGCTCCTACAGTTTTAACAGCTCATACACATATTCTACATTAAACGTTCACACAACTGTGCTGATTCGTACAATGTAAGTCTCTAAGCCATGTGACTTATAGTTTTCGCTGTATGACAATTTGTTTGGCAACTGCGCTCTCCATTGAAACGTATGGGCCCACCCTCTAACTTTTGAGCTGCTCATTTTGCATTTTTTACCCTTTTCCTAACTCGTCGCCATGCCTACAGTTTTTAACCTACACGGACAGTTATACATAGAAATGTTCAGCAAGTTCTCAGGATTCCTACGGTGTCAATCGCTAAGCTGTAGCCTTTATACTTTTTGAGAGAGAGCTGTCTGAAGCCGGCATGCCTTTACATTGAAGTGAATGTGTGTTAGTGGGCATTTGGGATTAGTGTCTGTGATAGTATTTTAGACTGGTCTAGTCCAAAGATTTACCAAGATACGTTCAAAAGGTTGAGTCTGGTTTATTGTGGAAAACATTACGAGCGCAAGGACTTCCTGAACAACGCAAACAAAGGTGGTTTGTCAGAGAAGTGAATTCAAAGCTTGTCATGCCCAGTCTTATATTCAGTCAAAACACAGGTAAGTCTTTCTAGGATTTTGATTGGCTGAGTTGTCTATGCGTCATCGTGAGGGGACGGATATCACACAGTGAAAGAAAGGAATGTGGGATGAAACTCACTTTGAATATGGCTTTGAATATAGACAAAGGTCTGAGTCAGGGCAGGAAGGACAAGGTGTGGCCTTTCTGACTTGGACAAAAGAGCGAGGCAGAGGAGTTTACAATTACAAAGGGGGAGAGTTGAGGTGTTTTACATTTACAAAGGGGGAGATTGAAACTAGGGTTTGCAAGGGACTTGAGGACAAAGGTTTAAGGTGTTTGGATGTAAATTCCTGGACAATCCCCCATTTGTGCCTGAACAGGTACACAACAATAAAATATAAAATCCAAACACAGTGTAAACATTCAGCTATGCTATACATGTGGAAAGGAAATAATCTCTCCACTAGGTGGAGCAACAAAAAAAAAAAAAAAAAAAAAACTATTTTTTTTATTTATTTTTATTTTCTTTCCACGTGCAAAATCACGCACCAAAACCCCTTGTTTCAGAAATTTGACAGGAAACAAGATAAAAAAGATGACATGATTATATACTATTTATAGTCTAAGAGTGGACAACCATTCACCAAAAAAAAACTTGATTTAACAAGGCAAAAGAAAGATAAAATGGTTACCAGTGTAAGAGGGGCAAAAAACCTCTTGGTCAATTTAGAGGAAAAACCCAAACTTATTTATCAACTCATGTTTCAACCATTGCAACTCTTGTAAACAAATATGATATTTTTCAGATTATTTCAAAGTTCATTCACTCTTGTTGTGAATAATCGCATGTAATTTCTTCTGGATCGTAGCTTCCATGTTTGCGTCTCTGAATGTTCAATGTAGGTTCCAGTGTTTGCGGTTAGAGGTGCAGTCATTGCTGTTGAGCTTGTCCACGTTGTCATAACAACCACGAGAAGGAGGTGACCGGCAAGGTCAGTCTCCGATTGCTCATCAGAGGAGAGGACAGTGTGGCGGTGACCGTCAAGGTCACTCTCCGATTGCTCATCAGAGGAGAGGACAGTGTGGCGGTGACCGCTTTGCCCTTGAGATCTCTGGTTTGGCTGCATGGACTGTCCTCTCAGCTACTTTTGACAGCTATTCCACACAGGCCAGAATGCCATGGTCCTGATTGTTCCATCTTTGACGGGTAGGTTCACCCCGCTACATCTCTCTGACGGGTAGGTTCACCCCGCTACATCTCTTTGACGGGTAGGTTCACCCCGCTACATCTCTTTGACGGGTAGGTTCACCCCGCTACATCTCTTCTCTTCCATGTTTTCTGGCCTGTTCTCAGGCTGCTCATCTGCTCCTTGGTTTGGGATGCAACGGCGTCGAAGTTCTCTCGTGGGGACGGCCCCAGGTCGCGGAGCAGGACCCAACCCCCAGGAGAGATGTGATGCAGGAACCCCTCCTTAGCCTCAGGAAATGGCGGTCCTCACTCTTCATTTCTTTTTCTCCGCAGGTGGAGCAGATGCTTGTAGGTCAGAAATGTAGGCTCTTGAACTGAACCCGGTCCATCCCTGTACTGCTCCACGTAGGGCCGGGCCGGGTCGTGCTGCCGGAGGGCTCACCTCGGCGCTCCCGCTCCCCCAGTACAGGCTGATGAAGTGCTCCATCTGTGGATCCACAGATGAGAGAGACAAACAGAGACAAAACAGAAGAGCAAAAAAGAGAGTCCTCTGGTCTGGTCTCCCTGTTCCCTTCTTTGGTCAGGAACGGTTATCAGCAGTCTGTAGGAGATACTCAGAAATATGGTTAAGCGCAAGCTCCTGCTTTGGGGAAAAAATGTTGTTATTCTGTCAGGAAAACTTAAACAGGGTGACTGTTCAAGTGTCATTTAGAGCCAGTCTGCAGTAGCCTATAGTGACATCAAGGGCAGTGTTAGAATGACTTCAACACGCCCAGTCCTCAGTCATGATCAAGGCAATTGGATTTGGCTCTAGAAGTTCTCTTGCGATTTTATGAAAATAAAATAACCATATTCTCGTCTCAACAAAACAACACCCCCTAAGGGTGAAAGCAAAAATTTCCTGAAGTCAGGATAAAAATTAGAGATGGGGCAAAGAAAAATGATACTAAAATGAACTGGCTTCATTTACAATTAACTAATCAAAAACTCCATCAAAGCTTCATTTGTATAGCTAAAATTTGTATATCTAAACCCTCCCTCTTCTGCATTTGAGGACAGAGTATTTGGGCACTGCTTCGGACAAAATGGTCTCTTCTCCGTTTCATACTTATCTGTCGCTCACAGTGAGTTGGTGACATGGCGTTGGCGTTGCATCTCACGAACCCCAGATCGCTTATCTGTAGGGAAACAGGCCAGTAACCTCCATCTCCACCTCCGGTCTGTGCCCGTCTCCTGGTTCGGCATTCACCCATCACTCCCGGAACGACAGTTGTCTGTAAAAAAAACACTCAGAAAAACACTCAGGCCCGATGAATGTGCCTCAAACTATAAACATGAGATATTTAACATAACCATTTAAAAATATATAATTGGGTTATGAGATGCTGCATTCAGATTAAGACACTGGCAACCCTTATCTATTCCCCCCACTATTATGCACAAACCTTATGTCTTAAGCTACATATCAGAAAGAGAGACAAAACAAACAACAGTTAAACAGCAGGTTCCAAGCAGTCCCCAGGAAGGCATGATCAGGGCTCCTCAAAGATCTGCCGCCCAGGGTCCATAGCCGCTTGAGTCTTTCGGACCTCCCATCCAGGGCGCAATCCCGGGCTAGACCCCGTTTTTGTTTCAGACCTGCACCTTTATTTTGAATGTCTAATTGTCTCAATTGAGCAGCCTGAAATCTAGCGGCACCATCCTTGACTTTTTTCAAATTCCGTTGTTCAATGTAATGTCGGAGGCGTTCGGAATACCGGAAATGATCAACAACTTCCCCGAGAGAAGTTGATTCCCAGGTGTGGCATATCATCCTCACTTGGTCAGACAAAGAGGAGAGAGAGTTATTCATTAACTGTTGTTTCAAAATCTTTTTATAATCGGCGTTCGCTTTGTCCATGCCACTGTGTGACGCGAAGACGGATTTTAGTCTTTCCCAAAATTTCTCGAACTGCTCATCGGAATTTTGTTTACAATACGTGATACGGTCCCAATCCATCTTTTTAGGGAATCGAGTTTTGATTCTGTTCAACAGCGCAGCGTTTTGTGCAGTAAAATCGACATGAGAAAAAGGCAACGTAATATCAAACGGGTCTTTTACTTCGATCCATTTTAACCCAAGTACTTGTCGCATGATCATGGCGATTTCCTCGGCGTGAGGCTCATACATTCGAACTAAACTGTTAAAAAGATTCTCGAACTCGTTCATGTCTTTGGTTGGATCGGGCAAGGTTTTAGCAACATCACGGAGTTCGTCTGAACGCCACGGTCTGTACACCCTGATTTCAGGGGTCCAGGCATCATCTGTTTGAGACGGTCGAGGATTAGGGTTCGGGCATCGTACCATTGGGGCTAGGAGTTGCGGTTCCTCCAGACTATTACTAGCTATTTGTAGTTGTTCCAAATTTAACTTAGCCTCAGAGATGGCTCTAGCCAATTCTTTCTTCCTGTCCTGCTTTTGCTCGGCCGAATACCTCGTAGAAAGGGGCGCGCTTAACTCGTATTGTAGAGGGGAGAGAGAAGGGGCGTGGCTAAATGCGGGAGCAGCAACAGCCTGGTTGGGTGTGAGCACGGAGCATCGAGTCGAGGGGGGGGGGAAATCTAATTTTAAATCAGAGTTATTCTGCTGGGGAAATGGCGGAGAGACTGTTTGCTGAACCTCATTATCTTTCCTTCCTGACCTAAAAACCCGCTCTCGTGCTACTCTCTCCCAAATCTTAAAAACAGACCAGTCTACAGAATTAACAGGCTTTTCCCTTAACCTAATCATCTCAACCACCTCTAGCTGAGCCCGAATCTTAGCTAAAAATGTAACACTAAATGTCAGATGTGGATGTAAGAAATCGAAAATGCTTTAGCACATAACGAAAATCTGCCAACAAACGCTCGCAGAATAATGCTTGAGCGCAACAATCTCCTCAGGCTAGACACGTTTAGCAGTAGAAATTCTTTACATCCTCTAGCATATTTTAATAGCTAGTGTTACAGGGACACCTAGTGGTGATCCCAAAATGTTGCATGTATGACCCGGATGTGGTCTTTGGCCGTGCGCGGGGAAATTTAAAGAAACAAATCCCTAATAATCACGACGCAGCCTAAGAAAGGAAACCTTATGGTTAACTCACGGCGGGAAAGAATACAATTTCGAAAGAAACAAAGACACATTAAAATTCGCTTAGTACTCACCCAGTCAGCGAAGTTCTTTGTTCTCCTCTGGCTCACTCCTCTGGCTCAATGGCGGATCACCGGGACAGTGTTTTCCTGCGTCTCCTAGGCAACCAGCTAGCCTACTGGAATCTAGCAGAATTTTAACAGTCTAAAAAGTGTACAAAAATACTTACAATACTTCTTACCTGGATCCATGGCGCGCGTAACAAACATACAATCAAGAGCCGAGGCTCAACAGAGAACACATAAGACACAAGACGAAACAAAGGCCCACGTTTACAAACAGCATGCTCGGCTGCACTAGCAATTTGGTCCAGGCTAAACCAGATGTCTAGATCCTACCAAATATGTACAGCCCCTTTGGTCAAAGCTAACTTCTCGTTAGGTCTACCAAATCACCCGGGATCAAATGGGAAAACGTTTCTCCAAGAAACGCGGATTGCAAAAACTCTCAATCACTCCCGTAGCTACCATCTCGTTGGTAATCGTTCTTCAACGAACATCAACAATCACTTCGAAGCTATATCTCCGTTGAGCAAAACTCTCTCAACGGGCTCTGCGGTTTTAATCTCATCCGCGACCGGCCAAAAGGGAAGCCTGTTCTGTGCCAAATCTGTGGCGTATTAGACCAAAACCCACACTTCTTCTGAACACTGCTTAACCCTCGTAACGAAACAAGGACGAAGTCGAAGGACAATACGATATAAAATCTATTGCTGTTCACATCTCCTTAGATAGTTACTTACTAAATACCCACGCTGGGGTTTTCTGTTTTCAAACAATCCAGACCAACAAGCTGAACCAAATCAAGGCAAATACAACTCAACCCATAAGAGGGTTCGTTTAAACGTACCTGTGAGCTTCAAGAATCCAGTGGAAGAACTGAGGAAATAATCTCTCCGTGCGCTCTAGCGCAAGAGAGAAAATTGATTTTTCAACGCCCACTATGGACCGACACGTCTGCCGATCAGTCCTATCCACTGGAATCCCGAAGCAACACGCAGTAGTTCTCCCATTTACCATTCCCGATCGCCAAACTGTGATAGTATTTTAGACTGGTCTAGTCCAAAGATTTACCAAGATACGTTCAAAAGGTTGAGTCTGGTTTATTGTGGAAAACATTACGAGCGCAAGGACTTCCTGAACAACGCAAACAAAGGTGGTTTGTCAGAGAAGTGAATTCAAAGCTTGTCATGCCCAGTCTTATATTCAGTCAAAACACAGGTAAGTCTTTCTAGGATTTTGATTGGCTGAGTTGTCTATGCGTCATCGTGAGGGGACGGATATCACACAGTGAAAGAAAGGAATGTGGGATGAAACTCACTTTGAATATGGCTTTGAATATAGACAAAGGTCTGAGTCAGGGCAGGAAGGACAAGGTGTGGCCTTTCTGACTTGGACAAAAGAGCGAGGCAGAGGAGTTTACAATTACAAAGGGGGAGAGTTGAGGTGTTTTACATTTACAAAGGGGGAGATTGAAACTAGGGTTTGCAAGGGACTTGAGGACAAAGGTTTAAGGTGTTTGGATGTAAATTCCTGGACATGTCACACCTGTAGCAAGGGGCGTATAGCCGGGGGAGTCTCCCTGCTTGCTGTCACAGCGAACTGCGAGTTTCGGCATCCAGTTCGAAGTTGAAAACCATGGATGCCGATGGTCTTACAAACGCTCTGAACAAAACATTCTGCTTTGCGATGGGGTAAACTGAATTTATGTTATCTATCCCCTGTCGAGGGATTGTGTGGGGAACACAGCTAGCTAACGTTATCTAGTGAGCTAGCTAGATCTATGCAGACAGCTGGCTAGCTGAGCCAGGGTCAAATGTCCTCCGAAGCTAGCAAGTTAGCAAAGGCATTATTTTATATACGAACTGAATAACCTCCATAACTTTATTAATGTTGATTTATTCTTAAGTATGTGATATACTGTTGTCGTGATCCAAACAGCAACAGTGAACTAGCTGGCTAGCAAGCCAGTATCCACAGGTCAGTACGTTAGCTAGCGCACGTAGTTTGCAGCGAAGTTGAGTATCAGAATATTGCCGTATTTCACTGAAACTCATGCCTTGTTTTGCTACTATTCCGTACATAAGCTGGCCGAAGACGCAAAGTTAGTCTACCTCTTGTGCAAAGTTCCTTGCGAACTTAGTTGCTGCTAGCTGGCTAAGTAAGCCAACGTTAGCTAGCTGGCTAGCTATACATTCAAGCTAACGAAGTTGTCTAGTGTCGGAGGGACAATACTGGATGATGTCACCATCTTGATCAGATGCCTGCTAATGGAGGACGATAAATAAATGTTCCAACTCCTACATTGTGGAGCATCTGTGTTTAACATAATGTGCAACTGCTGTGCTTTAGATGGACATGCCCCTTAAGCTACAATAAGACCGGAATGGTCAAAGCCAAGGAGGAATCTGGAGAGGATGATGACGATGAGGTGGGTTAGTTGTTCAGAAAATGACCCAAAATCTTTAATAACAAATGTATAGCTGTACATTTTATATCCCACTCCTCAGCTCGCCAGGTGAAGGGGAGGGCCTGCATGCGCGCACACACACACAATACACACTCACACACACGCATGAATTTCAGGAGCCTCACAAGCAAGCTGTGGACACCATCACCATAATTGTTGTGTCTGTGGAAGGAGACGGACAGTTTTCGTTCATCTCGAAGGGTGTTGTATATGTGAAGGAGCTGTGGACCCATCACACTGACACACCTCCCACTCTGCTGTATGATGCGTTTATGTTTTACTCTGATTATAGGTTGAATGCCTCTTTCTTTCTCTCTGCATTCTCATCTGTTTGTTTTGCAGCTTGTGTTTTGCAGCTTGTCTATAGGGTGTCAGTGAGATCTGTTCTACAGGGTTCGATGAAAAAGAGACTGCTGATTTCTGATCACTGTATCACAGAGTGAGTCACGCTGACACATACACACACTGTAAGAGCCGAGGTGGGCTAGGGTTGATATGCAATACAGTAGCACCCCACTCATCCGAACTTCAGAGATCCGAACCTCCCGGTCTACCGGACAGACTTAAAAAACTTTTATTTGAGCCTGCTATCTGGTTACTGGTGGGATTTTCATTACAGTACTGTATCCTACTGTGAATAAAAACAGACTGTATGTAGACCTACATGTTGCCAGTAGGCTGTAGCCTACTGTCACGTTTCATTTCTTTGCTCTAATGTCGAGCGCAAAACGCAAACGAGTCTGCTGCGCGAGCTGCATTCCTTGGTAGCCAGAAAGCTAGTCAGCAACCTGAAGCAGAGGAGTATCGAGTCATTTTTCGTTCCCAGTTAATGGACTTCAGGAACACAGACGTGTTGTGAGCATGTAGATTAGCCTACTAGGCCTACTGTATTTGTTAAATAATAGCTACAGCCTATAGCCTACATCGATTGTTTTAGAGACTTTCTTTTAGGCTACAATAGCCTAAGACACGACAACTTGTCTGTCATTTCATTTATTTATTTATTGATTATCATTTCCTCTAATTGTTCTAATGTTGGGTTGTTTTTAGGCTATACCATTTTGTTCTGCGAATACAGTAGCCTATCGATGCAGCGTAGGCCTCATTTGAGAATAAAGTAGGCTACTGAATTTGATCAAAGCACGCACTCAAGTGGAAATTCGTTTATCTTATTATAGGGTACTGTAGGCCTATTATAGGCTAGGCTGTATCAGTTTAGTTGGCTATTTGATTGCAATTTTGATGCATTTTCACAAGTAATTAAGGGTATGTATCTGTCTATTATGAGTCTATATGAAACAAGTATACCACTTATTGAATTTGGTGCATTTTAACATAGGTTTCAGTCATCCGGACATTTCAGAGATACGAACGACCTGCGGTCCCGTTGGGTTCGGATAAGTAGAGTCCTACTGTATGTGTACAAGCGTGTGGGTCTTCATTGTTGATCTTCTCTCTCCCACTCTCTCTGTCTGTCAAGAGAAACTTCAGCAGTGGAACTCTCCCAGGACTGAATGGTGGGGATTGAGTGGAAGAGACATCCATCAAAGTGTCCCTGAGATGTCCAAATCACATTCAGACGCATCCAGCTGCAAGGACACGACTGCAGACACATACAGGTGAGAATAGTGACATGTACAAATACACACATACAGGCGCACAACACGCTTTCAGTCATACACAGAACAAATCACACTTCTTCCTTTAACCCCCACTCTCTTTCTCTCTCCCTTTTCACCTGCAGTGTATTGATCTGGAGTCTTACTGTACCTGCAGCTGAACTGTGAGAGAGGGACCTGGAGGTGTCCTGAGTGCAAGTAGGCAAACTAAAGCATTTCAGAGCGTCTGTTGTCCTGGCTGGCAGAGGCCTCATTCAGTACATGATGGTCTGATCTGCATGTCTGACTCTTTCTCTATCACAGTAAGATAGCGTTATTAGAGGTTCTAGAAGTGGATCTATACATCCAGAAGTGATTGTCTTTGTGTTAGTGGTGTGTTTTGTCTGTGTCTGTGCATTTGTTCATATTTAATGTATTTTGAGGAAAATCTCTTTCTCGCTTTCACACCTCCTTCCCTCCAGTCCAGACTATGAGGAGATCTCCATAGACCCAGTGTGTGGCTGGAGGCCGGTCCCGGTCAAACCAGACCAGAACATAGAGGAGGAAGCTGACAAGCCGGCGCCACACTGTCAGCTCCAGTGACATGGTCCTGCCGTCATGGAGATGATTGTGACTGTGTGGGTGTGGGTGTGGGTGTGCGGCGTGCGCATTAAAGTTACAACCTTACTGAGACTACCCAGTGGTAGTATCAACAAAATCTTTAGTGAGAAATGTGAACCTGCATATTTTATGTTGCACTCCTCAGCTCGCCAGCTGAGTGGGAGGACCCGCATGCACGCACACATACACACACACGGGAGACTAGACAGGTGGCAACCATACACCTCGCAAGGACCAAGTGAGGGTTAGTACACTCTCACACTCAATAACAGACTGTATTTATCACACCACATTATGCATGCTTGCATTTACCAGTGAACAAGTGAAAGCACCCATTGAGTCTTTGGCCAGCTGAAACCCATGAGTTTCAGTGTGTGTGATCCATCCAACAGAATGACCTGAGGGGCTACAGGAGTGGACCACTTTCTTGAAGGCTTGTCTGGTCTGCTCCATGCCTGAGGTCAACGGCATCGACACACACTTTCAAAAGCTATGTGAGTGTGGTGCTATTCTGAGAACAATGTGCCATTCAAGGCAGATCGTTTTTGGGAATGACGTCTTGCGTTTGTCTTTAGAGGACTCATCCAGGTAGCTACCTAATATCATGGTCTATACCTTTTTATCCCCATCCAGTATACGTCTATCTAACCCTACTCATTTTTTTTCTCCCTCTATCTTTAGACTGTGAGATTCACTCATGTCAGGGTTGTACCATCGCCTAGTGGGTGAGAACTAACCACACCAGATAATGTCCCAGATCTAACACTGCACATGTACAGTACTGTACCAGACCCACATCTTAGGCTGCCAAAGCCATTTACAATAATGCAAACGCCTTCAACCTCTCTATCTATTTCTTCCTCCCTCTGTTTTCTTCTTCCCTCTCTCCCTCTTGCTATATTCTTCTCTTTCCCTCCCTATTTGTCCACCTCACCATGGTAGGCAGTCTGTTCCCAAGTAAATGAATTGTGTATTGCAACTGCAATTCCTGTTACTGGCACTAGTACACCCAGTAGATGTTTTCATGGTGGTTCTCTCAACCCACAGCTACAGTGCTGGAAAGAGCCCACCTGTAGCACTGCCTTTTGAATATCTGAAATAAAATGTTTTCTTTGCAATACGTCAGTGGTTTTATTTCATGTCAAACTGTCTAGTCATTTGATAGTACCATTCCAAAAGTTTCATGGAAATTGACTGCAGGTTACTGCTCTACAACATCAGGAGGATTCAACCCGTCCTCACTGACGACAGGTGCTCATCCAGGCTCCTGTCATCTCCCGCCTGGACTGCTGCAACTCCCTCCCTGCTGGGGCCCTGGCGTCAGCCATCAGACCTCTGGAGCTTGTCCAGAAAGCTGCAGCTTGACTTGTGTTCAACTGTCCCAAGTTCTCCCACACAACTGCCCTTCTCTATTCCATACACTGGCTCCCTGTAGCAGCAAGTGAAAATGTGAATAGGTTTGTGGAGCTTCAGAGCTCATACTTCAGGCGCGCAGATTAGCTGGGGCAAGGGGGGGCACTGCCCCCCCTGGTGGTCAGATGTGCAAACTGTCTGCAACGCATCCAAAACATGTATTCTAGAGACTGGGTCGCGACCGGATTGGAGAAATGCACAGAACAGCCTGGCTCCTGCTTGTGTGAGAATTGATCGCTTTGCTGTGCTTATTCCTCATCCAGTGATGGATGGATGGAAAACTTTCAACTGAATGTTCATATTGTTCTGATAATTGTAGGCTATAGCAACATAAGAGTGGCATCTTTGACAGCAACCCAAACATGAGCTAATCCCATAGCTGTAGGCCTACCATTGCTAGCCATGAACGAATTGTTGGATACTGGATATTTGCGGTGCAACGTATCCATTGTCCAGTTGTCAAATCGATTATGCACGCAGTATTATTCTTTTGGTGATTATTCTTTGATATAAATGCAGATAGGCTATATGTGAAGAGGCAATTGCTGGATTCTAATACGCTGTTTATAATGACACATCCCGACATTGAAGCATGAAAGGCGTAGCATACATTCTGTTTTAATAAAGAAATAAAAAGTCTGTAAACTCTGCCTAAAAGCATTTATTTGGTCTCATTTATTATCTTCAGTATTTAATACTTGTGGGCGTTTTCAATCATAATATTGTATTCTTGATACAAGAATGTTGACACTTCATGTAGCATATTTCAGTAGCAGGCTATTCAACACGTTGATTGAATGAAATTAATTAATTAAATATTCATATAGTCTAGGCTTTGAAACATTCGTAGGCCTATGTTTTCTTGCCTTTGTGAATGAATATAGGCCCATAATCTGAGTGTTGCTTAGCTCTGGTCCAGGCAGTCAGGAGCCATTCACCTTTTACTTTTGTCACTGTTTGCAGTATCTACAGGAATTGTTAATATTTAATATTATTTTGTTACTCACAAAGTGAAGACAGTTTTCGAACAATGAAAGACATGAAGTGCAGACATTGCCTAAGAGAAAGGAGGCGCAGTTGAACGGAACTGGATATTGGAAAGAATAAGCATTATTTTGAAATGTTGTGGGTCAATCATGCAGCTCTAACAGAATATGTGCATTCCATTGTTCGTGCAGGGCACGTCTTTTTACCGCTATTATAATCCCTATTTGATGAGGGGGTGGCTGGGACTGACTGCCCTCCCTGATCAAAAAGTCAAACTGCGCGTATGTCATAGGCTACTTATACACTGTTACTGGGAATTATTGAAAAGTCATTTTTGCATATGTGTGATCAGAATTATTGATGCATAAAAACAAATGCCAATGTATGCGTACGTTTCTAATCTCACTTGTGTAGAACTGAGTTTTTGCCCTCGCGCAGGTTCAAGAACGGAGTTTTTGCCCTCGCGCATGCTCATTGTAGCCTATGTAATGTATCGCTCGATACACTGGGCTTCATTCACATTCCGGTGTCAAGGTGAGTTGATGTTAGCTAACGTTACACTCGACATTTTCAACTACGACGTCATAGGCGTTTTTTCCATTAAAATGAATTAGAAACGTCAAGTATGTAGCTATATGATATAATTATTGACATAAGTAACAACTTGCTAGCTAGTATAGCTGTTTTAAACAAGGGACATTGGCTGTTAACTAGCTAACGCTAGTGCTACTTGACGTCAGTTGGTTGAGTGAGTAGATAAGCTAGGCTAACGTTAGCTAGCGAGTTAAGCTCGACATTTTAAACTAACGGACGTCATATTGGCGTATTTTTCATTAGAATGAATTAGAAATGTCCAATATTCATAATATCTGATTATTGACATAAGTAACACATTGGCTTGCTAGCTATAGCTAACGCTAGTGCTACTTCTTAAAGTCAGTTGGTTTTCAAAACGAGACAGACGCAGATTTATATAAGATAAGATGGCAATTATGCAGAGTTTGATAATCACCTGTAAACATGTACCTAGTTATGTTAACGCATAAACTCGCCATATAGGCCATGATGGGCTATTTGCAGTCTGTATCACATAAACATGAAGCATATGAGACCGTCACCGATTGCTGTAGTACTGAGATAACGTTAGTGACAGCTGTTTGTTGTAGGCGCTCACAGGGATAAACAAAGGATAGTTCCGGCTAGTTAGTTCTAACTAATAAGACGTTCTCAGCTTGTTTATGGAATAGCCTACTGCAAATAGCCGCTATCCTAAATGGCGAATTTACCATGTAATAACAAAAGTTTAATGTAATAATAATAATGGATGGTCTGTCAGAATGCTCACTGGCGTGACGTTATTGGGAATGCAATTGGTCCTATTTAAAGGTGATGTGTTTCTCAATGCTTTTGTTTTATATTTTCATAGATTGGACTTCCTGAAAGGTGTTTCGAAGCAAAGAGGTGAGATTAACCTTTTGTGCCATAATCCTAACTCTAGTTGATGTTGACTGTAAAGGGATTATTATATTTCACTCTGATAGAGTTTGTCCTCAAAACAAATGCAAGTGAGTTAGAACCTGAGACATGGGAGAGAGTTCTGGCAGGACACTCCATCATGCATGAAGCTGTGAGAGGGTATATTGGGGCACTATTTAATATTTGTGTTGTTTACATTTTCTGCTATAGAAATTAGACCTTATAGCCTTTTATAAATTAAGCGGTACTCACTGTCTCGTGCATCACAGGTTTTTCACTTTTTCATTCAGCCTAACTCTGTGCTTAAGCTGCCTATAGAAGCAATGACTTTTTTAATGACAGTAATACACTTAATGCCCAAAGGCACACCTCTTAATCATTGATAAGATAATGGTCTGGGGTTGTTTTTCTGAGGTTGCCCTAGGTCCCTTAGTTCCAGTGAAGGGAAATGTTAATGCTTCAGTTTACCAATACATTTTTGACAATTCAACTTCCAACATTGTAGGAACAGTTTGGGGAAGGCTCTTTTCTGTTCCAGCATGGCTGTGCCCCAGTGCACAAAGCAAGGTCCATAAAGGATTGATTTTTATTTATTTTTAAGACAGGGACAAGGTACAGTAGACCTTTACCCTATAGAATAGGGAGAGATGCACTGTACAAGGTTATAGCTAAAACAGCTCATTTCCACCCGCAGTCCCTGGGCAAATAAATATACAGTCTTAAAAGAGTGGGGCAAATAGTATACAGTAGGAGAGTTACATACATAGAAGGAATACAAAAAAGTTATATAGCAGAGATTTCCCTCATCCCTATACCCACATCCCAACCTCCCCAGACCCTTAAAAAACAAACCCTAAGTACAGCTCCCATACATATGTGCTACACACACACACACACACACACACTTGACTACAGGAGGCATGGTTGGGTGAGGTTGGTGTGGAAGAACTTGACTGGCCCACACAGAGCCCTGACCTCAACCCCATCGAGCACCTTTGGGATGAACTAGAACGGATATTGCGAGCCAGGCCATCTCGTCCAACATCAGTGTCTGACCTCACAAATGCTCTTTTGGATGAATGGGCAAAAATTCCCACAGACACACTCCGAAATCTTATAAAAAGCATGGAAATGAGTGGAAGCTGTAGCTGCAAAGTGTGTGTGTGTGTGTGTGTGGGGGGGGGGGGACTCCATATTAATGCCTATGTATTTAGAATGGGATGTCATAAAAGCTCTTCTAGGTGCAATGTGTAGGTGTCCCAATACCTTTGTTCATATAGTGTATAGTGCAGGCCTAAAGTGTTATTTCACTTTGGTAGAACATGTAAAAATTCAGCAGTCTTAACTTGAAGCCTCTTTATTCAGTTTCATCTTGGGTGCAGGCCTAAAGTGTTATTTCACTTTGGTAGAACATGTAAAAATTCAGCAGTCTTAACTTGAAGCCTCTTTATTCAGTTTCATCTTGGGGAACTAATCTAAATGTGATACTTCTGAATTAGGACATTTTAACACCCCTTTTTGTTTTTTGTTCTTGTCTTACAGGTGTCTGCCGCTGTCACTGCACTGTTGCTACTGCAACCACAAAAACAGCTTTTGTCAAAGCTTTTTCTTAACAAGCAAACCCAATTTTACGAATCCATTTTGAGAACCCAATTTTATGAACCCAATTTTATGAACCCAATTTTACGAATCCAATTTTGAGAACCCACTTTTGAGAACTCTCTTACCAGCCCTTGTTTTAAAAGCATTTCTAATTACAAGCATTTCCCTTTACAAGCCTCTCTGTCTTGTCCCTGTTCTATACCTTGTTTTGAAAGCATTTCTAATTACAAGCATTTTCCTTTACAAGCCTCTGTCTGTCCCCTGTTCTATACTGAAGCAAAGAGAGAATAAATATAATTGATTTTTCATCTGAATAGCCATAGATTTATAAAAGTCCATTTAGTCTCTTTCCTCTATCCTGTGAATGATAAACAGGTGGTACTAGAATACAAACCGTTGTGTAAGTTTCTTTTGTCAGACCTAGTTAAAATTGTATAGCAGGCTATTTAATTTCAATATCATACTTGATATTAAATTGAGGGAACTGAATTGCTTTCATTAGAGTTGACATTGTTAAGTGATCTGTCAACAAAACTTTGGATCAAACACTCTTGATACAGTATTTCAGTATTTGCTCTTGATTTGTACAGTGATTACATAAAACCTTTCATTTTGCTGCTGTTCTGTTAAGGAGTCTAGCTGATCAAATTCAATAGTCTTTGAATACAGTTAATCTATTTGAGTAGCTCCAACAGTCTAGGTCTTTGAATTGAAAAATAAATAAATCTTTGGATTGGTTTGAAAAAATACTTAAGACTATTGTGCAGCTGACTGAATATCAAGGTATATTGAGGCACTATTTCATATTTAGTTGTTGAGATTTGTGGATTTGGAGTACAATAATGCCAAAGAAAGGTAAGAAGGCCCACGTTCTAAGACAGCGCTGGCAAGGGTCGACTGAGATTCACCGTGCAACAACAACTGAACAGGAAGAATGTGCTGGTCCTCAGAGCCCTGGAGAGGTCAAGGTGTCTGCAGCGTCTCGTGCTCACAGTGCAACACAGGGAGGTCAACGTGATTCATTGTGTGTACCACAGGTATCTTATGCAGACATTGTAAAGAGAGGACATCAGAGTGATGATCTTTGTGTACCAGGGCCATCTCATGCTTACCAGGTGAACCACAGTCAAAGTGATATGTCATGTCAACCACAGGTATTGTATGCAGACACTGTAACATATCCATGTGTAGCAGGACCTTCCCATGCAGACTCTGTAAACCTGGGAGATCAGCCTTCTGTGAAACATGTCTGTGCATCCCGCAGCCAGGATTCTCCTAGATACGGCCCATTCAGAAATACACAGTGTACATGTAATGCACTAACTTTCCTTGCATTCCTTCATGAGAATGAAAACATCACCACAGCAGACCTCGATCTCGTTTTGGATAAGGGTGACGTTATGTATCAACAGGCCAGGAAAAGGTTTCCTCAACACATCTTTTTGACTACTGACGAGCTACCCCATGAAGCCCCAGCACGCAGGTTTACACACCATGTGAACATGGAACACCTTTCCAGATATGGCACATTAGGAGATCCGCTACCCGGAGCTGTAGATGGCTTTCTGGACCTAGAGGCAGGATTGAGCTGCTTGTTATCAGATGTGCAGTATGCATTGCTGTTGATGACAGGGTTATGTATTGCAGTATTCAGAACCAGGACAGGCAGATATGGCTTCTTTGACCCACACTCTAGAACAGCTGATGGTTTGCCCCCCCTCCCGGGTTCACGCACTAGTGGTAGGCCTACTGCTGTCATGCTGACATTCACACATCTCAGTGATATGATTGACAGGCTCATAAAGTATCACAATATTTTGGGCACACAGTCCTCCTGTAACTATGAGTTGAAGCCTGTGGAGTTTTACAATGTGAACACAGTCAACCTGAATGATGCCATCCCAGACACAGAGAGTCGGCCTACAACTCGCACTGCTGCTGTATCAACTGCTCTTCGAAATGAGTCAAGCCTGAGTGCTGCAAAGGTAAACACTGTTGTCACTGATGTATGTGAAGTACTATCCACTGATATGGAAATTGATATGGAAACTGAACCAGAGCCATCAAGCTTGAATTCTGTCACATCACATGATGCTCCTCAAAGTGAGTCAAACTCAACTGCAGCAAGGATAAACACTGATGTTTCTGATAACATATTACAGGGAATGTCCACTAACATCACATCATCTGTGAGACACAAATCAAATGTATCTGCTCCACTGATAAATATTCTTACCAGTGATAATGTCTTACATGACATCTCCCATAGACTGTCAAAACTCAATAAACAACAAAGGAAAAAATTCAGGAGGAGACTATTGCTCTCTGAAAAGGCATCACAAAGAAAAGAGAATCAAAAAGGGAAAGAAAGGGCAAAGTATGCTTCAAATGAAGAACTCAGACAAGGAAAGCGAAAGTATGTTCTCAACTGCTATCATACCAATTCCGAATTACGACAGAAGCTAATAAATAACATAGCAACCCGTTATAAAGAAAATTTTGACTTCAGGCAGAAACGAAAACATTTCCTTAACAATAAATATAGAGACAATTTTGAATTCAAGCAGAGACAAAAACAATGCGTTACTAACAAATATAGAGACAATTTTGAATTCAAGCAGAGACAAAAACAATGCGTTACTAACAAATATAAGAGATAACATTGATTTCAAGCAGAAACACAAATTGTACATTACTAACAAATATAGAGATAACTTTGATTTCAAGCAGAAACACAAATTGTACATTACTAACAAATATAGAGATAACATTGATTTCAAGCAGAAACACAAATTGTACATTACTAACAAATATAGAGATAACATTGATTTCAAGCAGCGGAAGCGATCTTATATCACGCAGCGTTATGTACATGACCAAGCATTCAGGGTGAGACACAGACAACTAATGAGACAGAGAATGCGAGACAGGTATAAGAACAATCTTGCATTTAGGAGTAACATGAAATGTGCAGCAAAAATAAAACATAAATACAGATGGATACATAGACAAACACGTGAGAGTGACAACCCTGTGATCAAAGAGGCCATATCTCTTTTCAGATCAAAAATAAAGGCCGGCCCCACTTATGTGTGCACTGTCTGTCATAAGGCATCATTTCCAAACCAGGTACGACCCTGCACAAGGTCATATTACATCAAAAATCCAGCCGTGGTTGCAGCATGCCTGACAGGAAAGTATGTCCATGTGTGTCATGATGACTGCAGGAATGAACAACAGTGCAAGGTGCCTGATGAGAGAAGGAGAGAGTGGATTTGTTACACCTGCCATAATCATCTAAAGAATGGAACCATGCCAACCCTCGCTGTGGCAAACAAGTTAGAGCTCGCCGACATCCCTCCTGAACTGTCTGATCTCAACATACTGGAGAGACATCTCATAGCCAAATGCATTACATTTGAAAAAATTATTCCTCTTCCCAAAGGCCGACAGAGAGCAATCCGTGGTAACGTTGTTTGTGTCCCATCGGAAGTACAGGAGACAGTCAATGCTCTGCCCAGACTGAGAAGTGAGTCTCAAGTCATGAGAGTAAAACTGAAGAGACGGTTGTGTTACAGAGGTCATCAGCTGTTCCAGACTGTTACCTGGTCTAAACTAGTGCAGGCGCTGCATAAACTCAAACACATTCACCCACAGTATGAGGATGTAACTATCAGAGATGAGGCTGAGTTATGTGATCCAACACTTCCCGATGATGATGATGATGAGGATGATGATGACGATGATTATGATGAAGCTGCTTTGATGGAAATTGACAGGTGTGAGAGCAATGCACTGCGTGAGGCAGAAAAGGATCCTGAAAATGAGCAACAAAACAATGACGTGCTGCCTAGTGATGACGGTCAACCTCAGGAGCAGAGAGATGATCCAGAACAGGAGGGTGACATGCCTAATGGAGGTCTTGCTCTAGAATCATGCCTGCAGCCACGTGATGTTTCAGAGGAGATATTATGTTTTAGTGAAGGAATCTACTCTGTTGCCCCTGCAGAAAGGAATACTCCAGTCAGCTTTTTCAGAACGCCTAAGCTAGAAGCCATGTCTTTCCCTGTTCAGTTTCCCACTGGTCAAAACACACTGGATGAAAAGAGACCCGTTAGATTAACACCCAGTAGTTATTTCAAAACAAGGCTTTTTGGTGTTGACAATCGGTTTGCCAGAGATACAAACTATTTGTTCTTTGCACAGTTTGTGACTGAAATACATTTGGCCACTTCCAGCATGACAATACAGTTACGTAAAGGAAAACCTTTCACCAGAGATGGACGCAGAATAACCTCAGGAATGTTGCAAGACCGACGCGAGGTTGAGAGACTGGTGAGAAATAAAGATGCAGTCAGATTCATGCAGCCATTGAGAGGGACGCCAGCCTACTGGGAAAAAACAACAAAAGATCTTTTTGCCATGATCAGACAGTTGGGAAGTCCTACATTCTTTTGTACATTTTCTGCAGCAGAAATGCGTTGGCCTGAGGTGATTGAGGCAATAAAAACTCAGCAGGGTGAGGAGGTTAATTTTGAGGAGCTTGACTGGTCCACAAAGTGTGACATACTGAGAAGCAATCCTGTGACAACAATGCGCATGTTTGATAAACGTGTTGAGGCCTTATACAGAGATTTAATCTTGTGTCCTGCGCAGCCCCTTGGCAAAGTTGTTGACTTCTTTTACAGAGTGGAGTTTCAACACAGAGGAAGCCCGCACATACACTGTCTCATATGGGTAGAAGGTGCACCTGTGTTTGAGCAAGATGATGACCAGACTGTATGTAATTTTGTGTCCAAATACATCACAGCCCAGCTACCCGATCCACATACACAACCTGAACTGTATAAGAAAGTAACAGAAGTTCAAATACACAGCAAAAACCACACAAGGACATGTTTTAAAAGTCTAGGCTCTGGATGCCGTTTTGGATTTCCCAAACCACCCTCCAAAGAGACAATGATAACAAGACCTGGAGATGACCCGCTTGAACTGGAAACAGCTAAGGAAAAGCTTAGACCACTGAACCTGCTTTTGAATCAACCTGCCGCCGCCTCCCTGAGTTTAGAGCAGCTACTGGCTCAATGTAACTTAACACTCGGTGATTATGAGGGATACCTGCAGATGATGAACAAATCCAGCGTACTGGTACTGAAACGTGATCCAAAAGACTGCTGGGTAAATGGATACAACCCCTATCTACTCGATGCTTGGGACGCTAACATTGACGTGCAGTTTGTGCTAAATTATTTCAGTTTAATACATTACATTTGCACATATATATGCAAAAGTGAGAACGCTGTAAGTGAGTATCTTAAAACACTGATTCTGAACTCAGGAAACCGGGAGTATGCAAATGAATGTGATGAAATGAGGGAGATTATGCAGGCTTATTCCAAAAAGAGAGAGGTCAGTGCTCAGGAGTGTGTGACTCGTGCATGTGGAATTAACATGAAGAAGTGCTCGCGCGGTGTCATATTCATACCAACAGATGACAACCCACTGAGAATGAGTCGCCCCATGGCATACCTAGAGAGCACAACATCAGAAAGTGACAATGTGTGGGCGACGTCTTTGACAGACAAATACAAAGCCAGACCTGAAACACCAGAGTTTGAGGAGATGTGCTTGGCTGATTTTGCCTCTACTTGCAGAATTGTCTATGGCCGACAGACAAAAGGTAAAAATGTTTTGCCCCTGCTGAATGACATGGGATTTGTTCAAAGGAGAAACACAGACAAGCCCGCTATCATCAGATATTATCGCACATCACAGGAGAAATATCCTGAGAAGTTTTATGGCACATTACTGAAACTGTACATTCCTCACCGATCAGACCAGGAACTGAAAAGACCGTCTTTACCCACGTATGAGTCATTCTACAATGGTGGCTGGGTTCAACTACCAGGTTCTAACTATGGAGAGTATGTCCCACACATTGTCAAACGAAACAGAGACAAATATGAGAAAAACAGTGAAGAAATTGAGAATGCAATGGAGGAGTTTGAACAGAACAGAGGCGCGATTGATGAATGGTGTAATCTGGCGCCAGAATCCGAAGCAGTGAGGTTGGAGTGTATTGAAGAACTGGAGGCAAGAGAGCCAGATCATGAACATGTACAAGAGAATGTCCCAGAGTACAGTAATCAGGCTACTGCAGCAACAGAAGTCAGAGCCATCAGAGAGCCCCCTGCAATAGACCCCACACTGTTACGCCACATGTATCAGAATCTCAATCAGAAACAAGCATGTGTATTCTATGCAGTTAGAGACTGGTGCATAAAGCGCGTCTGTTGCCTAAATCCAGAGCCGTTTTTTTATTACATAAATGGTGGTGCTGGAACAGGAAAGTCACCTCTCATCAAGTGCATCTATTCAGAGGCATCTAAGATACTGTGCAAGCTGCCGAGACGTGCTGAGGAGGCTGACATATCAAACCCCACTGTCCTGTTGACTGCTTTCACCGGAACTGCAGCCTTTAATATATCAGGTACAACACTGCACTCTCTCCTCAAGCTGCCGCGAAGCCTAAAACCTCCATTTCAAGGACTTGGTAACAAATTGGATGAAGTCAGATGTGAACTTTTAAATGCTGAAATCCTTGTCATTGATGAAGTGTCCATGGTGTCAAAGCCCCTTTTTGCCTATGTGGATGTCAGACTCAAGCAGATCAAAGGCAGCCAGAGTCCCTTTGGAGGTATGTCAGTCATAGCTGTTGGAGACTTTTATCAGCTACCACCTGTGAGACAGTCCAAGACCCTCTGTGTATATGACCCACGTGAGATTGACCTCTGGCAGGAACACTTTCAGATGATAACTCTCACCGAGATTATGCGTCAGAAGGATGATGTCGCCTTTGCAGAAATGCTGAACCGCATACGCGTGAAAGATAAGTCACATGCGTTGTCTGAAGCAGACAGAGCTTTGCTGTCACAGACCATCACCGAACCAGCACTTTGTCCAACTGACGTCCTGCACATTTTTGCAACTAATAAACAAGTTGATTCGCACAACTCTGCAACATTGGCTGTGCTCCATTCTCATATCACCATCATTGATGCAGATGACTATAAAAAGGACCCACACACCGGCAGAATGGCACGACAAGTCAAACCATTTAAAGGAGGCAAAGATGATTTACCAGATACACTCAACGTTGCTGAGGGTGCTCGTGTCATGCTCACCAGAAACATAGACGTGTCTCAGGGATTGGTGAATGGATCGTTCGCTACACTAGTCAGGGTAGTAACCTCCGAACAAAATGGTTTTGCACACGTCACTATGCTTGGGCTCAAAATGGATGATGAAACGGCTGGAAGGAATTACTGTAACAGAGTACCAGGAGGACCCAACAATCTAGTGTACATTGAGAGAGCAGAGGATAATCTGAAACAGAAAGGAGTGGTACGCAGACAGTTCCCTATAAAGCTTGCCTTTGCTTGTACAATACATAAGGTTCAAGGTATGACAAGGACATCAGCTGTAGTCTCGCTTAAACACATTTTTGAACCTGGCATGGCCTATGTAGCTGTCAGCAGAGTGACCTCTCTCAGTGGACTGCACATCCTGGATATGGATGAGAGAAAAATATATGCCAACCGAGAAATCACTGCAGCCCTAGAGACCATGAGACAAGTCAGCTTGGACGACATGATGCCTCTTCTTCACATAAAACAAACATTAAACAGACATGACACTCTGACCATCATTCACCATAACACAGAAGGATTGCCATCTCATGTCAGTGACATCAAGAGCCACCATGAACTGTGTCTTGCAGATGTTTTGTGTCTCACAGAAACCCACCTACAAGGCTCCTTCGTTGCACAGAGTCTCCATTTAGAGGGCTACAACATGTTCAAACGCAATAGACACCTGTCCTACACCAATTTTCCACAAATAAACAACATAGGTGGTGGTGGAGTTGCTGTTTATGTGAAAAACCACATTAGAGTGTGTGAAAAGCGGTACATAGATAACGTAACTGACCTTGAGTTTTTGGCTTTTAAGGTTGAGGCCCCAGTGAGCGCATTGATTGCAGCCGTATACAGACCTCCAGACTACAGTGTGAGATCATTTCTGTCTAACCTGGGAAGCCTTTTGGACTCATTGGAGATCATGGATTGTCACCCCATCATTTTCTGTGGCGATTTCAACGAGAATGTATTTTCCAACGCACGTAAGCCAATACATGAGCTGTTTCAGTCCAGGGGATATGCACAACTCATCCCTGCTGCAACCACAGAGAAGAACACACTGCTGGACCTCATTTTCATTTCTCAACCACAGCATTGTCTCCATTCTGGTGTAATGAAAACCTATTATAGTTACCACGACCCTGTATACTGTGTAATGTCCTCCAACAGCTCATGAAGAAGCTGAGTTTTACATATGAAGATGCAAATTATTTGTGACTAACTTTACTTGTGCAAATGACTTGTGACTAACCTTAAAGTAATATTTTCAATATGAGCTTCTTTATCTGGTCTACACAGTATGTGATCCTGAAGTTTTACAACAAAAATAAGGTTAACTTATATAAAGCAATACATATTTGACAACATTTTTCAAGCAAACCTTTGTGGAACCTAAATTATTAGATTAAAGTATTAATGTATTCAGATTAAAGCATACTTTAGCAGTAATATTTTAACAGAGCACATTTTAATAGATCACAATTTATCATAAATGTAATACTATATTCTCAATGCAACCAAAGTAGGTGGATCCTCCGTTGCAGCAGGCCTCACCCGCTATTTAAACCATTCAAGTATCAAAATGTTCAGCTTGTTAAGGACATTATCGGAATCCTTTCAGATTTTTTATACCTTTTATACTTTTTAAAATATTCAACTTATTCAACAATTTTTTTGAATGGAAGTCAATGGGGGAGTTTTGAAATCTTCTTCAGCCTTCAACTCCTTCATACTTTGAGCTACAGAAACCATTCAACTATCAAAATGTTCAGCTTGTTAAGGTCTTTATGGGATATATTTCATTTTTTTTATAACATTCATACTTTTTAAAATATTCAGCTTTTTTCAACAATTTTTTTACAATGGAAGTCTATGGGCAGACCTTGAAACCCCTCATCAGCTTTGAAACCTATCTCCTCCTTCATTTTTTGTGCTAGAAACCTCCTTCAAAGTTTAAAATGTTCAGGACCTTTAGGTGAGTAAACTAACCATTCAGATTTTTGAAATTCCTTTTAGTTTTTATGTAATTTAAGTTTGTTTGGGACCCTTTTTAACATTGAAGTGGATGTGTGGAATGTTCAGTTTCTAGAGTGTAGCAGCTCGTATTTTGAAAACATCTACATGTTTTGTAAACTGCTGTCGCTCCTACAGTTTTAACAGCTCATACACATATTCTACATTAAAACGTTCACACAACTGTGCTGATTCGTACAATCTAAGTCTCTAAGCCGTGTGACTTATAGTTTTCGCTCTATGACGTTTCGTTCGGCAACTGCGCTCTTCATTGAAACGTATTGGCCCACACTCTGACTTTTGAGCTGCTCATTTTGCATTTTTACACTTTTTCTAACTCGTCGCCATGCCTACAGTTTTTAACCTACACGGACAATTATACATAGAAATGTTCAGCAAGTTCTCAGGATTCCTACGATGTCAATAGCTAAGCTGCAGCCTTTATACTTTTTGAGAGAGAGCTGTCTGAAGCCGGCATGCCTTTCCATTGAAGTGAATGAGAGGATGCTCAGTGTCAGTTGAGATTTGAATTTGGGGACACGTGCATGCTCTCTGTACAGGCACCCTTTTATGACTACTGTGGTAGCATTCATATTCCTTCCTTCCATCCTTCCTTCCATCCTTCCTTCCATCCTTCCATCCTTCCTTTCTTCCATCCATCCATCCTTCCTTCCTTCCTTCCTTCTTTCTTTCCTTCCTTCCTTCCTTCCTTCCTTCCTTCCTTCCTTCCTTCCTTCCTTCCTTCCTTCCTTCCTTCCTTCCTTCCTTCCTCATATTCAAAGAAATATTTAGAATGACACTCTTTTTCAGGCTGCAAACTCATATTAATATATTTTCTCCTCTTTCAGCAATTGAACTCAATAAAACTATCAGTTATGATGAGTGGTCTAATCTATTTTTGAGTGTAGTACTAGCAGTACTTATAACAAACACCTACTGCTTTTCACTGCTACTTCTTCTAACCTCAACTTCCATACAACACCTCTACAGCTACTGCTCGGCCCCGGAGTGGGCTATAGACAAAATGGTCTCCAATGAGGGGTGCATGGGGATGGCCTGGCAATCACTGACCTGCCCCCCACAACCTCTGACCTGAGGGGGCGGAGTCTCGCCACCACGCCACTATCCACGCCACCGTCCCCACATCTCAGACCCTGAGTTGGCTAAAGATGCAGTTTTCACGGTTGGGTGCATGTGGGTGGCCCGGGGAGCAGTAGACTGTCCTTGACCGGCTCTGACCCGATGGGGCGGAGTCTCGTCACCACGCCACTATTCACGCCACTGTCCCCACATCTCAACCCCTGAGTGAGATACAGACACACGGTCTTCACTGTAGGGTGCATGGAGATTGCCCGGATGTCAGTGCACTGCCACCGACCTGCTCTGACCGGAGGGGGCGGAGTCTCGCCATCATGCCACTATCCACGCCACGGACCTCACAACACAGCCTCTCAGGTGGCTAGCGACACACGGTCTTCACTGGTGAAGGCAGGTGGGTAGCCCGGCACGCCCTACACTGTCCAAGACCGGCTATGACCCAAAGGGGCGGAGTCTCGCCACCACGCCACTTTCCACGCCACTCTCACCACATCTCAGCCCTTGAGTGAGCTACAGACACACGATCTTCACTGTTGGGTGCATGAAGATTGCCCGGATGTCAGTACACTGCCCCCGACCTGCTCTGACTGGAGGAGGCGGAGTCTCACCATCACGCCACTATCCACGCCACGGACCTCACAACACAGCCTCTCAGGTGGCTAGAGACACACGGTCTTCACTGGTGAAGGCAGGTGTGTAGCCCGGCACGCCCCACACCCTCCAAGACCGGCTATGACCCAAAGGGGCGGAGTCTCGCCACCACGCCACTATCCATGCCACTGTCACCACATCTCAGCCCCTGAGTGAGCTACAGACACACGGTCTTCACTGTAGGGTGCATGGAGATTGCCCGGATGTCAGTGCACTGCCACCGACCTGCTCTGTCCGGAGGGGGCGGAGTCTCGCCATCACGCCACAATCCACGCCACGGACCTCACAACACAGCCTCTGAGGTGGCTAGAGACACACGGTCTTCACTGCTGAAGGCAGGTGGGTAGCCCGGCACGGCCTATACTGTCCAAGACCGGCTATCACCCAAGTGGGCGGAGTCTCGCCACCACGCCACTATCCACGCCACAGACACCACAACTAAGACCCTGAGTGAGCTACAGACACACAGTCTACACTGGTGGGTGCATGGAGATTGCCCGGATGTCAGTGCACTGCCCCCGGCCTGCTCTGACCAGAGGGGGCGGAGTCTCGCCATCACGCCACTATCCATGCCACGGACCTCACAACACAGCCTCTGAGGTGGATAGAGACACACGGTCCTCACTGGTGAAGGCAGGTGGGTAGCCCGGCACGGCCTACACTGTCCACGACCAGCTCTGACCCGAGGGAGCGGAGTCTCGCAATCACGCCACTATCCACGCCACGGACCTCACAACACAGCCTCTGAGGTGGCTAGAGACACACGGTCTTCACTGCTGAAGGCAGGTGGGTAGTCCAGTGCGGCCTACACTGTCCACAACCGGCTCTGACCCGAGGGGGCGGAGTCTCGCCAGCAATCACGCCACTATCCACGCCACGGACCTCACAACACAGCCTCTGAGGTGGCTAGAGACACACGGCCTTCACTGGTGAAGGCAGGTGGGTAGCCCAGTGCGGCCTATACTGTCCAAAACCGGCTCTGACCCGAGGGGGCGGAGTCTCGCCACCACGCCACTACCACGCCTCGGACCTCACAACACAGCCTCTGAGGTGGCTAGAGACACACGGTCGTCACTGGTGAAGGCAGGTGGGTAGTCCGGTGCGGCCTACACTGTCCACAACCGGCTCTGACCCGAGGGAGCGGAGTCTCGCAATCACGCCACTATCCACGCCACGGACCTCACAACACAGCCTCTGAGGTGGCTAGAGACACACGGTTGTCACTGGTGAAGGCAGGTGGGTAGTCCGGTGCGGCCTACACTGTCCACAACCGGCTCTGACCCGAGGGAGCGGAGTCTCGCAATCACGCCACTATCCACGCCACGGACCTCACAACACAGCCTCTGAGGTGGCTAGAGACACACGGCCTTCACTGGTGAAGGCAGGTGGGTAGCCCAGTGCGGCCTATACTGTCCAAAACCGGCTCTGACCCGAGGGGGCGGAGTCTCACCACCACGCCACTACCACGCCTCGGACCTCACAACACAGCCTCTGAGGTGGCTAGAGACACACGGTCGTCACTGGTGAAGGCAGGTGGGTAGTCCGGTGCGGCCTACACTGTCCACAACCGGCTCTGACCCGAGGGGGCGGAGTCTCGCAATCACGCCACTATCCACGCCACGCACCCCACAACTCAGACCCTGAGTGGGCTAAGGACACAGGGTCATTGCCGGTGGGGGCAGGTGGGAGGCCCAGAGCAGCGTACACTGTCCAAGACCGGCTCGGACCCAAGGGGGCGGAGTCTCGCCATCATGCCACTAATACGCCACGGACCTCACAACACAGCCTCAGAGGCAGCTAGAGACACACGGTCTTCACTGGTGAAGGCAGGTGGGTAGTCCAGTGCGGCCTACACTGTCCACGACTGGCTCTGACCCGAGGGAGTGGAGTCTCGCCACCACGCCACTACCACGCCTCGGACCTCACAACACAGCCTCTGAGGTGGCTAGAGACACACGGTCTTCACTGGTAAAGGCAGGTGGGTAGTCCAGTGCGGCCTACACTGTCCACAACCGGCTCTGACCCGAGGGGGCGGAGTCTCACCACCACGCCACTACCACATCTCGGACCTCACAACACAGCCTCTGAGGTGGCTAGAGACACACGGTCTTCACTGGTGAAGGCAGGTGGGTAGACCGGTGCGGCCTACACTGTCCACAACCGGCTCTGACCCGAGGGAGCGGAGTCTCGCAATCACGCCACTATCCACGCCACGGACCTCACAACACAGCCTCTGATGTGGCTAGAGACACACGGTCTTCACTGGTGAAGGCAGGTGGGAGGCCCAGTGCGGCCTATACTGTCCAAAACCGGCTCTGACCCAAGGGGGCGGAGTCTCACCACCATGCCACTACCACGCCTCGGACCTCACAACACAGCCTCTGAGGTGGCTAGAGACACACGGTCGTCACTGGTGAAGGCAGGTGGGTAGTCCGGTGCGGCCTACACTGTCCACAACCGGCTCTGACCCGAGGGGGCGGAGTCTCGCAATCACGCCACTATCCACGCCACGCACCCCACAACTCAGACCCTGAGTGGGCTAAGGACACAGGGTCATTGCCGGTGGGGGCAGGTGGGAGGCCCAGAGCAGCGTACACTGTCCAAGACCGGCTCGGACCCAAGGGGGCGGAGTCTCGCCATCATGCCACTAATACGCCACGCACCTCACAACACAGCCTCAGAGGCAGCTAGAGACACACGGTCTTCACTGGTGAAGGCAGGTGGGTAACCCGGTGCGGTCTACACTGTCCACGACTGGCTCTGACCCGAGGGAGTGGAGTCTCGCCACCACGCCACTACCACGCCTCGGACCTCACAACACAGCCTCTGAGGTGGCTAGAGACACACGGTCTTCACTGGTAAAGGCAGGTGGGTAGTCCAGTGCGGCCTACACTGTCCACAACCGGCTCTGACCCGAGGGGGCGGAGTCTCACCACCACGCCACTACCACGCCTCGGACCTCACAACACAGCCTCTGAGGTGGCTAGAGACACACGGTCTTCACTGGTGAAGGCAGGTGGGTAGTCCGGTGCGGCCTACACTGTCCACAACCGGCTCTGACCCGAGGGGGCGGAGTCTCGCCACCACGCCACTACCACGCCTCGACCTCACAACACAGCCTCTTAGGTGGCTAGAGACACACGGTCGTCACTGGTGAAGGCAGGTGGGTAGTCCGGTGCGGCCTACACTGTCCACAACCGGCTCTGACCCGAGGGGGCGGAGTCTCGCAATCACGCTACTATCCACGCCACAGACCTCACAACACAGCCTCTGATGTGGCTAGAGACACACGGTCTTCACTGGTGAAGGCAGGTGGGAGGCCCAGTGCGGCCTATACTGTCCATGACCAGCTCTGACCCAAGGGGGCGGAGTCTCACCACCATGCCACTACCACGCCACCGACCTCACAACACAGCCTCTGAGGTGGCTAGAGACACACGGTCTTCACTGGTGAAGGCAGGTGGGTAGCCCGGCACGGCCTACACTGTTCACGATTGGCTCTGACCCAAGGGGGCGGAGTTTGCCACCACACCACTATCACGCCACGGACCTCACAACACAGCCTCTGAGGCGGCTAGAGACACATGGTCTTCGCTGGAGGTTGCATGGAATTTGCCAAGAGGTCAATGTACTGTCCCCGACGGGTTGTGACCCAAGGAGTCTTGCCACCTCGCCACTATCCACGCCACAGACCCCACAACTCAGTCCCTGAGTGAGCTAGAGACACGTTCTTCAATATCTGGTGCATAGAGATTGCCCAGAGATCACTGTACTGTCCCCGACAGGCTTCCAATCGTTTAAGCTATACATTCCATAATTTATTCCATCTTTCAGCTTTGACAGTATTACTCTATAGCTCATCTTTCAAGTTAAAGGCTCAGTTCAAGGCTTAAACTACTCAGGTTGAAAAGTTTAAAAGTATTTAAGTTCTTAGCTTCTACAGGTAATGCAGTTCCAATTCTGCCAGTTTCACATTTCAGCTAAGCTTCCAGGTTTTCCAGCCTACAAGCTTTTTAGCAATATATTCCATCATTTATTCCATGTTCCAGCTTTGACAGTATTACAGTTTATCTTCCAGCTTTTGTAGCAATGTATTTAAGTTTTTAGCTTTTTTAGGCAATGCAATTCAGCCTCCAATTCTGCCAGTTTCACATTTCAGCTTCCAGCTTTTTCAGCTTCAAATCTTTTTACCAATACATTCCATCATTACAGTGTAACAGTTTATCTTCCAGCTTTTGTAGCAATGTATTTAAGTTTTTAGCTTCTTTAGGCAATGCAATTCAGCTTCCAATTCTGCCAGTTTCACAGTTCAGCTAAGCTTCAAGGTTCTTCAGCTTCCAGGCTTTTCAGCTTCCAGGATTTTCAACCATTCAGGTGTGATGCATTTGACATTTTAGATTTCTCACATTCATGCATTTTCAGCAATGCTTTTGCTATTCCGTTCAGCTGCTCAGCATTCACACGCATTTTCTGCAGGAAATGCAATTTTCTAGTTAGTGTGAATGCTTTAGAGCAGGGGTGTCAAACATACGGCCCGCGGGCCAAAACCGGCCCGCCAGATGGTTCAAACCGGCCCACGAGACGACGTCCAAAATTAATAAAAAGGAACAGATATTCCAAATTTGTCCAGCAGAGGTCGCACTGACATAACGAGAGATCCGGAAATAAACAGCACGTGACAGCAACGCGCCCAGAATCATCTGGCAATCTTGCCTTATCGTTATTAAGCTCTTGTTGTCAAAATTACCCACGGTTGCACCGTCATTACCAAAATGTCTGTCAAAACGGAGAAAAGTTGACACAGAGTGCAGAGTTTTCCAAGAAAAATGGACTGATTCTTATTTATTCACAGAAGTGAAAGGGAAACCTGTGTGCTTGGTGTGTAATCAGCAAGTTTCAGTGCTCAAGGAATATAATATTCGACGCCACTATGAGACTCATCATGGTGAAAAATACAACCATTTGCGAGGACAACTGAGAATAGAGAAGATAAATGAATTGTTAGTGGGTCTGAAGAAACAGCAGTCTGTTTTTACCCGTAGCCGAGAGGTCAGTGATGCAGCGGTGAAAGCTAGCTACCTTATTGCTAACGAGTTAATGTTAGGATCCAAGCCATTTTCTGAGGGCGAGTTCGTGAAAACATGCATGCTGAAGGCTGCAGAAATCGTGTGCCCTGAAAAGCGACAGGCCTTTGCCAACATTAGCCTAACGAGGAACACTGTCGCAGATAGAATTTCAGATCTCTCGGCAGACTTGGACAGCCAAATGAATCACAAAGTCAAGTCATTTGTTGCATTTTCGGTTGCAATTGATGAGAGCACTCTGAAGAATACAGTTCTGTTAAAAATAACATTTACTGTGGTAATGTAATATTTAAAGACCATGAACATTGTGCAGTATAATATCAGTCAGCAGCTTCAGCACAAAATAGTTTGGTCTGGTGTAACTCTATTGCTCATGCACTGCTATCACTTTTATGTGTTTTTGAAATGTACAAATTTAATACATTTACAAGGCAGGGTGATAACGTTCTTCATAGCTCCCACTTTAGTTTGTGCATAGTGTGGTGAGTCAGTTCAGGTGGTCAGATGTGAAAATGTATCTACTGTACATTAAAATAAACAAGTTGTTTTAATCAAAGTGAAATGCCATTTTTTCAGTTCCATAGGCCTATCTGTGAATAAATGTTTTGTGCCTTTGTAGATCCACTGTGATCTGTGAGTTATAATGCACATATATAGGCTAAATGATAAATTAAGGCATAATATTGAAATATTGAAAAACAAAGGTAAAGATTTGGAGTTGACGTTATTTCTAGGTTATTTTGCTATTATTTTACTGGCCCGGCCCACTTGAGATCAGATTGGGCTCTATGTGGCCCCTGAAGCAAAATGAGTTTGACACCCCTGCTTTAGAGCATTCACACTATTGTTATCCAGTTCTTTATTAGTGTGAATGCTGCAAGCATTCACACTATTGTTATCCAGTTCTTTATTTTTTTTTTTACTTCTTCTTCCGTACGTTTTTTGGCTCTCTGTAGCTCCTTCATACTTTGAGCCACTTAAACCATTCAAGTATCAAAATGTTCAGCTTGTTAAGGACATGCGCGGAATCCTTTCAGATGTTTTATACCTTTTATACTTTTTAAAATATTCAACTTTTTAAACAATTTTTTTGAATGGAAGTCTATGGGGGAGTTTTGAAACCTTCTTCAGCCATCAACTCCTTCATACTTTGAGCTACAGAAACCATTCAACTATCAAAATGTCCAGCTTGTTAAGGTCTTTATGGGATATCTTTCAGATTTTTTATATCTTTTATACTTTTCAAAATATTCAGCTTTTCTCAAAAAACAATTACAATGGAAGTCTATGGCAGACCTTGAAACCCCTTGTCAGCTTTGAAACCTATCTCCTCCTTCATTTTTTGTGCTAGAAACCTCCTTCAAAGTTTAAAATGTTCAGGACCTTTAGCTGAGTAAAGGTTCTATTCAGATTTTTGAAATTCCTTATAGTTTTTATGTAATTTAAGTTTGTTTTGGACCTTTTTTAACATTGAAGTGGATGTGTGGAATGTTCAGTTTATAGAGTGTGGCAGCCTGTGTTTTGAAAACATCTACACGTTTTGTAAACTGCTGTCGCACCTACAGTTTTAACAGCTCATACACATATTCTACATTAAAACGTTCACACAACTGTGCTGATTCGTACAATGTAAGTATCTTAGCCGTGTGACTTGTAGTTTTCGCTGTATGACGATTTGTTTGGCAACTGCGCTCTCCATTGAAACGTATGGGCCCACACTCTGACTTTTGAGCTGCTCATTTTGCAATTTTACCCTTTTTCTAACTCGTTGCCATGCCTACAGTTTTTAAGCTACACGGACAATTATACATAGAAATGTTCAGCAAATTCTCAGGATTCCTACGGTGTCAATATCTAAGCTGCAGCCTTTATACTTTTTGAGAGAGAGCTGTCTGAAGCCGGCATGCCTTTCCATTGAAGTGAATGAGAGGATGCTCAGTGTCAGTTAAGATTTGAATTTGGGGACACGCGCAGGCTCTCTGTACGCACCCTTTTATGACTACTGTGGTAGCATTCATATTCCTTCCTTCCATCCTTCCTTCCTTCTTTCCTTCCATCCTTCCTTTCTTCCATCCATCCATCCTTCCTTCCTTCCTTCCTTCCTTCCTTCCTTCCTTCCTTCCTTATATTCAAATAAATATTTAGAATGACACCCTTTTTCAGGCTGCAAACTCATATTAATATCTTTTCTCCTCTTTCAGCTATTGAACTCAATAAAACTATGAGTTATGATGAGTGGTCTACTCTATTTTTGAGTGTAGTACTAGCAGTACTTATAACAAACACCTTCTGCCTCTCACTGCTACTGCTTCTAACCTCAACTTCCATACAACACCTCTACAACTACTGCTCAGCCCCGGAGTGGGCTATAGACACATGGTCTCCAATGAGGGGTGCATGGGGATGGCCTGGCAATCACTGACCTGCCCCCCACAACCTCTGACCTGAGGGGGTGGAGTCTCGCCACCACGCCACTATCCACGCCACCGTCCCCACATCTCAGACCCTGAGTTGGCTAAAGACGCAGTTTTCACGGTTGGGTGCATGTGGGTGGCCCGGGGAGCAGTACCCTGTCCTAGACCGGCTCTTACCCGAGGGGGCGGAGTCTCGTCACCACGCCACTATTCACGCCACTGTCCCCACATCTCAGCCCCTGAGTGAGCTACAGACACACGGTCTTCACTGTTGGGTGCATGAAGATTGCCCGGATGTCAGTGCACTGCCCCCGACCTGCTCTGACTGGAGGGGGCAGAGTCTCGCCATCACGCCGCTATCCACGCCACCGACCTCACAACACAGCCTCTGAGGTGACTAGAGACACACGGTCTTCACTGGTGAAGGCAGGTGGGTAGCCCGGCACGGCCTACACTGTCCATGACCGGCTCTGACCCAAGGGGGCGGAGTCTCGCCACCACGCCACTATCCACGCCACAAACACCACAACTAAGACCCTGAGTGAGCTACAGACACACGGTCTTCACTGGTGGGTACAGGGAGATTGCCCGGACGTCACTGCACTGCCAGCTACCTGCTCTGACCCGAGGGGGCGGAGTCTCGCCATCACGCCACTACCACGCCACGGACCTCACAACACAGCCTCTGAGGTAGCTAGAGACACACGATTTTACTGGTGAAGGCAGGTGGGTAACCCGGTGCGGCCTACACTGTCCACGACTGGCTCTGACCCGAGGGGGCAGAGTCTCGCCACCACGCCACTACCACGCCTCGGACCTCACAACACAGCCTCTGAGGTGGCTAGAGACACACGGTCTTCACTGGTGAAGGCAGGTGGGTAGCCCAGTGTGGCCTATACTGTCCGTGACTGGCTCTGACCCAAGGGTGCGGAGTCGCGCCGCCACGCCAAGGACACCACAACTCAGCCCTTGAGTGGGCTAGAGACACATGATCTTCACAGGTGGGTGCACAGAGATTGCCAAGAGGTCACTGTACTGTCCCCGACTGGTTGTGACCAAAGGAGGCGGAGAATTGCCACCACGCCACAGATCCCACAACTCAGCCCCTGAGTGAGCTAGAGACACACAGTCTTCACCAGTGGGTGCACTGCCCCCGACCAGCCCTGTGACCCAAGGGGGTGGAGTCCACCACACCACTATCCACGCCATGAACCACAGAACTCAGCCCTTGTGGGCTAGAGACATACGGTCTTGACCGTCTGGTGCATAGAGATTGCCCACAGGTCACTGTACTGTCCCCGAACGGCTTCCAAGCTATACATTCCATCATGTATTCCATCAGCTTTGACAGTATTACTTTATTGCTCATCTTTCAAGCTAAAGGCTCAGTTCAAGGCTTAAACTACTCAGGTTCAAAAGTTTAACAGTATTTAAGTTCTTAGCTTCTTTAGGTAATGCAGTTCCAATTCTGCCAGTTTCACATTTCAGCTAAGCTTCCAGGTTTTCCAGCCTACAAGCTTTTTAGCAATACATTCCGTCATTTATTCCATGTTTCAGCATTGACAGTATTACAGTTTATCTTCCAGCTTTTGTAGCAATGTAGTTAAGTTCTTAGCTTATTTAGGTAATGCACTTCAGCTTCCAATTCTGCCAGTTTCAGCTAAGCTTCAAGGTTTTTTCAGCTTCCAGGTTTTTTCAGCTTTCAGGATTTTCAGCTGTTCAGGTGTGATACATTTGACATTTCAGATTTTTAACATTCATGCATTTTCAGCAATGCTTTTGCTATTCAGTTCAGCTGCTCAGCATTCACACGCATTTTCTGCAGGAAATGCAATTTTCTAGTTAGTGTGAATGCTGCAAGCATTCACACTATTGTTATCCAGTTCTTTATTATTTTTACTTTTTCCGTACGTTTTTTGGCTCTCTGTAGCTCCTTCATACTTTGAGCTACAGAAACCATTCAACTATAAAAATGTTCAGCTTGTTAAGGACACGATGGGACCTCTTTCAGATTTTTAATACCTTTTATACTTTTTAAAATATTCAGCTTTTTCAACTTTTTTTTTGAATGGAAGTCAATGGGGGAGTTTTGAAACCTTCTTCAGCCTTTAACTCCTTCATACTTTGAGCTACAGAAACCATTCAACTATCAAAATGTTCAGCTTGTTAAGGTCTTTATGGGTTATCTTTCAGATTTTTAATAACTTTCATACTTTTTAAAATATTCAGCTTTTTTCCCAAAAAAATTACAATGGAAGTCTATGGCAGACCTTAAAACCCCTTGTCAGCTTTGAAACCTATCTCCTCCTTCATTTTTTGTGCTAGAAACCTCCTTCAAAGTTTAAAATGTTCAGGACCTTTAGCTGGGTAAACGATCCATTCAGATTTTTGAAATTCCTTATAGTTTTTATGTAATTTAAGTTTGTTTTGGACCCTTTTTAACATTGAAGTGGATGTGTGGAATGTTCAGTATTTAGAGTGTAGCAGCTTGTATTTTGAAAACATCTACACGTTTTGTAAACTGCTGTTGCTCCTACAGTTTTAACAGCGCATACACATATTCTACATTAAAACGTTCACACAACTGTGCTGATTCGTACAATGTAAGTCTCTAAGCCATGTGACTTATAGTTTTGGCTGTATGACGATTTGTTCGGCAACTGCGCTCTCCATTGAAACGTATGGGCCCACCCTCTAACTTTTGAGCTGCTAATTTTGCATTTTTACACTTTTTCTAACTCGTCGCCATGCCTACAGTTTTTAAGCTACACGGACATATCATAGCCTAAAATGTTCAGCGTTTTCTCAGGATTCCTAGGGTGTCAATATCTAGGCTGTGACCTTCATACTTTTTGAGGGAGAGCTGTCTGAAGCCGGCATGCCTTTCCATTGAAGTGAATGAGAGGATGCTCACAGTGTCAGTTGAGATTTGAATTTGGGGACACGTGCAGGCTCTCTGTACAGGCACCCTTTTATGACTACTGTGGCAGCATTCATATTCCTTTCTTCCATCCTTCCATCCTTCCTTCCTTCCATCCTTCCTTCCTTCCTTCCTTCCTTTCATCCATCCTTCTTTCCTTCCTTCCTTCCTTACTTATATTCAAAGAAATATTCAGAATGACACTTTTTCAGGCTGTAAACTCATATTAATATATTTTCTCCTCTTTCAGCTATTGAACTCAATATACTATGAGTACTATGAGTTATGATAAGTGGTCTAATCCAATTTTGAGTGTAGTACTAGCAGTACTTATAACAAACACCTACTGTATTTCACTACTACTGCTTCTAACCTCAACTTCCATACAACACCTCCACAGCTACTGCTCGGCCCCGGAGTGGGCTATAGACACATGGTCTCAAATGAGGGGTGCATGGGGATGGCCTGTCAATCACTGACCTGCCCCCAACAACCTCTGACCTGAGGGGGCAGAGTCTTGCCACTATCCACGCCACTATCCACGCCACCGTCCCAACATCTCAGACCCTGAGTTGGCTAAAGATGCAGTTTTCACGGTTGGGTGCATGTGGGTGGCCCGGGGAGCAGTACACTCTCCTCGACCAGCTCTGACCTGAGGGGGCGGAGTCTCGTCACCACGCCACTCTCCACGCCACTGTCCCCACATCTCAGCCCCTGAGTGAGCTACAGACACGGCTTCACTGTTGGGTGCATGGCAATTCCCCGGATGTCAGTGCATTGCCCCCGACCTGCTCTGACCAGAGGGGGCGGAGTCTCGCCATCACGCCACTATCCACACCACGGACCTCACAACACAGCCTCTGAGGTGGATAGAGACACACGGTCCTCACTGGTGAAGGCAGGTGGGTTGCCCGGCACGGCCTACACTGTCCACGACCAGCTCTTACCCAAGGGGGCGGAGTCTCGCCACCACGCCACTATCCACGCCACGCACCCCACAACTCAGACCCTGAGTGGGCTTAGGACACAGGGTCATTGCCGGTGGGGGCAGGTGGGAGGCCCAGAGCAGCGTACACTGTCCAAGACCGGCTCGGACCCAAGGGGGCGGAGTCTCGCCATCATGCCACTAATACGCCACGCACCTCACAACACAGCCTCTGAGGCAGCTAGAGACACACGGTCTTCACTGGTGAAGGCAGGTGGGTAACCCGGTGCGGTCTACACTGTCCACGACTGGCTCTGACCCGAGGGGGCGGAGTCTCGCCACCACGCCACTACCACGCCTCGGACCTCACAACACAGCCTCTGAGGTGGCTAGAGACACACGGTCTTCACTGGTGAAGGCAGGTGGGTAGTCCGGTGCGGCCTACACTGTCCACAACCGGCTCTGACCCGAGGGGGCGGAGTCTCACCACCATGCCACTACCACACCACGGACCTCACAACACAGCCTCTGAGGTGGCTAGAGACACACGGTCTTCACTGGTGAAGGCAGGTGGGTAGCCCGGCACGTCCTACACTGTTCACGATTGGCTCTGACCCAAGGGGGCGGAGTTTGCCACCACACCACTATCACGCCACGGACCTCACAACACAGCCTCTGAGGCGGCTAGAGACACATTGTCTTCGCTCGAGGGTGCATGGAATTTGCCAAGAGGTCACTGTACTGTCCCCGACGGGTTGTGACCCAAGGAGTCTTGCCACCTCGCCACTATCCACGCCACAGACCCCACAACTCAGTCCCTGAGTGAGCTAGAGACACGTTCTTCAATATCTGGTGCATAGAGATTGCCCAGAGATCACTGTACTGTCCCCGACAGGCTTCCAATCGTTTAAGCTATACATTCCATAATTTATTCCATCTTTCAGCTTTGACAGTATTACTCTATAGCTCATCTTTCAAGTTAAAGGCTCAGTTCAAGGCTTAAACTACTCAGGTTGAAAAGTTTAAAAGTATTTAAGTTCTTAGCTTCTACAGGTAATGCAGTTCCAATTCTGCCAGTTTCACATTTCAGCTAAGCTTCCAGGTTTTCCAGCCTACAAGCTTTTTAGCAATATATTCCATCATTTATTCCATGTTCCAGCTTTGACAGTATTACAGTTTATCTTCCAGCTTTTGTAGCAATGTATTTAAGTTTTTAGCTTTTTTAGGCAATGCAATTCAGCTTCCAATTCTGCCAGTTTCACATTTCAGCTTCCAGGTTTTTCAGCTTCCAATCTTTTTAGCAATACATTCCATCATTACAGTGTAACAGTTTATCTTCCAGCTTTTGTAGCAATGTGTATAAGTTCTTAGCTTCTTTATGTAATGCACTTCAGCTTCCAATTCTGCCAGTTTCACAGTTCAGCTAAGCTTCAAGGTTTTTTCAGCTTCCAGGCTTTTCAGCTTCCAGGATTTTCAACCATTCAGGTGTGATGCATTTGACATTTCAGATATTTCACATTCATGCATTTTCAGCAATGCTTTTGCTATTCCATTCAGCTGCTCAGCATTCACACGCATTTTCTGCAGGAAATGCAATTTTCTAGTTAGTGTGAATGCTGCAAGCATTCACACTATTGTTATCCAGTTCTTTATTATTTTTACTTTTTCCGTACGTTTTTTGGCTCTCTGTAGCTCCTTCATACTTTGAGCTACAGAAACCATTCAACTATCAAAATGTCCAGCTTGTTAAGGACACGATGGGACCTCTTTCAGATTTTTAATACCTTTTATACTTTTTAAAATATTCAGCTTTTTCAACTTTTTTTTTGAATGGAAGTCAATGGGGGAGTTTTGAAACCTTCTTCAGCCTTCAACTCCTTCATACTTTGAGCTACAGAAACCATTCGACTATCAAAATGTTCAGCTTGTTAAGGTTTTTATGGGTTATCTTTCAGATTTTTAATAACTTTCATACTTTTTAAAATATTCAGCTTTTTTCCCAAAAAAATTACAATGGAAGTCTATGGCAGACCTTGAAACCCCTTGTCAGCTTTGAAACCTATCTCCTCCTTCATTTTTTGTGCTAGAAACCTCCTTCAAAGTTTAAAATGTTCAGGACCTTTAGCTGAGTAAACGATCCATTCAGATTTTTGAAATTCCTTATAGTTTTTATGTAATTTAAGTTTGTTTTGGACCCTTTTTAACATTGAAGTGGATGTGTGGAATGTTCAGTTTCTAGAGTGTAGCAGCTCGTATTTTGAAAACATCTGCACGTTTTGTAAACTGCTGTTGCTCCTACAGTTTTAACAGCTCTTACACATATTCTACATTAAAACGTTCACACAACTATGCTGATTCGTACAATATAAGTGTCTAAGCCGTGTGACTTATAGTTGTGGCTCTATGACGATTCGTTCGGCAACTGCGCTCTTCATTGAAACGTATGGGCCCACACTCTGACTTTTGAGCTGCTCATTTTGCATTTTTTTACCCTTTTTCTAACTCGTTGCCATGCCTACAGTTTTTAACCTACACGGACAATTATACATAGAAATGTTCAGCAAGTTCTCAGGATTCCTACGGTGTCAATCGCTAAGCTGTAGCCTTTATATTTTTTGAGAGAGAGCTGTCTGAAGCCGGCATGCCTTTACATTGAAGTGAATGTGTGTTAGTGGGCATTTGGGATTTGTGTCACACCTGCAGCAAGGGGCGTATAGCCGGGGGGAGTCTCCCTGCTTGCTGTCACAGAGAACTGCGAGTTTCGGCATCCAGTTCGAAGTTGAAAACCATGGATGCCGATGGTCTTACAAACGCTCTGAACAAAACATTCTGCTTTGCGATGGGGTAAACTGAATTTATGTTATCTATCCCATGTCGAGGGATTGTGTGGGGAACACAGCTAGCTAACGTTATATAGTGAGCTAGCTAGATCTATGCAGACAGCTGGCTAGCTGAGCCAGGGTCAAATGTCCTCCGAAGCTATCAAGTTAGCAAAGGCAGTATTTTATATACGAACTGAATAACCTCCATAACTTTATTAATGTTGATTTATTCTTAAGTATGTGATATACTGTTGTCGTGATCCAAACAGCAATAGTGAACTAGCTGGCTAGCGTGCCAGTATCCACAGGTCAGTACGTTAGCTAGCGCACGTAGTTTGCAGCGAAGTTGAGTATCAGAATATTGCCGTATTTCACTGAAACTCATGCCTTGTTTTGCTACTATTCCGTACATAAGCTGGCCGAAGACGCAAAGTTAGTCTACCTCTTGTGCAAAGTTCCTTGCGAACTTAGTTGCTGCTAGCTGGCTAAGTTAGCCAACGTTAGCTAGCTGGCTAGTTAGCTGGCTAGCTATAATAACGTACCATTCAAGCTAACGAAGTTGTCTAGTGTTGGAGGGACAATACTGGATGTATGATGTCACCATCTTGATCAGATGACTGCTAATGGAGGAGGATAAATAAATGTTCCAACTCCTACATTGTAGAGCATCTGTGTTTAACTTAATCTGCAACTGCTGTGCTTTGCAGACTAAGAGGAGATGGACATGCCCCTTAAGCTACAATAAGACCGGAATGGTCAAAGCCAAGGAGGAATCTGGAGAGGATGATGATGATGACGATGAGGTGGGTTAGTTGTTCAGAAAATGACCCAAAATCTTTAATACCAAATGTATAGCTGCACATTTTATGTCCCACTCCTCAGCTCGCCAGGTGAAGGGGAGAGCCTGCATGCGCGCACACACACACACACACACACACACATACACACACACACACACACACAGGAGTTTCAGAAGCCTCACAAGCAAGCTGTGGACACCATCACCATAATTGTTGTGTCTGTGGAAGGAGACGGACAGTTTTCGTTCTTCTCGAAGGGTGTTGTATATGTGAAGCAGCTGTGGACCCATCACACTGACACACCTCCCACTCTGCTGTTTTACTCTGATTATAGGTTGAATGCCTAGATTAACCTCTCTTTCTTTCTCTCTCTGCATTCTCATCTGTTTGTTTTGCAGCTTGTGTTTTGCAGCTTGTCTATAGGGTGTCAGTGAGATCTGTTCTACAGGGTTCGATGAAAAAGAGACTGCTGATTTCTGATCACTGTATCACAGAGTGAGTCACGCTGACACATACACATATACACATACACACACACACACACACACACACACACACAAACACTGTAAGAGCCGAGGTGGGCTAGGGTTGATATGCAATACAGTAGGACCCCACTCATCCGAACTTCAGAGATCCGAACCTCCCGGTCTACCGGACAGGCTTAAAAAACTTTTATTTGAGCCTGCTATCTGGTTACTGGTGGGATTTTCATTACAGTACTGTATCCTACTGTGAATAAAAACAGACTGTATGTAGACCTACATGTTGCCTGTAGGCTGTAGACTACTGTCACGTTTCATTTCTTTGCTCTAATGTCGAGCGCAAAACGCAAACGAGTCTGCTTCGTGAGCTGCATTCCTTGGTAGCCAGAAAGCGCGTCAGCAACCTGAAGCAGAGGAGTATCGAGTCATTTTTCGTTCCCAGTTAATGGACTTCAGGAACACAGACGTGTTGTGAGAATGTAGATTAGCCTACTAGGCCTACTGTATTTGTTAAATAATAGCCTACAGCCTATAGCCTACATCGGTTGTTTTAGAGACTTTCTTTTAGGCTACAATAGCCTAAGACAGGACAACTTGTCTGTCATTTCATTTATTTATTGATTGATTATCATTTGCTATAATTGTTTTAATGTTGGGTTGTTTATAGGCTATACCATTTTGTTCTGCGAATACAGTAGCCTATCGATGCAGCGTAGGCCTCATTTGAGAATAAAGTAGGCTACTGAATTTGATCAAAGCACGCACTCAAGTGGAAATTTGTTTATCTTATTATAGGGTACTGTAGGCCTATTATAGGCTAGGCTGTATCAGTTTAGTTGGCTATTTGATTGCAATTTTGATGCATTTTCACAAGTAATTAAGGGTATTTATCTGTCTATTATGAGTCTATATGAAACAAGTATACCACTTATTGAATTTGGTGCATTTTAACATACGTTTCAGTCATCCGGACATTTCAGAGATACGAACGACCTGTGGTCCCGTTGGGTTCGGATAAGTGGGGTCCTACTGTATGTGTACAAGCGTGTGGGTCTTCATTGTTGATCTTCTCTCTCCCTTTCTCTCTCTCCCACTCTCTCTGTCTGTCAAGAGAAACTTGAGCAGTGGAACTCTCCCAGGACTGAATGGTGGGGATTGAGTGGAAGAGACATCCATCAAAGTGTCCCATAGATGTCCAAATCACATTCAGACGCATCCAGCTGCAAGGACACGACTGCAGACACATACAGGTGAGAATAGTGACATGTACAAATACACACATACAGGCGCACAACACGCTTTCAGTCATACACAGAACAAATCACACTTCTTCCTTTAACCCCCACTCTCTCTCTCTCCCTTTTCACCTGCAGTGTATTGATCTGGAGTCTTACTGTACCTGCAGCTGAACTGTGAGAGAGGGACCTGGAGATGTCCTGAGTGCAAGTAGGCAAACTAAAGCATTTCAGAGCGTCTGTTGTCCTGGCTGGCAGAGGCCTCATTCAGTACATGATGGCCTGATCTGCATGTCTGACTCTTTCTCTATCACAGTAAGATAGCGTTATTAGAGGTTCTAGAAGTGGATCTATACATCCAGAAGTGATTGTCTTTGTGTTAGTGTGTGTTTTGTCTGTGTCTGTGCATTTGTTCATATTTGATGTATTTTTAAGAAAATCTCTTTCTCGCTTTCACACCTCCTTCCCTCCAGTCCAGACTATGAGGAGATCTCCATAGACCCAGTGTGTGGCTTGAGGCCGGTCCCGGTCAAACCAGACCAGAACATAGAGGAGGAAGCAGACCAGCCGGCGCCACACTGTCAGCTCCAGTGACATGGTCCTGCCGTCATGGAGATGATTGTGACCGTGTGTGTGTGTGTGTGGGTGTGCGCGCGTGCGCATTAAAGTTACAAACTAACTGAGACTACCCAGTGGTAGTATCAACAAAATCTTTAGTGAGAAATGTATACCTGCATATTTTATGTCGCACTCCTCAGCTCGCCAGCTGAGTGGGAGGACCCGCATGCACGCAGACACACACACGGGAGACTAGACAGGTGGCAACCATACACCTCGCAAGGACCAAGTGAGGGTTAGTACACTCTCACACTCAATAACAGACTGTATTTATCACACCACATTATGCATGCTTGCATTTACCAGTGAACAAGTCAAAGCACCCATTGAGTCTTTGGCCAGCTGAAACCCATGAGTTTCAGTGTATGTGATCCATCCAACAGAATGACCTGAGGGGCTACAGGAGCCTGGTAATAAGTGGACCACCTTCCTGAAGGCTCGTCTGGTCTGCTCCATGCCTGGGGTCAACAGCATCGACACACTTTCACAAGCTACGTGAGTGTGGTGCTATTCTGAGAACAATGTGCCATTTAAGGCAGATCGTTTTTGGGAATGACGTCTTTCGTTTGTCTTTAGAGGACTCATCCAGGTAGCTACCTAATATCATGGTCTATACCTTTTTATCCCCATCCAGTATACGTCTATCTAACCCTACTCATTTTTTTCTCCCTCTTTCTCTCTTTCTCTAGACTGTGAGATTCACTCATGTCAGGGTTGTACCATCGCCTAGTGGGTGAGAACTGACCACACCAAATAATGTCCCAGATCTAACACTGCACATGTACAGTACTGTACCAGACCCACAGCTTAGGCTGCCAAAGTTTCTGTTTTCTTCTTCCCTCTCTCCCTCTTTCTATCTTCTTCTCTTTCACTCCCTGTTTGTCTACCTCACCATGGTAGGTGGTCTGTTCCCAAGTAAATTAATTGTGTATTGCAACTGCAATTCCTGTTACTGGCACTAGTACACCCAGTAGATGTTTTCATGGTGGTTCTCTCAACCCACAGCTACAGTGCTGGAAAGAGCCCACCTGTAGCACTGCCTTTTGAATATCTGAAATAAAATGTTTTCTTTGCAATACGTCAGTGGTTTTATTTCATGTAAAATTGTCTAGTCATTTGATAGTACCATTCCAAGAGTTTCATGGAAATTGACTGCAGGTTACTGCTCTACAACATCAGGAGGATTCAACCCGTCCTCACTGATGACAGGTGCTCATCCAGGCTCCTGTCATCTCCCGCCTGGACTGCTGCAACTCCCTCCCTGCTGGGGCCCTGGCGTCAGCCATCAGACCTCTGGAGCTTGTCCAGAAAGCTGCAGCTTGCCTTGTGTTCAACTGTTCAACAAGTTCTCCCACACAACTGCCCTTCTCTATTCCATACACTGGCTCCCTGTAGCAGCAAGTGACAATGTGAATAGGTTTGTGGAGCTTCAGAGCTCATACTTATACACTGTTACTGGGAATTATTGAAAAGTCATTTTTATGTGTGATCAGAATTATTGATGCATAAAAACAAATACCAATTATTGATGCATAAAAACAAATACCAATGTATGCGTACGTTTCTAATCACACTTGTGTAGAACTGAGTTTTTGCCCTCGCGCATGCTCATTGTAGCCTATGTAATGTATCGCTCGATACACTGGGCTTCATTCACATTCCGGTGTCAAGGTGAGTTGATGTTAGCTAACGTTACACTCGACATTTTCAACTACGACGTCATAGGCGTATTTTCCATTAAAATTAATTAGAAACGTCAAGTATGTAGCTATATGATATAATTATTGACATAAGTAACAACTTGCTAGCTAGTATAGCTGTTTTAAACAAGGGACGTTGGCTGTTAACTAGCTAACGCTAGTGCTACTTGACGTCAGTTGGTTGAGTGAGTAGATGTTAGCTAACGTTAGCTAGCGAGTTAAGCTCGACATTTTCAACTAACGGAAGTCATATTGGCGTATTTTTCATTAGAATGAATTAGAAACGTCCAATATTCATATTATCTGACATCTGTAACAAATTGGCTTGCTAACTAGTATAGCTAACGCTAGTGCTCCTAAAGTCGGTTGGTTTTCAAAACGAGACAGACGCAGATTTATAAGGAAGATGGCAATTATGCAGAGTTTGATAATCACCAGTAAACATGTACCCAGTGATGTTAACGCATAAACTCGCCATATAGGCCATGATGGGCTATTTGCAGTCTATCACATAAACATGAAGCATACCGTCACCGATTGCTATTGAGATAACGTTAGTGACAGCTGTTTGTAGGCGCTCGCAGGGATATAAACAAAGGATAGTTCCGGCTAGTTAGTTCTAACTAATACGTTCTCAGCTTGTTTATGGAATAGCCTACTGCAAATAGCCGCTATCCTAAATGGCGAATTTACCATGTAATTCCAAATGTTTGATGTAGGTATAAAGGATGGTCTTAATGCTCACTGACGTGACGTGCTTATTGGGAATGCAATTGGTCCTATTTAATATTTCATGTGTTTCTCAATGCTTTTGTTTTATATTTTCATAGATTTGACTTCCTGAAAGGTGTTTCGAAGCAAAGAGGTGAGATTAACCATTTGCTTTATGTTGCCATAATCCTAAATCTATTTGATGTTGACTGTAAAGGGATTATTATATTTCACTCTGATATAGTTTGTCCTCAAAACAAATGCAAGTGAGAAGCCTGAGACATGGGAGTGAGTTCTGGCAGGACACTCATGCATGGAGCTGTGACAGCGTATATTGGGGCACTATTTAATATTTGTGTTGTTTACATTTTCTGCTATAGTAATTAGACTTTATAGCCTTTTATAAATTAAGCGGTACTCACTGTCCAGTGCATCACAGGTTTTTAACTTGTTCATTCAGCCCAACTCTGTGCTTAAGCTGCCTATAGAAGCAATTACTTTTTTCATGACAGTAATACACTTAATGCCCAAAGGCACACCTCTTAATCATTGATAAGATAATGGTCTGGGGTTGTTTTTTTGAGGTTGCCCTAGGTCCCTTAGTTCCAGTGAAGGGAAATGTTAATGCTTCAGCTTACCAATACATTTTGGACAATTCAACTTCCAACATTGTGGGAACAGTTTGGGGAAGGCTCTTTTCTGTTCCAGCATGGCTGTGCCCCAGTGCACAAAGCAAGGTCCATAAAGGATTGATTGATTGATTGACTTTTATTTATTTTTAAGACAGGGACAAGGTACAGTAGACATTTACCCTATAGAATAGGGAGAGATGCACTGTACAAGGTTATAGCTAAAACAGCTAATTTCCACGGGCAGTCACTGGGCAAATACATATACAGTCTTAAAATAGTGGGGCAAATAGTATACAGTAGGAGAGTAACATACATAGAAGGAATACAAAAAAGTTATATAGCAGAGATTTCCCTCATCCCTATACCCACATCCCAACCTCCCCAGACCCTTAAAAAACAAACCCTAAGTACAGCCCCCATACATATGTGCACACACACATACACATACACACACACACTTGACTACAGGAGGCATGGTTGTGTGAGGTTGGTGTGGAAGAACTTGACTGGCCCACACAGAGCCCTGACCTCAACCCCATGAACTAGAACGGATATTGCGAGCTAGGCCATCTCGTTCAACATCAGTTTCTGACCTCACAAATGCTCTTTTGGATGAATGGGCAAAAATTCCCACAGACACACTCTGAAATCTTATAAAAAGCATGGAAAAGAGTGGAAGCTGTAGCTGCAAAGTCTGTGTGTGTGGGGGGGGAATCCATATTAATGCCTATGTATTTAGAATGGGATGTCATAAAAGCTCTTCTAGGTGCAATGTGTAGGTGTCCCAATACTTTTGTCCATATAGTGTATAGTGCAGGCCTAAAGTGTTATTTCACTTTGGTAGAACATGTAAAAAATCATCAGTCTTAACTTGAAGCCTCTTTATTCAGTTTCATCTTGGGGAACTAATCTAAATGTCATACTTCTGAATTAGGACATTTTAACACCCCTTTTTGTTTTTTGTTCTTGTCTTACAGGTGTCTGCCGCGGTCACTGCACTGTTGCTACTGCAACCACAAAAACAGCTTTTGTCAAAGCTTTTTCTTAACAAGCAAACCCAATTTTACGAATCCATTTTGAGAACCCAATTTTATGAACCCAATTTTATGAACCCAATTTTACGAATCCAATTTTGAGAACCCACTTTTGAGAACTCTCTTACCAGCCCTTGTTTTAAAAGCATTTCTAATTACAAGCATTTCCCTTTACAAGCCTCTCTGTCTTGCCCCTGTTCTATACCTTGTTTTGAAAGCATTTCTAATTACAAGCATTTTCCTTTACAAGCCTCTGTCTGTCCCCTGTTCTATACTGAAGCAAAGAGAGAATAAATATAGGATAATTGATTTTTCATCTGAATAGCCATAGATTTATAAAAGTCCATTTAGTCTCTTTCCTCTATCCTGTGAATGATAAACAGGTGGTACTAGAATACAAATCGTTGTGTAAGTTTCTTTTGTCAGACCTAGTTAAAATTGTATAGCAGGCTATTTAATTTCAATATCATACTTGATATTAAATTGAGGGAACTGAATTGCTTTCATTAGAGTTGACATTGTTAAGTGATCTGTGACATTGTTAACAAAACTTTGGATCAAACACTCTTGATACAGTATTTCAGTATTTGCTCTTGATTTGTACAGTGATTACATAAAACATTTCATTTCGCTGCTGTTCTGTTAAGGAGTCTAGCTCTTCAAGTCTTTGAATACAGTTCATCTATTTGAGTAGCTCCAACAGTCTAGGTCTTTGAATTGAAAAGTAAATAAATCTTTGGATTGGTTTGAAAAAATACTTAAGACTAGTGTGCAGCTGACTGAATATCAAGGTATATTGAGGCAATATTTCATATTTAGTTGTTGAGATTTGTGGATTTGGAGTACAATAATGCCAAAGAAAGGTAAGAAGTCCCACGTTCTAAGACAGCGCTGGCAAGGGTCGACTGAGATTCACCGTGCAACAACTGAACAGGAAGAATGTGCTGGTCCTCAGAGCCCTGGAGAGGTCAAGGTGTCTGCAGCGTCTCGTGCTCAGAGTGTAACACAGGGAGGTCAACGTGATGCATCGTGTGTACCACAGGTTTCTTATGCAGACATTGTAAAGAGAGGACTACACAGTGATGATCCGTGTGTACCAGGGCCATCATGATTACCAGGTAAACTACAGTCAAAGTGATGTGCCATGTCAACCACAGGTATTGTACGCAGACACTGTAACATATCCATGTGTAGCAGGACCTTCCCATGCAGACTCTGTAAACCTGGGAGATCAGCCTTCTGTGAAACATGTCTGTGCATCCCGCAGCCAGGATTCTCCTAGATACGGCCCATTCAGAAATACACAGTGTACATGTAATGCACTAACCTTCCTTGCATTCCTTCATGAGAATGAAAACATCACCACAGCAGACCTCGATCTCGTTTTGGATAAGGGTGACGTTATGTATCAACAGGCCAGGAAAAGGTTTCCTCAACACATCTTTTTGACTACTGACGAGCTACCCCATGAAGCCCCTGCACGCAGGTTTACACACCATGTGAACATGGAACACCTTTCCAGATATGGCACATTAGGAGATCCGCTACCCGGAGCTGTAGATGGCTTTCTGGACCTAGAGGCAGGATTGAGCTGCTTGTTATCAGATGTGCAGTATGCGTTGCTGTTGATGACAGGGTTATGTATTGCCGTATTCAGAACCAGGACAGGCAGATATGGCTTCTTTGACCCACACTCTAGAACAGCTGATGGTTTGCCCTTACTCCCGGGTTCACGCACTAGTGGTAGGCCTACTGCTGTCATGCTGACATTCACACATCTCAGTGATATGATTGACAGACTCATAAAGTATCACAAGATTTTGGGCACACAGTCCTCCTGTAACTATGAGTTGAAGCCTGTGGAGTTTTACAATGTGAACAGAGTCAACCTGAACGATGCCATCCCAGACACAGAGAGTCGGCCTACAACTCGCACTGCTGCTGTATTAACTGCTCTTCAAAATGAGTCAGGCGCTCCAAAGGTAAACACTGTTGTCACTGATGTATGTGAAGTACTATCCACTGATATGGAAACTGAACCAGAGCCATCAAGCTTGAATTCTGTCACATCACATGATGCTCCTCAAAGTGAGTCAAACTCAACTGCAGCAAGGATAAACACTGATGTCTCTGATAACATATTACAGGGAATGTCCACTAACATCACATCATCTGTGAGACACAAATCAAATATATCTGTTCCACGGATAAATACTCTAACCAGTGATAATGTCTTACATGACATCTCCCATAGACTGTCAAAACTCAATAAACAGCAAAGGAAAAAATTCAGGAGAAGACTATTGCTCTCTGAAAAGGCATCACAAAGAAAGGAGAATCAAAAAGGGAAAGAAAGGGCAAAGTATGCTTCAAATGAAGAACTCAGACAAGGAAAGCGAAAGTATGTTATCAACTGCTATCATACCAATTCCGAATTACGACAGAAGCAAATAAATAACATAGCAACCCGTTACAAAGAAAATTTTGACTTCAGGCAGAAACGAAAACATTTCCTTAACAATAAATATAGAGACAATTTTGAATTCAAGCAGAGACAAAAATTGTACATTACTAACAAATATAGAGATAACATTGATTTCAAGCAGAGGCAGCGATCTTATATCACACAGCGTTATGTACATGACCAAGCATTCAGGGTGAGACACAGACAACTAATGAGACAGAGAATGCGAGACAGGTATAAGAACAATCTTGCATTTAGGAGTAACATGAAATGTGCAGCAAAAATAAAACATAAATACAGATGGATACATAGACAAACACGTGAGAGTGACAACCCTGTGATCAAAGAGGCCATATCTCTTTTCAGATCAAAAATAAAGGCCGGCCCCACTTATGTGTGCACTGTCTGTCATAAGGCATCATTTCCAAACCAGGTACGACCCTGCACAAGGTCATATTACATCAAAAATCCAGCTGTGGTTGCAGCATGCCTGACAGGAAAGTATGTCCATGTGTGTCATGTTGACTGCAGGAATGAACAACAGTGCAAGGTGCCTGATGAGAGAAGGAGAGAGTGGATTTGTTACACCTGCCATAATCATCTAAAGAATGGAACCATGCCAACCCTCGCTGTGGCAAACAAGTTAGAGCTCGCCGACATCCCTCCCGAACTGTCTGATCTCAACATACTGGAGAGACATCTCATAGCCAAATGCATTACATTTGCAAAAATTATTCCTCTTCCCAAAGGCCGACAGAGAGCAATCCGCGGTAACGTTGTTTGTGTCCCATCGGAAGTACAGGAGACAGTCAATGCTCTGCCCAGACTGAGAAGTGAGTCTCAAGTCATGAGAGTAAAACTGAAGAGACGGTTGTGTTACAGAGGTCATCAGCTGTTCCAGACTGTTACCTGGTCTAAACTAGTGCAGGCGCTGCATAAACTCAAACACATTCACCCACAGTATGAGGATGTAACTATCAGAGATGAGGCTGAGTTATGTGATCCAACACTTCCCGATGATGATGATGATGAGGATGATGATGACGATGATTATGATGAAGCTGCTTTGATGGAAATTGACAGGTGTGAGAGCAATGCACTGCGTGAGGCAGAAAAGGATCCTGAAAATGAGCAACAAAACAATGACGTGCTGCCTAGTGATGACGGTCAACCTCAGGAGCAGAGAGATGATCCAGAACAGGAGGGTGACATGCCTAATGGAGGTCTTGCTCTAGAATCATGCCTTCAGCCACGTGATGTTTCAGAGGAGATATTATGTTTTAGTGAAGGAATCTACTCTGTTGCCCCTGCAGAAAGGAATACTCCAGTCAGCTTTTTCAGAACGCCTAAGCTAGAAGCCATGTCTTTCCCTGTTCAGTTTCCCACTGGTCAAAACACACTGGATGAAAAGAGACCCATTAGATTAACACCTAGTAGTTATTTCAAAACAAGGCTTTTCGGTGTCGACAATCGGTTTGCCAGAGATACAAACTATTTGTTCTTTGCACAGTTTGTGACTGAAATACATTTGGCCACTTCCAGCATGACAATACAGTTACGTAAAGGAAAACCTTTCACCAGAGATGGACGCAAAATAACTTCTGGAATGTTACAAGACCGACGTGAGGTTGAGAGACTGGTGAGAAATAAAGATGCAGTCAGATTCATGCAGCCTCTGAGAGGAACACCAGCCTACTGGGAAAAAACAACCAAAGATCTTTTTGCCATGATCAGACAGTTGGGAAGTCCTACATTCTTTTGTACATTTTCAGCAGCAGAAATGCGTTGGCCTGAGGTGATTGAGGCAATAAAAACTCAGCAGGGTGAGGAGGTTAATTTTGAGGAGCTTGACTGGTCCACAAAGTGTGACATACTGAGAAGCAATCCTGTGACAACAATGCGCATGTTTGATAAACGTGTTGAGGCCTTATACAGAGATTTAATCTTGTCTCCTGCGCAGCCCCTTGGCAAAGTTGTTGACTTCTTTTACCGCGTGGAATTTCAACACAGAGGAAGCCCACACATACACTGTCTCATATGGGTAGAAGGTGCACCTGTGTTTGAGCAAGATGATGATCAGACTGTATGTAATTTTGTGTCCAAATACATCACAGCCCAGCTACCCGATCCACATACACAACCTGAACTGTATAAGAAAGTAACAGAAGTGCAAATACACAGCAAAAACCACACAAGGACATGTTTCAAAAGTCTAGGCTCTGGATGCCGTTTTGGATTTCCCAAACCACCCTCCAAAGAGACAATGATAACAAGACCTGGAGATGATCCGCTTGAACTGGAAACAGCAAGGGACAAGCTTAGACCACTGAACCTGCTTTTGAATCAACCTGCCGCCGCCTCCCTGAGTTTAGAGCAGCTACTGGCTCAATGTAACTTAACACTCTGTGATTATGAGGGATACCTGCAGATGATGAACAAATCCAGCGTACTGGTACTGAAACGTGACCCAAAAGACTGCTGGGTAAATGGATACAACCCCTATCTACTCGATGCTTGGGACGCTAACATTGACGTGCAGTTTGTACTCAATTATTTCAGTTTAATACATTATATTTGCACATATATATGCAAAAGTGAGAACGCTGTAAGTGAGTATCTTAAAACACTGATTCTGAACTCAGGAACCCGGGAGTATGCAAATGAATGTGATGAAATGAGGGAGATTATGCAGGCTTATTCCAAAAAGAGAGAGGTCAGTGCTCAGGAGTGTGTGACTCGTGCATGTGGAATTAACATGAAGAAGTGCTCGCGCGGTGTCATATTTATACCAACAGATGACAACCCACTGAGAATGAGTCGCCCCATGGCATACCTAGAGAGCACAACATCAGAAAGTGACAATGTGTGGGTGACGTCTTTGACAGACAAATACAAAGCCAGACCTGAAACACCAGAGTTTGAGGAGATGTGCTTGGCTGATTTTGCCTCTACTTGCAGAATTGTCTATGGCCGACAGACAAAAGGTAAAAATGTTTTGCCCCTGCTGAATGACATGGGATTTGTTCAAAGGAGAAACACAGACAAGCCCGCTATCATCAGATATTATCGCACATCACAGGAGAAATATCCCGAGAAGTATTATGGCACATTACTGAAACTGTACATTCCTCACCGATCAGACCAGGAACTGAAAAGACCGTCTTTACCCACGTATGAGTCATTCTACAATGGTGGCTGGGTTCAACTACCAGGTTCTAACTATGGAGAGTATGTCCCACACGTTGTCAAACGAAACAGAGACAAATATGAGAAAAACAGTGAAGAAATTGAGAATGCAATGGAGGAGTTTGAACAGAACAGAGGCGCGATTGATGAATGGTGTAATCTGGCGCCAGAATCCGAAGCAGTGAGGTTGGAGTGTATTGAAGAACTGGAGGCAAGAGAGCCAGATCATGAACATGTACAAGATAATGTCCCAGAGTACAGTAATCAGGCTGCTGCAGCAACAGAAGTCAGAGCCATCAGAGAGCCCCCTGCAATAGACCCCACACTGTTACGCCACATGTATCAGAATCTCAATCAGAAACAAGCATGTGCATTCTATGCAGTTAGAGACTGGTGCATAAAGCGCGTCTGTTGCCTAAATCCAGAGCCGTTTTTTTATTACATAAATGGTGGTGCTGGAACAGGAAAGTCACATCTCATCAAGTGCATCTATTCAGAGGCATCTAAGATACTGTGCAAGCTGCCGAGACGTGCTGAGGAGGCTGACATATCAAACCCCACTGTCCTGTTGACTGCTTTCACCGGAACTGCAGCCTTTAATATATCAGGTACAACACTGCACTCTCTCCTCAAGCTGCCGCGAAGCCTAAAACCTCCATTTCAAGGACTTGGCAACAAATTGGATGAAGTTAGATGTGAACTTTTAAATGCTGAAATCCTTGTCATTGATGAAGTGTCCATGGTGTCAAAGCCCCTTTTTGCCTATGTGGATGTCAGACTCAAGCAGATCAAAGGCAGCCAGAGTCCCTTTGGAGGTATGTCAGTCATAGCTGTTGGAGACTTTTATCAGCTACCACCTGTGAGACAGTCCAAGACCCTCTGTGTATATGACCCACGTGAGCTTGACCTCTGGCAGGAACACTTTCAGATGATAACTCTCACTGAGATTATGCGTCAGAAGGATGATGTCGCCTTTGCAGAAATGCTGAACCGCATCCGCGTGAAAGACAAGTCACATGCGTTGTCTGAAGCAGACAGAGCTTTACTGTCACAGACCATCACCGAACCAGCACTTTGTCCAACTGACGTCCTGCACATTTTTGCAACTAATAAACAAGTTGATTCACACAACTCTGCAACATTGGCTGTGCTCCATTCTCATATCACCATCATTGATGCAGATGACTATAAAAAGGACCCACACACCGGCAGAATGGCACGACAAGTCAAACCATTTAAAGGAGGCAAAGATGATTTACCAGATACACTCAACGTTGCTGAGGGTGCTCGTGTCATGCTCACCAGAAACATAGACGTGTCTCAGGGATTGGTGAATGGATCGTTCGCTACACTAGTCAGGGTAGTAACCTCTGAACGAAATGGTTTTTCACACGTCACTATGCTTGGGCTCAAAATGGATGATGAAACGGCTGGAAGGAATTACTGTAACAGAGTACCAGGAGGACCCAACAATCTAGTGTACATTGAGAGAGCAGAGGATAATCTGAAACAGAAAGGAGTGGTACGCAGACAGTTCCCTATAAAGCTTGCCTTTGCTTGTACAATACATAAGGTTCAAGGTATGACAAGGACATCAGCTGTAGTCTCGCTTAAACACATTTTTGAACCCGGCATGGCCTATGTAGCTGTCAGCAGAGTGACCTCTCTCAGTGGACTGCACATCCTGGATATGGATGAGAGAAAAATATATGCCAACCGAGAAATCACTGCAGCCCTAGAGACCATGAGACAAGTCAGCTTGGACCACATGATGCCTCTTCTTCACATCAAACAAACATTAAACAGACACGACACTCTGACCATCGTTCACCATAACACAGAAGGATTGCCATCTCATGTCAGTGACATCAAGAGCCACTATGAACTGTGTCTTGCAGATCTTTTGTGTCTCACAGAAACCCACCTACAAGGCTCCTTCGTTGCACAGAGTCTCCATTTAGAGGGCTACAACATGTTCAAACGCAATAGACACCTGTCCTACACCAATTTTCCACAAATAAACAACATAGGTGGTGGTGGAGTTGCTGTTTATGTTAAAAAGCACATTAGAGTGTGTGAAAAGCGGTACATAGATAACGTAACTGACCTTGAGTTTTTGGCTTTGAAGGTTGAGGCCCCAGTGAGCGCATTGATTGCAGCCGTATACAGACCTCCAGACTACAGTGTGAGATCATTCCTGTCTAACCTGGGAAGCCTTTTGGACTCATTGGAGATCATGGATTGTCACCCCATCCTTGTCTGTGGCGATTTCAACGAGAATCTCTTCTTCAACGCACGTAAACCAATACTTGAGCTGTTTCAGTCCAGGGGATATGCACAACTCATCACTGCTGCAACTACAGAGAAGAACACACTGCTAGACCTCATTTTCATTTCCCAACCACAGCGTTGTCTCCATTCTGGTGTAATGAAAACCTATTATAGCTACCACGACCCTGTATACTGTGTAATGTCCTCCAACAGCTCATGAAGAAGCTGAGTTTTACATATGAAGATGCAAATTATTTGTGACTAACTTTACTTGTGCAAATGACTTGTGACTAACCTTAAAGTAATATTTTCAATATGAGCTTCTTTATCTGGTCTACACATTATGTGATCCTGAAGTTTTACAACAAAAATAAGGTTAACTTATATAAAGCAATACATATTTGACAACATTTTTCAAGCAAACCTTTGTGGAACCTAAATTATTAGATTAAAGTATTAATGTATTCAGATTAAAGCATAATTTAGCAGTAATACTTTAACAGAGCACATTTTAATAGATCACAATTTATCAGAAATGTAATACTATATTCTCAATGCAACCAAAGTAGGTGGGTCCTCCGTTGCAGCAGGCCTCACCACCTGGCCTGCTGCCCCAGCCTCACAGAGAGTGAGAGAGTTAGAGGCTGGGAGGGTGGGAGGGACGGACGGAGGATCCCACCTCACAGCAGAGAGGGTGACTTTGAAAGAGGGGCTCAGACCCCAAGGGTCCCGGCACCCTCCTCAACACAGAGAGGGGCTGCCAAGCCTGACCCAAACTGCCATTCGAGGAGGAACTGTCCCCAGCCCAGGACGAGCCCCAGTCTGTACCTGCAGCCCCCAGATGATCGAGAAGTCATTTCAAGGTATGGTATCAAAATACAAAATGGTGTTTTATATCATTGCCACCAAATTTGTGTATGTTCTTGGTTGTTGTCCTTGGGACGCACTCTAGAATAATGTGTCTTGTTGCAGGTGGAGTTCCGTGATGGGAGCGGACCAGAGGCTGACACACAATTGGAATACCAAGAGAAAGTGTTGGTGTCCAAGAGGCACCCTACCTCAGTTCAGCATGCATCCCCAAGCCTTCCCCAGAGCCCCCTGCAGAGAAGGCCCCGCCAGGATGCCCGCCAGGGGTACAAAGAGAGCCATGCTGGCACAGTCCTACTCCTCTTTCATGGACATGGGGCCACAGCCAGGAGGGGGCGGGCCCAGGAGCCAGACAAGACTATAAAAGGATTCACAACACCACTGCCCTCCTGCCTACCAGCAAGTTTAAGCTCTTCTACTGCTCTCCTGCTGCAGAGAGGTTATCACAGGACCCAGTGCTGGCCCTCCTCAATCTTTGGACTCTTGGGACTTGATTGCTGACAGATGAACATTGACAAAACACAACACCAGGAATGGAAGCAAAATGGACAGGTTACCACACCCCTGCTGCACCTCCTCATATGAACTTGACAAAACACTTAACGCCACTGGAAGCAATATACACTTGCAACACTTTGTATTAGAATAGTTTGGTTAGTGGAGTAATCCTTGGAGAGTATAATCAGTCCCTGATTGGTCTGGTCACAATGTAATTTCTGGAGGTGATTTTTTCTTTTTCATTTCAAATCTTTATTTATTCTTGTAAAGCATTGAGGTTTCCCTCATTTACAATAATTAGACACAAATATCAGCTGAACCAATGCAAGGATTACTTAATAATTTCTCAGTTATATTATAGTCAATATTCTTTTTTATTTATTAACCAAACATTCATTGTCATTTTAAATTATTTGTCTTTGTTTTTTTCATGAATATGAAAGCATTTATAACAGTTAAGATTTTATTTTAAACCACCACAATAATCTTATACTATGTTTTATTGTTATTTATTTTATCTTTTTTTCTATTTTCCTTTATTATTATTATGATTATTTAACATTACTTTAACAGAGCACATTTTAATAGATCACAATTAATCAGAAATGTAATACTATATTCTCAATGCAACCAAAGTAGGTGGATCCTCCGTTGCAGCAGGCCTCACCACCTGGCCTGCTGCCCCAGCCTCACAGAGAGTGAGAGAGTTAGAGGCTGGGAGGGTGGGAGGGACGGACGGAGGATCCCACCTCACAGCAGAGAGGGTGACTTTGAAAGAGGGGCTCAGACCCCAAGGGTCCCGGCACCCTCCTCAACACAGAGAGGGGCTGCCAAGCCTGACCCAAACTGCCATTCGAGGAGGAACTGTCCCCAGCCCAGGACGAGCCCCAGTCTGTACCTGCAGCCCCCAGATGATCGAGAAGTCATTTCAAGGTATGGTATCAAAATACAAAATGGTGTTTTATATCATTGCCACCAAATTTGTGTATGTTCTTGGTTGTTGTCCTTGGGACGCACTCTAGAATAATGTGTCTTGTTGCAGGTGGAGTTCCGTGATGGGAGCGGACCAGAGGCTGACACACAATTGGAATACAAAGAGAAAGTGTTGGTGTCCAAGAGGCACCCTACCTCAGTTCAGCATGCATCCCCAAGCCTTCCCCAGAGCCCCCTGCAGAGAAGGCCCCGCCAGGATGCCCGCCAGGGGTACAAAGAGAGCCATGCTGGCACAGTCCTACTCCTCTTTCATGGACATGGGGCCACAGCCAGGAGGGGGCGGGCCCAGGAGCCAGACAAGACTATAAAAGGATTCACAACACCACTGCCCTCCTGCCTACCAGCAAGTTTAAGCTCTTCTACTGCTCTCCTGCTGCAGAGAGGTTATCACAGGACCCAGTGCTGGCCCTCCTCAATCTTTGGACTCTTGGGACTTGATTGCTGACAGATGAACATTGACAAAACACAACACCAGGAATGGAAGCAAAATGGACAGGTTACCACACCCCTGCTGCACCTCCTCATATGAACTTGACAAAACACTTAACGCCACTGGAAGCAATATACACTTGCAACACTTTGTATTAGAATAGTTTGGTTATTGGAGTAATCCTTGGAGAGTATAATCAGTCCCTGATTGGTCTGGTCACAATGTAATTTCTGGAGGTGATTTTTTCTTTTTCATTTCAAATCTTTATTTATTCTTGTAAAGCATTGAGGTTTCCCTCATTTACAATAATTAGACACAAATATCAGCTGAACCAATGCAAGGATTACTTAATAATTTCTCAGTTATATTATAGTCAATATTCTTTTTTATTTATTAACCAAACATTCATTGTCATTTTAAATTATTTGTCTTTGTTTTTTTCATGAATATGAAAGCATTTATAACAGTTAAGATTTTATTTTAAACCACCACAATAATCTTATACTATGTTTTATTGTTATTTATTTTATCTTTTTTTCTATTTTCCTTTATTATTATTATGATTATTTAACATTACTTTAACAGAGCACATTTTAATAGATCACAATTAATCAGAAATGTAATACTATATTCTCAATGCAACCAAAGTAGGTGGATCCTCCGTTGCAGCAGGCCTCACCACCTGGCCTGCTGCCCCAGCCTCACAGAGAGTGAGAGAGTTAGAGGCTGGGAGGGTGGGAGGGACGGACGGAGGATCCCACCTCACAGCAGAGAGGGTGACTTTGAAAGAGGGGCTCAGACCCCAAGGGTCCCGGCACCCTCCTCAACACAGAGAGGGGCTGCCAAGCCTGACCCAAACTGCCATTCGAGGAGGAACTGTCCCCAGCCCAGGACGAGCCCCAGTCTGTACCTGCAGCCCCCAGATGATCGAGAAGTCATTTCAAGGTATGGTATCAAAATACAAAATGGTGTTTTATATCATTGCCACCAAATTTGTGTATGTTCTTGGTTGTTGTCCTTGGGACGCACTCTAGAATAATGTGTCTTGTTGCAGGTGGAGTTCCGTGATGGGAGCGGACCAGAGGCTGACACACAATTGGAATACCAAGAGAAAGTGTTGGTGTCCAAGAGGCACCCTACCTCAGTTCAGCATGCATCCCCAAGCCTTCCCCAGAGCCCCCTGCAGAGAAGGCCCCGCCAGGATGCCCGCCAGGGGTACAAAGAGAGCCATGCTGGCACAGTCCTACTCCTCTTTCATGGACATGGGGCCACAGCCAGGAGGGGGCGGGCCCAGGAGCCAGACAAGACTATAAAAGGATTCACAACACCACTGCCCTCCTGCCTACCAGCAAGTTTAAGCTCTTCTACTGCTCTCCTGCTGCAGAGAGGTTATCACAGGACCCAGTGCTGGCCCTCCTCAATCTTTGGACTCTTGGGACTTGATTGCTGACAGATGAACATTGACAAAACACAACACCAGGAATGGAAGCAAAATGGACAGGTTACCACACCCCTGCTGCACCTCCTCATATGAACTTGACAAAACACTTAACGCCACTGGAAGCAATATACACTTGCAACACTTTGTATTAGAATAGTTTGGTTAGTGGAGTAATCCTTGGAGAGTATAATCAGTCCCTGATTGGTCTGGTCACAATGTAATTTCTGGAGGTGATTTTTTCTTTTTCATTTCAAATCTTTATTTATTCTTGTAAAGCATTGAGGTTTCCCTCATTTACAATAATTAGACACAAATATCAGCTGAACCAATGCAAGGATTACTTAATAATTTCTCAGTTATATTATAGTCAATATTCTTTTTTATTTATTAACCAAACATTCATTGTCATTTTAAATTATTTGTCTTTGTTTTTTTCATGAATATGAAAGCATTTATAACAGTTAAGATTTTATTTTAAACCACCACAATAATCTTATACTATGTTTTATTGTTATTTATTTTATCTTTTTTTCTATTTTCCTTTATTATTATTATGATTATTTAACATTACTTTAACAGAGCACATTTTAATAGATCACAATTTATCAGAAATGTAATACTATATTCTCAATGCAACCAAAGTAGGTGGATCCTCCGTTGCAGCAGGCCTCACCACCTGGCCTGCTGCCCCAGCCTCACAGAGAGTGAGAGAGTTAGAGGCTGGGAGGGTGGGAGGGACGGACGGAGGATCCCACCTCACAGCAGAGAGGGTGACTTTGAAAGAGGGGCTCAGACCCCAAGGGTCCCGGCACCCTCCTCAACACAGAGAGGGGCTGCCAAGCCTGACCCAAACTGCCATTCGAGGTGGAACTGTCCCCAGCCCAGGACGAGCCCCAGTCTGTACCTGCAGCCCCCAGATGATCGAGAAGTCATTTCAAGGTATGGTATCAAAATACAAAATGGTGTTTTATATCATTGCCACCAAATTTGTGTATGTTCTTGGTTGTTGTCCTTGGGACGCACTCTAGAATAATGTGTCTTGTTGCAGGTGGAGTTCCGTGATGGGAGCGGACCAGAGGCTGACACACAATTGGAATACCAAGAGAAAGTGTTGGTGTCCAAGAGGCACCCTACCTCAGTTCAGCATGCATCCCCAAGCCTTCCCCAGAGCCCCCTGCAGAGAAGGCCCTGCCAGGATGCCCGCCAGGGGTACAAAGAGAGCCATGCTGGCACAGTCCTACTCCTCTTTCATGGACATGGGGCCACAGCCAGGAGGGGGCGGGCCCAGGAGCCAGACAAGACTATAAAAGGATTCACAACACCACTGCCCTCCTGCCTACCAGCAAGTTTAAGCTCTTCTACTGCTCTCCTGCTGCAGAGAGGTTATCACAGGACCCAGTGCTGGCCCTCCTCAATCTTTGGACTCTTGGGACTTGATTGCTGACAGATGACCATTGACAAAACACAACACCAGGAATGGAAGCAAAATGGACAGGTTACCACACCCCTGCTGCACCTCCTCATATGAACTTGACAAAACACTTAACGCCACTGGAAGCAATATACACTTGCAACACTTTGTATTAGAGTAGTTTGGTTAGTGGAGTAATCCTTGGAGAGTATAATCAGTCCCTGATTGGTCTGGTCACAATGTAATTTCTGGAGGTGATTTTTTCTTTTTCATTTCAAATCTTTATTTATTCTTGTAAAGCATTGAGGTTTCCCTCATTTACAATAATTAGACACAAATATCAGCTGAACCAATGCAAGGATTACTTAATAATTTCTCAGTTATATTATAGTCAATATTCTTTTTTATTTATTAACCAAACATTCATTGTCATTTTAAATTATTTGTCTTTGTTTTTTTCATGAATATGAAAGCATTTATAACAGTTAAGATTTTATTTTAAACCACCACAATAATCTTATACTATGTTTGATTGTTATTTATTTTATCTTTTTTTCTATTTTCCTTTATTATTATTATGATTATTATGATTATTATGATAATGATGATGACGATGATGATGATGATGATTATTATTATTATTATTTTCATATTATTATTTTTTATTATTATTATTATTATTTATTTATTTATTTTTGCAATGCATACAAACAACAATCTTTATTTATGTATTTATGTATATATGCATTTATAAGCATTTATATTTTGCTAAGACTTATACGCCCACCGTGCATGCAGGTGCGGGTGCCCATGCACACAGCACCTTAATGGTCACTTTTGCCACTTTAATTTACTACATTGATATTGCACTGCACACCTGTTTTTGTTACTTCTTTTATATATTTTATTCTATTTAGCCCTTTGCCTTTTTATGCCCTTTTACCATTTTTTACTACGCAAAGTTGAGTCGACTCTGAGCCTAAAATTTTCATTACCGATAATGATGCTGTATTTTTATTGTGTACATGACATTACACTTTGAAACACACACTTCCTTCTTTCCTTCCTTCCTCCCTTCCTACATACCCTCCTTCATAGAAAGTACTTTTCGATAGTACTTTGATCCGAGACACTGTCAATTAACTCAATGACACAATTTTCATGGGGTTGCTCACAGTAGAGCGTATGTCTTTTTGTCTGTGTGTCATAAGAAAGGAAATGTAATAGATGGCATGGGGATATCTACTGTATCAGCACCATCAACAAAGAAAGAACACTATTATAATTATCTATTTACCATCCAAGAAGACACTGTCTTCTGTGCAGATACAATAGGTGCGGTCACTGGTATGGCTGCCAGCGCCACTGTGACCTTACATAAGAGCAACACAGTATCATCAAGTGGGGGTCGGGACCCCCTGGGGGGTCGCGAGACGGGGATGAGGGGTCCTGAGATGATAAGGTGGGGGGGTTGCGAGATCATAAAAACAATTCAAAATATCCTATTAACCATAATCGTTACAAAAGGTAAAAATAATGTTTACATAAATAATAATACAGCTACTGCTATTGTAAAATATGACAATAGATTGTGTTCTTTTGTTGTGTTGCTGTTATGCCTATTAGTGCGTGTGCGCGCAAACATTTGCATGCTTCCACCTCTGGGTATAGAGGGGGTCGCAAGTCTCTGGCACCGTTATTTTGGGGGTTGCGGGCTGAAAAGTTTGGGGACCCCTGCTTTAGAGCATTCAATTGCATGACGCTGTGTGGACTATGCAGAAGCAAAAACATGGGTTTGGTACAGTTAGCTAGTGAAGTTACAGTATTGCGAACTAGCAGACTTGCTGAATAGCTAAAGACCCACTAGCGTCAGCTATCCAGTCGGACATTTAGATAATGACATCAAACATGTTTCAGAACACATATAACCTTCTGTACTTCAGGATCTGAAAAAACATAACTAATCTCCAATGAATCATAGCTTAATATTATTGTGGGGGACGCTTGTTATAAGCTTACTTAGCCTACTTCTTCTGAGCTTTTGTTCTCACAAAGCGGCGCCTTACCTCAAAGCCAATCGGGACAGCGCCACAAGCCCATAGACACGCACTTGGTGGCTAAAATAGACTTGACTTGGTTATTTAGTAGTTTGCTTTGCAATATCATTGAACAATGAAAAAATTACGCGAACTGTTTGAATCTTTCAATTCTCTTAATTTCAATTAATGTGATTATCATGACTGACGCATTCTCCTTCTCCTGTTCTCCCTCTGTTGTAGCATCCATGTGGTGTCACTCTGAGACTTTCAGCCACCTGGAGCTCCATGGGCTGAATGAAGAGTCTCTCCTTTCATCTTCCCAGATGGGGTTTCTCTGGAGGCGGTAGTCTTTGCAGAGCTCCGCCTCCACAGCATTTTCCATGACCTGGCCAATTGCCTAAGGTGAGTCACCACGACATCAAGCCTTTTTATCTAATCATGTACTGAATATGTAACCATTCTGATTATTACGCTTGTATTGCAAATCACACACGACCACAGTCAATATATGACACTAAATGAATGACCAAGCATCTCTTGTCCGTCTCACAGACATAATAGATGAGAACCTGAAGATCGCCTTGCAGAAGGATCTCTGTATGGCCTCTGGACCAGCAATACAGGTGCACACACACACACGCACGCACGCACACACACACACACACACACACAGTTTAACATGGTAAGATTTTTTAATATATACATTTAAACAACAAAAACAACAGCTCTTCTACACAAACGTCCATGAACATTAATGAAACTAAAACTTAAATGATATAAAAACTTAAATCAATTGAAGAAAATAAAAAATAGCTCTATAGCTCTTGGAGAGCCAGTACCTCCTCTCCCTCTATATCTGCCCTCAGTCCATATGGGGACTTGGGCAGCTCCAGCCCCCCCACCACCTCCTCCCACAGAGCCCTCTTCACTTGGAGCATGGTTCCATCCATAAGGAGGAGGGTTAGAGCTGTCTCGTCCTCCTCCTCTGCCATGACCCCCACCACCTCAATGGTCTTGGCATGGACCTGTTGTGTTTGCACCTACAGAAGAGAAATGAAACATAGGATTCAGTGTACAGATTAAAATCATATTATTTCATTTCAAGTACTTTTTCTCCATATTTATTTTTGTGTACCATTTTCAAGGACAAAGGAGCATATGTGACGGACTTCATTCTGCTCTGCACAAAAGACACCAACCACCCCAGCTACCACCTATTAGCACCATCTCGCCGGAGAGACGGAAGATGGCTGAGAATCAGGACCACAAAGGAGTGGTACCACAACAGCTTCTTTCCCGATGTGGTCCGCAAGCTCAACAGCCAATAGTTGCAGTAGACTGACACTGAAGACACCCCCCATGACCCATTATCTCCACCCCTTGGCCTGGACAGTTAACCCCCCCCACCCCCGCCCCGCGACTGTTCTGTTCAGATGGGCCAGTCTCTCAATCCCACTCCCCTGCCCTCGCTGACCCCCCCCTCCCAGCCCCCGTTGGCCTACCACCTCGCCCCCCCCCCCCCCCCCCAATTGGTAGACAATAACAATTGACTCACAACAATAGACAACAACAACAACTGACTGCACAACTGTATACTTGAAATGTTATTTCATTGCACTGCCTATATCATGGACACAGCTGTCCATGATCGGATGAGATAAGTAGATGTGGATACTGATAGATAATGCTAGACTGATGGAATGCTAGACTACGGGTAGTAATCTGACAGTTTGGGAACCTTTAAATGACTAGCTCCGCACTTAGGACTGGAATGAGGAACTGATTAGTACTGATAAGATATTTGTAAGGACAAGCGATGACAATAATTCAAATGTGCCTGTATCCGTGCTTGTTACACATGGCAAATAAACTTTCTATTCTATTTTTTGTTTTGTCACTTGACCCATGTTAAGGGATTGTCCAGGGCGCGTACCTGTGACGTTGTTCTCGCAACTCAGATGTGCTACCAACTTTGCCAAGAGAGTTCCCTATCGGCCTGAGTTTCACCACAACTAACATGATCCCCGAGGACTACCTCAATCCATGAGGGTTTAAGAGGGGTCACGATTCAATCGGCTACACATAAGCAGTGGTTAGTTATAGGTGTACAGTTAACTTCTGACTAAGATGTGCCTTGTGGACTGACCGGACGGGTAATGTGAAATTTGTGCACATATCCCAATACATTTGTGTAATCCCCATTTCACCACATTTACCATATCATAATTTACCTCTATGGTGGTCCAGTTGGTGCTGGACGCAGTGTACCCATATGTGCCTTGCCTGCCTTTTATATGGGACACCCTCACCACACTGCTGAGGGGGGCCTTGAGGAGGATGGCCTCCCTCCAAAGGGAGACCACCACCCTTTCTCCGTCCTGAAAATAGTATAAAAGAAAAGTGCTGAGACAGGAATTACGATTTTAACTTCATCATGATTAACAACATCATCAATGAGTAGGAAATTGGTCAAGAGTACAAAAAATTATCATGGTATTAATAAATTTCAAAATGTTTAAAAGAAAATGGCAAGATTATTTGTTATTAAAAGAGACAGATACAATTGAAGTAAGATTTCTTACTAAAAACATTTTTACCTTCTCCAGTGTCAACTTCTGGAGTGGGTACTCCTCATTTTGGCCAGTCAGCCTAATAACTGAAGAGATCTACAACAAATAACAGGTAGATACATAATTAAGATTATGTAACCCATTTGTTTCGGCATGCCCAGGGCGGGATTAGAACCGGGGTCTCCCGCTTGGGATGCGGACACACTGACAGTTGCGAGATACAGAGCCATGAAGTCATGGAACCTACTACCAACATAAATTATAACCATGACACATACATATACGTATGTTCAAAAACAGGAAACACTTGGGTACTGCATACTTAAGACACTAGATGGCGATGCTCTGTAAATGGAAATGTGTAGTTTTACATGGTTTGAAGATTGTTTTATTTATGCTATATATTTGATATTAGTGTTTTTATGACAATGTAAAACTGTATGATACTGTTTTAAAGTTTGAAATTTATAATGTATGTTTGATCTGTTTGATATATGTAATGTAATGTATGTTTTAAATGATAATGTAATGTTGTAATGTAATGTTTTAAATGTGGACCCAACTAAAAGTAGCTCTACTTTAGGGTAGAGCTAATGGGGATCCTCCTAAATAAACAAATAAACAGTTGCGCCAATAGGGACGACCCTCGTGGAGGAACTGTCAGTGCACCTTCACCAGCTACTCCACGTTTCACTCGGTACAATTACATCATAGTGCTTAATACACAGGCCTGTACTCAAACATGGGCAAAAGTTATAAAAATGTATCTTGTAAGCATATACAATACCATCTCCTCTATCCCTACAGCCCCTTTCCATATTTCCAACACATGTAATGGAAATACTTCCCATTTCATAAAGAACAGCACTTTGGATCATTTTGTTCTACTGAATTTTTGCAGTTAAAATGTTGAATAGATGCAATGTTCATTAATCTGTGGTGTAGGGTACATGCACCTCAACTCTAAAATCCAAAAGTGGAGTTAAAGACACCTCTAACAAGCTAAATGGGACATGTCTTTGGAATCAGTATTTGAAAAGCCAGCCCATATTTTGAAGTATAAGACCCGCCTGTAACTCGGAATGTGAACTAACCTCGACAACACGTCCCTCTAAGGAGATCAGCCTCCCCGTCACCCGGTCCTTTAAGGGAAGGAGAGCAGTGCCGGGTTGAGCAGTGCCAGTGCCTGCTGCCCCAGCTCTTCAGGCACTGCCACCGGGGCTGTGTGAAAGGCCAAGGTGGATCTGGTGAACCCAATTGTGCGCTCTTGGTCCTGATGCTGGGGGGTCCGGACACTATAATTTTTTATAATGTAACTTTTTCCAGCCTAATGAGATGAAAGGAAGAATATTGATGAGCCAGAGGCATGAAGCCAACTACAACAGACTACAAAAGCAAATCTATTCACATGACCAATTTCTACAGATGTCAGCAGCTATGATCAAGAGCAAATGTGTATCATATTTCAATTCACATATTTATATAGGTCAATAGATATCTAGAAGTTAACAGAATGTATATAATGAGCTACAGGTAAATGGTAAATGTATTTTTTGTTTATTTGAACAATTTTAAGTCAAATAAAGGTTAGATGTACAGTAGGCCTATATCTAATATTGTGAGAGGTCAAGCTGATTGCCAACAATTATTTTTTATACATATAAAAAGAGTAAAAAGAGTAAAAACCTGTAGCTTTGAGGCTTGTTCCTCAAACAATGTGACTTTTGTCACCGAGTGACCGTCTGACAAGGCACATATTTTGTTAACCTTCAAACCGTCCGGGGTGCAGCTTCCGTCTGTCCACTTCCACTTGAGGACCTTGGATTGTTGCACCTCCCCAATAACTTTGACCGCCAACATAGGTGGGCGGTCAAAGGGGTGGGAGGTGGTTCCTTTCAAAATACTTGAGAGTGACATGCTGAAAAATAAAAGTGAAAAGGATTAGTGTTCTCTCTGCCATTACAATACAGAGGCAGGAACAATGTGCTCATTCTGTTGCAACACATTTATTTTCAGGGCTCAACTGTTCGTAATTGGAAAATACAATGTAGCCTAGGCTATGTCAGAAGCGCTCTCTTGTCGTCTACTTCACGCGTCACGGCACCTACTGACGGCATTTAGCATAGTGACTGCACCTTTCAACACCATGGACAGCGCCTCAGCCAACATGGACATGTTTTGTCGGACAAATCGGTGTTGAATTCAGATGTGTGGTGCATTGTTTATGTTTTTTATTGGGTTATGTAATCAGCCTGCCAGTGATTTCTCTTACTGATATCCTAGTAAATGTAATGTTTGAATATGCCGGGTGCGAAAGCTTGACAGGTGTAGCAACAGCCTAACCAAGGCCTACGAATTGCCATTTTGTTTCATTTCTTTATTCAATTGCTGATTCGAAAATTCAGATCACAGGTCTGGAGACAGGTTCTTAATAATATTAATAATAATAATAAAATAAAAATAAAAACACTACAGACAATTTAGTAGAAAATGTTTAAAACCGGGGGATATGACGTGACGTCATCTCAGGTGTCAAATCCTGACCCCGACACAACTGGAAAGCAGCGTGCTTGTTTCCCCAGCGTGGGTAAGTTAACGAATTGTAACTTTTGTTCTGTTAATCTAATGTGACACTTTACAAAACATTACACATTATTTTATTCTCGTAATTCACCGTATCTTGCTTTGTTTCACATGCCGACGAAATGTGCGTCTTCAAACATTAGCTAGCTAACTTTAGCTAGAGAGCGCTTACTGGTTAACAGCGGCAATTGCTGCTAACCTTATTTTTTTGCAAACTTTGTACGAATCGTTAACATAACGTTGTAACGTTCGTTGGCATGAATAGGCTATGCATGCATGTTTGCAACTATTACGACCAGGGTTCGAAATTAACCCCTGCCAATTAAGCGCAAAATGCGGGCAACTTTCCATTTTTCATTTGGTGTCTGATGTTTTCGAAGCCCCCCGGTAGCTAACCGTATCGTGTCAGACAGCCAAACAAGCTTGACATTTATTTGAGATTGCTGACCAGCATAACCAGTTTTAAGTTAGACTAGCATTATTTGGCTGGTGAGCTAAAAAGTGATATCGACCCCTGAACACGACTAACGTTGGTGGGTTTCTGTCACGTTATAGCTGGTGAGCTAAACAATTATCGACCCCTGAAAACGACTAATGACGTTGGTGGGTTTCTGTCATGTTATGGTGTCTGAACTTGGCCACGACAGCCAAAAATAATTGTCTTTAATATTTCAGCTTCGAGCCTCTAGTCAACGAGCCGTAGGCCTACGGCTTGGATCCTCACCTGCAAAATATGAAAATCGCTCCAGCCCTTATGTCTCGTTTTAATGTATAGCTATTATTCATCTAAAATACCGCTAATAGTAGCTAGATTCAAGATCCGTCTGCATAGGCTATACACATACTAGGAATTGACAAAGGTAATGGCATTGGCTGGTCAGTCAAATTAACTATAGCGTTACAACTTACTTGTGAATTCGAGGTTCCGAGGTGAATATTCAGATCTGTCACTGACGTCTTAATTTGATGTCGTCTGTAGAAGTTGATTGGGATTCAAAACATTAGCTTTACTATTGATGACATTTCAACTATACTATGGTATAGATAATATGATAAATGATAGCTAGCTAACCAAGAATGATGACTAGCTATAGCATTACAACTTACCTGTGAATTTGAGGTTCTGAGGTGAATCTTCTGAGTGAGGTCTCAGTCACTGACCTCTTCATTTTATATTGTCTGTAGAAGGTTATTGGTCGAATCACTATTGTTGTTTTTGTGAGATGATTGGATGATTGTGTGTTACTAGGGTCTCTACCCACTGGATTGCTATATTGTTGAAAGATGATTGGACTTCACGTTTCAGTGTGTTGCGATGGTCTCTACTCGCATAGCAACTCAACTCTCAATGACCCTTCTGATTTGGAATTTGATTCTCTTATAGAAGGTGATTGGGTGAATCACTGTTACTAGGGTCTCTTATTCTGATTATCACCTGGTTACTATTGAAGAGAGGGGCTTTAATTACCAACACCTAGAGGAGACCATTCCACAACTAGGCTACAACTGTGTATTTGGTAGCCTGGATTATGTGCACAAGTTGGTTGTGAGGGGCCCTCAGATGGCCTGCCTGCCTCGGATAAGGGCCAAGCAGTTAGAGAAACTGCTCAGTTTTAGCCATTATTGGGATCTGCTCAATGTGGAGGAGGTGCTGTTTTCTGTACCCATGAAGTAGGCTGTGTTCTGTCAACCTGTCATTGTCATCTTCTTGTGTGTACAGTATGCAGTGTGATTTCCAACTAGGCACTTATGTAACTGTCTGACTCCTATGTCTGACTGCATTGTTAGTACTCATGTCCTTTATGCTTCTATTTGTGTGAACATAAATAAATTATTAAAATGTGCGTGTGTAGTTCTAGAGAGAACAGCAGAGTTGTGTGAGGAGACTATCAAGTGATAGTCAGATAGGAGGTGTGTGTGTGTTTATGTTTTAGTGTGTGTGTGAGAGCGGGGGGGAGTGTACGTGTCACAGTGTTGAATTGGTGAAGTCACTCCTCAAGCATTGATACCGTCTATATTGAATCCATATAGTATCACTAGCTTTTTGATGGCATATCTGGTCTAAAACGGTGTTAATGGTGGTGGTCATGTGCGGTTGTCCGCATGTAAGCTCCCAGTCTGGGACCGATTGCAAAGAAGCTCTGCTGATGAGTGATGTAGTGACACTCGTTACACCTCAACACTGCCAGGCAGGTAGGAGCACTGTGTGTGTGTGTGAGAGAGAGAGAGAGAGGAAGAGAAAAGGAAAGGAGGAGAGGGGCGATTGTGTCTTCAGTTAGTGTAAATCATTTTAGATTACTAAATCTGTCACTGTTTCTCCTTACAGAGACCCTTATTGTCACTTTTTTTTGTCTCAGTTTGAAATATTGTTGGTGGAATTTGTGAACCAGGAGCCATTGTTAATTTTGAAATGACTTTTCTCTCCCGTTTTTTAGAACGTGTGTCGTCCATGTGTGTCGTCTGTAAAACTGAAGTAGGTGAGACTGAACCCACCAGTCTTCCCAGGCCTTGCCTGCAGAGGAAAAAAAGGTTTTGTGGTGAAAGAGGAGGAGGAAGAGAAAAAAGGTTTTGAAAGAAGAGGTGGCAGAGGCCATCTGAGTTTGAATGACCTGTACTGGTGTATTCATGTGTGTATTCTTGTTTGCTAGTGTTTTTATGTGATGTAGAGGGTGTGCATGTTCTAACTGTGTGTGCATGTTCTAACTGTGTGTGTGTGTGTGTGTGTGTGTGTGTGTGTGGGGCTGTTGGACTGTTTGGATGACGAAGTGTAGACAGTGATGCAGCGAACTCAGGGAGAAGGAGATGAAGCTGACATCATCCGCCTTGAGGCGCTCAGCTCCGCCCACCAGCTGGACCAGCTCAGAGAGTCTGAGCCGCATGCAGGTAACACCACACACACTCAACTTCACAGGTAACATGATGCCACACACGCATACTGTACACACACATCTTCTGAGCTATGGTGTTGACTAACAGCTGTGTGCTGTGTTCCCCCAGGGAGAGAGAGAAGCTGAAGACGGAGAACGACCGTCTGAAGCTGGAGTCAGGGCTGCAGCCGAGCCCAGACCTCCATCTCCTCCTCCCTCCTCACCACACCCCCCCCCCTGGCCCTGGACTTACAGCCCCAACCTCACCAAGTCCACCAGCCTGGGTAAGACAAGGTGTGTGTGTGTGTGTGTTTGTGTGTGTGTGTGTGTGTGTGTGTGTGTGTGTGTGTGTGTGTGTGTGTGTGTGTGTGTGTGTGTGTGGTGTGTGGTGTGTGTGTGTGTGTTGGACTGTTTGGATGACGAAGTGTAGACAGTGTTGCAGCGAACTCAGGGAGAAGGAGATGAAGCTGACATCATCCGCCTTGAGGCGCTCAGCTCCGCCCACCAGCTGGACCAGCTCAGAGAGTCTGAGCCGCATGCAGGTAACACCACACACACTCTCAACTACACAGGTAACATGATGCCACACACGCATACTGTACACACACGCATCTTCTGAGCTATGGTGTTGACTAACAGCTGTGTGCTGTGTTCCCCCAGGGAGAGAGAGAAGCTGAAGACGGAGAACGACCGTCTGAAGCTGGAGTCAGGGCTGCAGCCGAGCCCAGACCTCCATCTCCTCCTCCCCTCCTCACCACACACCCCCCCCTGGCCCTGGACTTACAGCCCCAACCTCACCAAGTCCACCAGCCCGGGTAAGACAAGACGTGTGTGTGTGTGTGTGTGTGTGTGTGTGTGTGTGTGTGTGTGTGTGTGTGTGCGCGCACAATTAATCGAAATCCCGATTATGACCTCCGCGATTAACTTATTGCAAAAGGCCGCAATTAATGTGATTAATAATTTTGCTTTGAATTGAGTGTGCTAGGACTACACGGACGAATCACAGGCGCTTATGCTGTCTAACCAATCACGTGCTCCCGCTGAGTGCGCTGTGCGCAGAAATTTCAGTACCTGCAGCCGTGAGTAGTGAAAAAATTAGCGAAAACAAGGTCAGTGAGTTAGTAGCAAGAAAGGAATCAACGTCCGTGATTTGGGAGCATTTTGGTTATTATATATTCGTATTATATATTAAATATTAATCACAATTATTAATCGCAATTAGCATTTTAAGCAAATCGCAATTATCTTTTGTCATAATCGTGCAGCCCTAGTGTGTGTGTGTGTGTGCGCGCATGCACAAGGACAGCTAATGAGGAGAGGTGAGACAGACCTTGAGGTCTAACATCTGTCACTCAGCCTCCTTCTGTAACTCGAGAATGTCCTGCAGCTCAGAGTTTAGAGGAGAGAGGACTACTGCCTGAACTAACCGCCTGCTCTGTGAAGCCTCTACCTGTCAGGAGTGCTGCTTCGTTGTTGATGTAGGTGGGATTGTGGATGGAGTAGTGGGCTGTGTTCGATGTGTTGGGGGTGATTACCATTTCCTTGGTTTTTGCCTTGTTAGTAGCAGGTGGTTGTTCAGGTACCATTGTGTGAAGTGGGAGATGGAATCCTGATAGCCTTCAGCCGAGTAATTGAGACAGTGCAGTAGTCAGTATAGTGCGAAAATTGCAGGGGGCTTGGGAGGGAGTCAGAGGGGAGCCTTGTTGATAAGGCTGATGGCCGAGTGAAAAAAGCTGTTCCTGTGTCGAACAGTTTTTGTCTTTGATGACCGCAGCCTCAGAGTGGACCGGTGTGAAGAGGCCATAGCCCGGATGGGAGGGGTCGGCCATGATCTTCCTGGCCCGTTTCAGCACCCTGGAGACGTGCAGGGCCTGGAGGGAGGGCAGTCCTTGACTGTAGTGGCAGGAAACCAGGTGGTGATGGGGAAGGTGAGGATGGACTGTGATGCAGGTGTAGAATTTTACCATCATGGTCCATGGCAGGTTGAATTTCTTCAGCTGCTATAGGAACTAACACCGATGCTTGCTATCTTAATCAGGGTGCTAATGTTCAGTTCCCACTTGTGAGGTCCTGGAAAGTGACAGTGCCCAGGAAGCAGAACCAGAACCAAAAAAGGACAGAAAGGCTGAAGTATGCTTCAAATGAAACATACTATCCACACCATGGACAACAGAAGTCCAAGTGGGCTAGAGACACACACCTGGCTATGACCCAAGGGGGCGGAGCCTCGCCACCATGCCACGGACCCCACTACTCAGCCCCTGAGTGGGCTAGAGACACACGGTCTTCAATGGTGGATGCATGGAGATTGCCCAGAGGTCATTGCACTGCCCCTGACCTGCTCTGAGCTGAGGGGGCGGAGTCTCGCCATCACGGCACTATCCACGCCACGGACCTCACAACACAGACTCTGAGGTGGCTGGAGACACACGGTCTTCACTGGTGAAGGCAGGTGGGTAGCCCGGTGAGGCCTATACTGTCCATGACGGGCTCTGACCCAAGGGGGCGGAGTCTCGCCACCACCACAGTTTGACAGTATTACTCTATTGCTCATCTTTCAAGCTAAAGGCTCAGTTCAAGGCTTAAACTACTCAGGTTGAAAAGTTTAAAAGTATTTAAGTTCTTAGCTTCTTTAGGTTAAGGCTAAGCTTCCAGGTTTTCCAGCCTACAAGCTTTTTTAGCAATATATTCCATCATTTATTCCATGTTTCAGCTTTGACAGTATTACAGTTTATCTTCCAGCTTTTGTAGCAATGTATTTAAGCTTTTAGCTTATTTAGGCAATAAAGTTCAGATTCCAACTCTCCCAGTTTCATATTTCAGCTAAGCTTCCAGGTTCTTCCGCTTCCAATCTTTTTAGCTATACATTCCACCATCATTACAGTGTAAGTTTATCTTCCAGCTTTTGTAGCAATGTTTTTAAGTTCTTAGCTGCTTTATGTAATGCACTTCAGCTTCCAATTTTGCCAGTTTCACAGTTCAGCTAAGCTTCAAGGTTTTTCAGCTTCCAGGCTTTTCAGCTTCCAGGATTTTCAACCATTCAGGTGTGATGCATTTGACATTTCAGATTTCTCACATTCATGCATTTTCAGCAATGCTTTTGCTATTCCGTTCAGCTGCTCAGCATTCACACGCATTTTCTGCAGGAAATGCAATTTTCTAGTTAGTGTGAATGCTGCAAGCATTCACACTATTGTTATCCAGTTCTTTATTATTTTTACTTTTTCCGTACGTTTTTTGGCTCTCTGTAGCTCCTTCATACTTTGAGCTACAGAAACCATTCAACTATCAAATTGTTCAGCTTGTTAAGGACACGATGGGACCTCTTTCAGATTTTTAATACCTTTTATACTTTTTAAAATATTCCGCTTTTTCAACTTTTTTTTTGAATGGAAGTCAATGGGGGAGTTTTGAAACCTTCTTCAGCCTTCAACTCCTTCATACTTTGAGCTACAGAGACCATTCAACTATCAAAATGTTCAGCTTGTTAAGGTCTTTATGGGTTATCTTTCAGATTTTTAATAACTTTCATACTTTTTAAAATATTCAGCTTTTTTCAAAAAAAAATTACAATGGAAGTCTATGGCAGACCTTGAAACGCCTTGTCAGCTTTGAAACCTATCTCCTCCTTCATTTTTTGTGCTAGAAACCTCCTTCAAAGTTTAAAATGTTCAGGACCTTTAGCCGAATAAACGATCTATTCAGATTTTTGAAATTCCTTATAGTTTTTATGTAATTTAAGTTTGTTTTGGACCTTTTTTAACATTGAAGTGGATGTGTGGAATGTTCAGTATTTAGAGTGTGGCAGCCTGTGTTTTGAAAACATCTACACGTTTTGTAAACTGCTGTCGCACCTACAGTTTTAACAGCTCATACACATTTTATACATCAAAACGTTCACACAACTGTGCTGATTCGTACAATGTAAGTATCTGAGCCGTGTGACTTATAGTTTTCGCTGTATGACGATTTGTTTGGCAACTGCGCTCTCCATTGAAACGTATGGGCCCACACTCTGACTTTTGAGCGGCTCATTTTGCAATTTGACCCTTTTTCTAACTCGTCGCCATGCCTACAGTTTTTAAGCTACACGGACATATCATAGCCCTAAATGTTCAGCATTTTCTCAGGATTCCTACGGTGTCAATATCTAGGCTGTGACCTTTATACTTTTTGAGAGAGAGTTGTCTGAAGCCAACATGCCTTTCCATTGAAGTGAATGAGAGGATGCTCACAGTGTCAGTTGAGATTTGAATTTGGGGACACGTGCCGCCTCTCTGTACAGGCACCCTTTTATGACTACTGTGGTAGCATTCATATTCCTTCCTTCCATCCTTCCTTCCTTCCATCCTTCCTTCTTTCCTTCCTTCCTTCCTCATATTCAAATAAATATTTAGAATGACACTCTTTTTCAGGCTGCAAACTCATATTAATATATTTTCTCCTCTTTCAGCTATTGAACTCAATAAAACTATGAGTTATGATGAGTGGTCTAATATATTTTTGAGTGTAGTACTAGCAGTACTTATAACAAACACCTACTGCTTTTCACTGCTTCTTCTTCTAACCTCAACTTCCATACAACACCTCTACAGCTACTGCTCCGCCCCGGAGTGGGCTATAGACACATGGTCTCCAATGAGGGGTGCCTGGGGATAGCCTGGCAATCACTGACCTGCCCCCAACAACCTCTGATCTGAGGGGGTGGAATCTCGCCACCACGCCAGTATCCACGCCACCGTCCCCACGTCTCAGACCCTGAGTTGGCTAAAGATGCAGTTTTCACGGTTGGGTGCATGTGGGTGGCCCGGGGAGCAGTAGACTGTCATCGACCGGCTCTGACCCGATGGGGCGGAGTCTCGTCACCACGCCACTAGCAGGCCACGGACCTCACAACTCAGCCTCTGAGGTGGCTAGAGACACACGGTCTTCACTGGTGAAGGCAGGTGGGTAGCCCGGCACGGCCTACACTGTCCAAGACCGGCTATGACCCAAGGGGGCGGAGTCTCGCCACCACGCCACTATCCACGCTACTGACCCCACATCTCAGCCCCTGAGTGAGCTACAGACACACGGTCTTCACTGTTGGTTGCATGAAGATTGCCCGGATGTCAATGCACTGCCCTCGACCTGCTCTGACCGGAGGGGGCGGAGTCTCGCCATCACACCACTATCCACGCCACTGACCTCACAACACAGCCTCTGAGGTGGCTAGAGACACACGGTCTTCACTGGTGAAGGCAAGTGGGTAGCCCGGCACGGCCTACACTGTCCAAGACCGGCTATGACCCAAGGGGGCGGAGTCTCGCCACCACGCCACTATCCACGCCACAGACACCACAACTAAGACCCTGAGTGAGCTACAAACACATGGTCTTCACTGGTGGGTGCAGGGAGATTGCCCGGACGTCACTGCATTGCCCGCGACCTGCTCTGACCGGAGGGGGCGGAGTCTCGCCACCACGCCACTATCCACGCCATGGACCACAGAACTCAGGCCATGTGGGCTAGAGACACAAGGTCTTCAGCATCTGGTGCATAGAGATTGCCCAGAGATCCCTGTACCGTCCCCGACAGGCTTCCAGGCTGTTAAGCTATACATTCCATCATTTATTCCATCTGTCAGCTTTGACAGTATTACTCTATTGCTCATCCTTCAAGCTAAAGGCTCAGTTCAAGGCTTAAACTACTCAGGTTGAAAAGTTTAAAAGTATTAAGTTAAGCTTCTTTAGGTAATGCAGTTCCAATTCAGCCAGTTTCACATTTCAGCTAAGCTTCCAGGTTTTCCAGCCTACAAGCTTTTTAGCAATACATTCCATCATTTATTCCATGTTTCAGCTCTGACAGTATTACAGTTTATCTTCCAACTTTTGTAGCCTTTATTTAAGTTTTTAGCTTCTTTATGTAATGCAGTTCAGCTTCCAATTCTGCCAGTTTCACAGTTCAGCTAAGCTTCAAGGTTTTTCAGCTTCCAGGATTTTCAGCCATTCAGGTGTGATGCATTTGACATTTCAGATTTTTCACATTCATTTTAAGCAATGCTTTTGCTATTCCATTCAGCTGCTCAGCATTCACACGCATTTTCTGCAGGAAATGCAATTTTCTCCAATGAGGGGTGCCTGGGGATAGCCTGGCAATCACTGACCTGCCCCACACAACCTCTGACCTGAGGGGGCGGAGTCTTGCACCACGCCACTATCCACGCCACCGTCCCAACATCTCAGACCCTTAGTTGGCTAAAGATGCAGTTTTCATGGTTGGGTGCATGTGGGTGGCCCGGGGAGCAGTACACTCTCCTCGACCAGCTCTGACCTGAGGGGGCGGAGTCTCGTCACCACGCCACTATCCACGCCACTGTCCCCACATCTCAGCCCCTGAGTGAGCTACAGACACACGGCCTTCACTGTTGGGTGCATGAAGATTGCCCGGATGTCAGTGCACTGCCCCCGACCTGCTCTGACTGGAGGGGGCAGAGTCTCGCCATCACGCCGCTATCCACGCCACCGACCTCACAACACAGCCTCTGAGGTGACTAGAGACACACGGTCTTCACTGGTGAAGGCAGGTGGGTAGCCCGGCACGGCCTACACTGTCCATGACCGGCTCTGACCCAAGGGGGCGGAGTCTCGCCACCACGCCACTATCCACGCCACAAACACCACAACTAAGACCCTGAGTGAGCTACAGACACACGGTCTTCACTGGTGGGTACAGGGAGATTGCCCGGACGTCACTGCACTGCCAGCTACCTGCTCTGACCCGAGGGGGCGGAGTCTCGCCATCACGCCACTACCACGCCACGGACCTCACAACACAGCCTCTGAGGTAGCTAGAGACACACGATTTTACTGGTGAAGGCAGGTGGGTAACCCGGTGCGGCCTACACTGTCCACGACTGGCTCTGACCCGAGGGGGCAGAGTCTCGCCACCACGCCACTACCACGCCTCGGACCTCACAACACAGCCTCTGAGGTGGCTAGAGACACACGGTCTTCACTGGTGAAGGCAGGTGGGTAGCCCGTTGTGGCCTTCACTGTCCATGACTGGCTCTGACCCGAGGGGGCGGAGTCTTGCCACCACGCCACTATCCACGCCACAGACACCACAACTAAGACCTTGAGTGAGCTACAGACACACGGCCTTCACTGTTGGGTGCATGAAGATTGCCCGGATGTCAATGCACTGCCCTCAACCTGCTCTGACCGGAGGGGGCGGAGTCTCGCCATCACGCCACTATCCACGCCACGGACCTCACAACACAGCCTCTGAGGTGGCTAGAGACACACGGTCTTCACTGGTGAAGGCAGGTGGGTAGCCCAGTGTTGCCTATACTGTCCATGACTGGCTCTGACCCAAGGGTGCGGAGTCGCGCCGCCACGCCAAGGACACCACAACTCAGCCCTTGAGTGGGCTAGAGACACATGATCTTCACAGGTGGGTGCACAGAGATTGCCAAGAGGTCACTGTACTGTCCCCGACTGGTTGTGACCAAAGGAGGCGGAGAATTGCCACCACGCCACAGATCCCACAACTCAGCCCCTGAGTGAGCTAGAGACACACAGTCTTCACCAGTGGGTGCACTGCCCCCGACCAGCCCTGTGACCCAAGGGGGTGGAGTCTTTCCACCACACCACTATCCACGCCATGAACCACAGAACTCAGCCCTTGTGAGCTAGAGACATACGGTCTTGACCGTCTGGTGCATAGAGATTGCCCACAGGTCACTGTACTGTCCCCGAACGGCTTCCAAGCTATACATTCCATCATGTATTCCATCAGCTTTGACAGTATTACTCTATTGCTCATCTTTCAAGCTAAAGGCTCAGTTCAAGGCTTAAACTACTCAGGTTCAAAAGTTTAACAGTATTTAAGTTCTTAGCTTCTTTAGGTAATGCAGTTCCAATTCTGCCAGTTTCACATTTCAGCTAAGCTTCCAGGTTTTCCAGCCTACAAGCTTTTTAGCAATACATTCCGTCATTTATTCCATGTTTCAGCATTGACAGTATTACAGTTTATCTTCCAGCTTTTGTAGCAATGTAGTTAAGTTCTTAGCTTCTTTAGGTAATGCACTTCAGCTTCCAATTCTGCCAGTTTCAGCTAAGCTTCAAGGTTTTTTCAGCTTCCAGGTTTTTTCAGCTTTCAGGATTTTCAGCTGTTCAGGTGTGATACATTTGACATTTCAGATTTTTAACATTCATGCATTTTCAGCAATGCTTTTGCTATTCAGTTCAGCTGCTCAGCATTCACACGCATTTTCTGCAGGAAATGCAATTTTCTAGTTTTTTTTACTTCTTCTTCCGTACGTTTTTTGGCTCTCTGTAGCTCCTTCATACTTTGAGCCACTTAAACCATTCAAGTATCAAAATGTTCAGCTTGTTAAGGACATGCGCGGAATATTATCAGATTTTTTATACCTTTTATACTTTTTAAAATATTCAACTTTTTCAACAATTTTTTTGAATGGAAGTCTATGGGGGAGTTTTGAAACCTTCTTCAGCCTTCAACTCATTCATACTTTGAGCTACAGAAACCATTCAACTATCAAAATGTTCAGCTTGTTAAGGTCTTTATGGGATATCTTTCAGATTTTTAATATATTTTATACTTTTCAAAATATTCCGCTTTTCTCAAACAAAATTTACAATGGAAGTCTATGGCAGACCTTGAAACCCCTTGTCAGCTTTGAAACCTATCTCCTCCTTCATTTTTTGTGCTAGAAACCTCCTTCAAAGTTTAAAATGTTCAGGACCTTTAGCTGAGTAAAGGATCTATTCAGATTTTTGAAATTCCTTGTAGTTTATATGTAATTTAAGTTTGTTTTGGACCTTTTTTAACATTGAAGTGGATGTGTGGAATGTTCAGTATTTAGAGTGTGGCAGCCTGTGTTTTGAAAACATCTACACGTTTTGTAAACTGCTGTCGCTCCTACAGTTTTAACAGCTCATACACATATTCTACATTAAAACGTTCACACAACTGTGCTGATTCGTACAATGTAAGTATCTACGCCGTGTGACTTATAGTTTTCTCTTCATGACAATTTGTTCGGCAACTGCGCTCTCCATTGAAACGTATGGGCCCACACTCTGACTTTTGAGCTGCTGATTTTGCATTTTAACCCTTTTTCTAACTCGTTGCCATGCCTACAGTTTTTAAGCTACACGGACAATTATACATACAAATGTTCAGCAAGTTCTCAGGATTCCTACGGTGTCAATAGCTAAGCTGTAGCATTTATACTTTTTGAGAGAGAGCTGTCTGAAGCCGGCATGCCTTTCCATTGAAGTGAAGGAGAGGATGCTCAGTGTCAGTTGAGATTTGAATTTGGGGACACGCGCAGGCTCTCTGTACTGGCACCCTTTTATGACTACTGTGGTAGCATTCATATTCCTTCATTCCATCCATCCTTCCTTCCTTCCTTCCTTCCTTCCTTCCTTCCTTCCTTCCTTCCTTCCTTCCTTCCTTCCTTCCTTCCTTCCTTCCTTCCTTCCTTCCTTCCTTCCTTCCTTCCTTCCCTCCCTCCCTCCTGCCTTCCTTCATTCCTTCCGTCCTTCCTACCTTCCTTATATTCAAATAAATATTCAGAATGACACTCTTTTTCAGGCTGTAAACTCATATTAATACCTTTTCTACTCTTTCAGCTATTGCACTCAATAAAACTATGAGTTATGATGCGTGGTTAAATCAATTTTCAGTGTAGTACTATAGTAGCTGCACTTATAACAAACACACTGCTTCTCACTGCAACTGCTTCTCACTTCAACTTCCATACAAAACCTCCACAGCTACTGCTCAGCCACGGAGCGGGCTATAGACACACGGTCTCCAATGAGGGGTGCATGGGGATGGCCTGGCGGTCACTGACCTGCTCCTGACTGGCTCTGACCCAAGGGGATGGAGTCTCACCATCACGACATTATCCACGCCACGGTCCCCACATCTCAGCCCCTGAGTTGGCTAAAGACACAGTTTTCACAGTTGCATGTGTGTGGGTGGCCTGGAGAATATGGGTGGCCCAGAGAGCAGTACACTGTCCTCGACCGGCTCTGACCCCAGGAGGCGGAGTCTCACCAACACGCCACTATCCACGCCACGGACCTCACAACACTGCCTCTGAGGTGGCTAGAGACACACGGTCTTCACTGGTGAATGCAGGTGGGTAGACCGGTGCGGCCTACACTGTCCACAACCGGCTCTGACCCGAGGGGGTGGAGTCTCGCCACCATGCCACTATCCACACCACAGACACCACAACAAAGACCCTGAGTGAGCTACAGACACACGGTCTTCACTGGTGGGTGCAGGGAGATTGCCCGGACGTCACTGCACTGCCCGCGACCTGCTCTGACCCGAGGGGGCGGAGTCTCAACATCACGCCACTACTACGCCACGGACCTCACAACACAGCCTCTGAGGCAGCTAGACACACACGGTTTTCACTGGTGAAGACAGGTGGGTAGCTGGGCACGGCCTACACTGTCCAGGACTAGCTCTGACCCGAGGGGGCGGAGTCTCGTCCCCACTCCACTATCCACGCCACAGACACCACAACTACGACCCTGAGTGAGCTACAGACACACAGTCTTCACTGGTGGGAGCAGGGAGATTGCCCGGATTTCAGTACACTGCCCCTGACTGGCTCTGACCCGAGGGGACGGAGTCTCGCCACTACCACGCCTCGGATCTCTCAACACAGCCTCTGAGGTGGCTAGAGACACACAGTCTTCACTGGTGAATGCAGGTGGGTAGCTTGGCGCGACCTACACTGTTCACTATTGGAGTCTCGCCACCACGCCACTATCCACGCCATGCACCCCACAACTAACACCCTGAGTGGGCTAAGGACACAGGGTCAACGCTGGTGGGGGCAGGTGGGAGGCCCAGAGCGGCGTACACTGTCCAAGACCAGCTCTGACCCAAGAGGGCGGAGTCTCGCCATCACGCCTGTAACACGCCACGGACCTCACAACACACCCTCTGAGGCAGCTGGAGACACACGGTCATCACTGGGGAAGGCAGGTGGGTAGCCCGGCACGGCCTACAGTGTCCACGACTGGCTCTGACTCGAGGGGGCGGAGTCTCGCCACCATGCCACGGACACCACAACTCAGCCCTTGAGTGGGCTAGAGACACATGATCTTCACGGGTGGGTGCATGGAGATTGCCAAGAGGTCACTGTACTGTCCCCGATGAGTTCTGACCCAAGGGGGCGGAGTCTCTCCACCACGCCACTATCCACGCCATGGACCACAGAACTCAGCCCATGTGGTCTAGAGACACACGCTCTTCACCGTCTGGTGCATAGAGATTGCCCAGAGATCACTGTACTGTCCCCGACAGGCTTCCAAGCTTGTAAGCTATACATTCCATCATTTATTCCATCTTTCAGCTTTGACAGTATTACTCTATTGCTCATATTTCAAGCTAAAGGCTCAGTTCAAGGCTTAAACTACTCAGGTTGAAAAGTTTAAAAGTATTTAAGTTCTTAGCTTCTTTAGGTAATGCAGTTCCAATTCTGCTTCACATTTCAGCTAAGCTTCCAGGTTTTCCAGCCTACAAGCTTTTTATCAATAAATTCCATCATTTATTCCATGTTTCAGCTTTGACAGTATTACAGTTTATCTTCCAGCTTTTGTAGCAATGTATTTAAGCTTTTAGCTTATTTAGGCAATGCAGTTCAGATTCCAACTCTCCCAGTTTCATATTTCAGCTAAGCTTCCAGGTTCTTCAGCTTCCAATCTTTTTAGCTATAAATTCCATCATTACAGTGTATCTTCCAGCTTTTGTAGCAATGTATTTAAGTTCTTAGCTGCTTCATGTAATGCACTTCAGCTTCCAATTCTGCCAGTTTCACAGTTCAAATGAGCTTCAAGGTTTTTCAGCTTCCAGGCTTTTCAGCTTTCAGGATTTTCAGCCGTTCAGGTGTGATGCATTTGACATTTCAGATTTTTCACATTCATGCATTTTCAGCAATGCTTTTGCTATTCAGTTCAGCTGCTCAGCATTCACACGCATTTTCTGCAGGAAATGCAATTTTCTAGTTAGTGTGAATGCTGCAAGCATTCACACTATTGTTATCCAGTTCTTTATTTTTTTTTTTTTTTTTACTTCTTCTTCCGTACGTTTTTTGGCTCTCTGTAGCTCCTTCATACTTTGAGCCACTTAAACCATTCAAGTATCAAAATGTTCAGCTTGTTAAGGACATGCGCGGAATCCTTTTAGATGTTTTATACCTTTTATACTTTTTAAAATATTCAACTTTTTAAACAATTTTTTTGAATGGAAGTCTATGGGGGAGTTTTGAAACCTTCTTCAGCCTTCAACTCCTTCATACTTTGAGCTACAGAAACCATTCAACTATCAAAATGTCCAGCTTGTTAAGGTCTTTATGGGATATCTTTCAGATTTTTTATATCTTTTATACTTTACAAAATATTCAGCTTTTCTAAAAAAAAAATTACAATGGAAGTCTATGGCAGCCCTTGAAACCCCTTGTCAGCTTTGAAACCTATCTCCTCCTTCATTTTTTGTGCTAGAAACCTCCTTCAAAGTTTAAAATGTTCAGGACCATTAGCTGAGTAAAGGATCTATTCAGATTTTTGAAATTCCTTATAGTTTTTATGTAATTTAAGTTTGTTTTGGACCTTTTTTAACATTGAAGTGGATGTGTGGAATGTTCAGTATTTAGAGTGTGGCAGCCTCTGTTTTGAAAACATCTACACGTTTTGTAAACTGCTGTCGCACCTACAGTTTTAACAGCTCATACACATATTCTACATTAAAACGTTCACACAACTGTGCTGATTCGTACAATGTAAGTATCTGAGCCGTGTGACTTATAGTTTTCGCTGTATGACGATTTGTTTGGCAACTGCGCTCTTCATTGAAACGTATTGGCCCACACTCTGACTTTTGAGCTGCTCATTTTGCAATTTTACCCTTTTTCTAACTCGTCGCCATGCCTACAGTTTTTAAGCTACACGGACAATTATACATAGAAATGTTCAGCAAATTCTCAGGATTCCTACGGTGTCAATAGCTAAGCTGCAGCCTTTATACTTTTTGAGAGAGAGCTGTCTGAAGCCAGCATGCCTTTCCATTGAAGTGAATGAGAGGATTCTCAGTGTCAGTTAAGATTTGAATTTGGGGACACGCGCAGGCTCTCTGTACAGGCACCCTTTTATGACTACTGTGGTAGCATTCATATTCCTTCCTTCCATCCTTCCTTCCTTCCATCCTTCCTTTCTTCCATCCATCCATCCTTCCTTCCTTCCTTCCTTCCTTCCTTCCTTCCTTCCTTCCTTCCTTCCTTCCTTATATTCAAAGAAATATTTAGAATGACACTCTTTTTCAGGCTGCAAACTCATATTAATATCTTTTCTCCTCTTTCAGCTATTGAACTCAATAAAACTATGAGTTATGATGAGTGGTCTAATCTATTTTTGAGTGTAGTACTAGCAGTACTTATAACAAACACGTACTGCTTTTCACTGCTACTGCTTCTAACCTCAACTTCCATACAACACCTCCACAGCTACTGCTCGGCCCCGGAGTGGGCTATAGACACATGGTCTCCAATGAGGGGTGCCTGGGGATGGCCTGGCAATCACTGACCTGCCCCCCACAACCTCTGACCTGAGGGGGCGGAGTCTCGCCACCACGCCACTATCCACGCCACTGTCCCCACATCTCAGCCCCTGAGTGAGCTACAGACACACGGTCTTCACTGTTGGGTGCATGAAGATTGCCCGGATGTCAGTGCACTGCCCCCGACCTGCTCTGACTGGAGGGGGCGGAGTCTCGCCATCACGCCGCTATCCACACCACCGACCTCACAACACAGCCTCTGAGGTGACTAGAGACACACGGTCTTCACTGGTGAAGGCAGGTGGGTAGCCCGGCACAGCCTACACTGTTCATGACCGGCTCTGACCCAAGGGGGCGGAGTCTCACCACCACGCCAATATCCACGCCACTGACCTCACATCTCAGCCCCTGAGTGAGCTACAGACACACGGTCTTCACTGTTGGGTGCATGAAGATTGCCCGGATGTCAATGCACTGCCCTCGACCTGCTCTGACTGGAGGGGGCGGAGTCTCGCCATCACGCCACAATCCACGCCACTGACCTCACAACACAGCCTCTGAGGTGGCTAGAGACACACGGTCTTCACTGGTGAAGGCAGGTGAGTAGCCCAGCACGGTCTACACTGTCCAAGACCGGCTATGACCCAAGGGGGCGGAGTCTCGCCACCACGCCACTATCCACGCCACAAACACCACAACTAAGACCCTGAGTGAGCTACAGACACACGGTCTTCACTGGTGGGTACAGGGAGATTGCCCGGACGTCACTGCACTGCCAGCTACCTGCTCTGACCCGAGGGGGCGGAGTCTCGCCATCACGCCACTACCACGCCACGGACCTCACAACACAGCCTCTGAGGTAGCTAGAGACACACGATTTTACTGATGAAGGCAGGTGGGTAACCCGTTGCGGCCTACACTGTCCACGACTGGCTCTGACCCGAGGGGGCAGAGTCTCGCCACCACGCCACTACCACGCCTCGGACCTCACAACACAGCCTCTGAGGTGGCTAGAGACACACGGTCTTCACTGGTGAAGGCAGGTGGGGAGCCCGGTGCGGCCTACACTGTCCACAACCGGCTCTGACCCAAGGGGGCGGAGTCTTGCCACCACGCCACTACCACGCCTCGGACCTCACAACACAGCCTCTGAGGTGGCTAGAGACACACGGTCTTCACTGGTGAAGGCAGGTGGGTAGCCCGGCACGGCCTACAGTGTCCACAACTGGCTCTGACTCAAGGGGGCAGAGTCTCGTCACCACGCCACTATCCACGCCACTGTCCCCACATCTCAGCCCCTGAGTGAGCTACAGACACACGGTCTTCACTGTTGGGTGCATGGAGATTGCCCGGATGTCAGTGCACTGCCCCCGACCTGCTCTGACCGGAGTGGGCGGAGTCTCGCCATCACGCCACTATCCACGCCACGGACCTCACAACACAGCCTCTGAGGCGGCTAGAGACACACGGTCTTCACTGGTGAAAGCAGGTGGGTAGCCCGGCACGGCCTACAGTGTCCACGACTGGCTCTGACTAAAGGGGGCGGAGTCTCGCCACCATGCCACGGACACCGCAACTCAGCCCTTGAGTGGGCTAGAGACACATGATCTTCACGGGTGGGTGCATGAAGATTGCCAAGAGGTCACTGTACTGTCCCCGATGGGTTGTGACCCAAGGGGGCGGAGTCTTTCCACCACGCCACTATCCACGCCGTGGACCACAGAACTCAGCCCATGTGGTCTAGAGACACATGCTCTTCACCGTCTGGTGCATAGAGATTGCCCAGTGGTCACTGTACTGTCCCGACAGGCTTCCAAGCTTTTAAGCTATACATTCCATCATCTATTCCATCTTTCAGCTTTGACAGTATTACTCTATTGCTCATCTTTCAAGCTAAAGGCTCAGTTCAAGGCTTAAACTACTCAGGTTGAAAAGTTTAAAATTATTTAAGTTCTTAGCTTCTTTAGGTAATGCAGTTCCAATTCTGCCAGTTTCACATTTCAGCTAAGCTTCCAGGTTTTCCAGCCTACAAGCTTTTTATCAATAAATTCCATCATTTATTCCATGTTCCAGCTTTGACAGTATTACAGTTTATCTTCCAGCTTTTGGAGCAATTTATTTCAGCTTTTAGCTTATTTAGGCAATGCAGTTCAGATTCCAAATCTCCCAGTTTCATATTTCAGCTAAGCTTCCAGGTTCTTCAGCTTCCAATCTTTTTATACATTCCATCATTACAGTATAACAGTTTATCTTCCAGCTTTTGTAGCAATGTATTTAAGTTCTTAGCTGTTTCATGTAATGCACTTCAGCTTCCAATTCTGCCAGTGTCACAGTTCAAATAAGCTTCAAGGTTTTTCAGCTTCCAGGCTTTTCAGCTTTCAGGATTTTCAGCCGTTCAGGTGTGATGCATTTGACATTTCAGATTTTTCACATTCATGCATTTTCACCAATGCTTTTGCTATTCCGTTCAGCTGCTCAGCATTCACACGCATTTTCTGCAGGAAATGCAATTTTCTAGTTAGTGTGAATGCTTTAGAGCATTCACACTATTGTTATCCAGTTCTTTATAGTTTATTCTTACTTCTTCTTCCGTACGTTTTTTGGCTCTCTGTAGCTCCTTCATACTTTGAGCTATTTAAACCATTCAAGTATCAAAATGTTCAGCTTGTTAAGGACATTATCGGAATCCTTTCAGATTTTTTATACCTTTTATACTTTTTAAAATATTCAACTTATTCAACAATTTTTTTGAATGGAAGTCAATGGGGGAGTTTTGAAATCTTCTTCAGCCTTCAACTCCTTCATACTTTGAGCTACAGAAACCATTCAACTATCAAAATGTTCAGCTTGTTAAGGTCTTTATGGGATATATTTCAGATTTTTAATAACTTTCATACTTTTTTAAATATTCAGCTTTTTTCAACAATTTTTTACAATGGAAGTCTATGGGCAGACCTTGAAACCCCTCATCAGCTTTGAAACCTATCTCCTCCTTCATTTTTTGTGCTAGAAACCTCCTTCAAAGTTTAAAATGTTCAGGACCTTTAGGTGAGTAAACTAACCATTCAGATTTTTGAAATTCCTTTTAGTTTTTATGTAATTTAAGTTTGTTTGGGACCCTTTTTAACATTGAAGTTGATGTGTGGAATGTTCAGTTTTTACAGTGTAGCAGCTCGTATTTTCGAAAACATCTACACGTTTTGTAAACTGCTGTCGCTCCTACAGTTTTAACAGCTTATACACATATTCTACATTAAAACGTTCACACAACTGTGCTGATTCGTACAATGTAAGTCTCTAAGCCATGTGACTTATAGTTTTGGCTGTATGACGATTTGTTCGGCAACTGCGCTCTCCATTGAAACGTATGGGCCCACCCTCTAACTTTTGAGCTGCTAATTTTGCATTTTTACACTTTTTCTAACTCGTCGCCATGCCTACAGTTTTTAAGCTACAAGGACATATCATAGCCTGAAATGTTCAGCATTTTCTCAGGATTCCTACGGTGTCAATATCTAGGCTGTGACCTTCATACTTTTTGAGGGAGAGCTGTCTGAAGCCGGCATACCTTTCCATTGAAGTGAATGAGAGGATGCTCACAGTGTCAGTTGAGATTTGAATTTGGGGACACGCGCAGGCTCTCTGTACAGGCACCCTTTTATGACTATTGTGGCAGCATTCATATTCCTTTCTTCCATCCTTCCATCCTTCCTTCCTTCCATCCTTCCTTCCTTTCATCCATCCTTCTTTCCTTCCTTCCTTCCTTACTTATATTCAAAGAAATATTCAGAATGACACTTTTTCAGGCTGTAAACTCATATTAATATATTTTCTCCTCTTTCAGCTATTGAACTCAATAAAACTATGAGTTATGATGAGTGGTCTAATCCAATTTTGAGTGTAGTACTAGCAGTACTTATAACAAACACCTACTGCTTTTCACTACTACTGCTTCTAACCTCAACTTCCATACAACACCTCCACATCTACTGCTCGGCCCCGGAGTGGGCTATAGACACATGGTGGGATGAGGGGTGCATGGGGATGGCCTGGCAATCACTGACCTGCCCCCCACAACCTCTGACCTGAGGGGGCGGAGTCTTGCCACCACGCCACTATCCACGCCACCGTCCCAACATCTCAGACCCTGAGTTGGCTAAAGATGCAGTTTTCACGGTTGGGTGCATGTGGGTGGCCCGGGGAGCAGTACACTCTCCTCGACCAGCTCTGACCTGAGGGGGCGGAGTCTCGTCTCCACGCCACTATCCACGCCACTGTCCCCACATCTCCGTCCCTGAGTGAGCTACAGACACGGCTTCACTGTTGGGTGCATGGCAATTCCCCGGATGTCAGTGCATTGCCCCCGACCTGCTCTGACCAGAGGGGGCGGAGTCTCGCCATCACGCCACTATCCATGCCACGGACCTCACAACACAGAATCTGAGGTGGATAGAGACACACGGTCCTCACTGGTGAAGGCAGGTGGGAAGCCCGGCACGGCCTACACTGTCCACGACCAGCTCTGACCCAAGGGGGCGGAGTCTCGCCACCACGCCACTATCCACGCCACGCACCCCACAACTCAGACCCTGAGTGGGCTAAGGACACAGGGTCATTGCCGGTGGGGGCAGGTGGGAGGCCCAGAGCGGCGTACACTGTCCAAGACCGGCTCGGACCCAAGGGGGCGGAGTCTCGCCATCATGCCACTAATACGCCACGCACCTCACAACACAGCCTCTGAGGCAGCTAGAGACACACGGTCTTCACTGGTGAAGGAAGGTGGGTAACCCGGTGCGGTCTACACTGTCCACGACTGGCTCTGACCCGAGGGGGCGGAGTCTCGCCACCACGCCACTACCACGCCTCGGACCTCACAACACAGCCTCTGAGGTGACTAGAGACACACGGTCTTCACTGGTGAAGGCAGGTGGGTAGTCCAGTGCGGCCTACACTGTCCACAACCGGCTCTGACCCGAGGGGGCGGAGTCTCGCCACCACGCCACTACCACGCCTCGGACCTCACAACACAGCCTCTGAGGTGGCTAGAGACACACGGTCGTCACTGGTGAAGGCAGGTGGGTAGTCCGGTGCGGCCTACACTGTCCACAACTGGCTGTGACCAGAGGGGGCGGAGTCCTGTCACCACGTCACTATCCACAACACAGACACCACAACTAAGACCCTGAGTGAGCTACAGACAGTATAGGTGCGGCCTATACTGTCCATGACCAGCTCTGACCCAAGGGGGCGGAGTCTCACCACCATGCCACTACCACGCCACGGACCTCACAACACAGCCTCTGAGGTGGCAAGAGACACACGGTCTTCACTGGTGAAGACAGGTCGGCACGGTCTACACTGGCCATTACCGGCTCTGACCCGAGGGGTCGGAGTCTCTTCACCACACCACTGAACATGCCACGGACAACACAACTCAGACCGGGTTAGAGACACATGGTCTTCACGGGTGGGTGCATGGAGATTGCCAAGAGGTCACTGTACTGTCCCCGACATGTTGTGACCCAAGGAGGGGGAGTCTCGCCACCACGCCACTATCTACACCACAGACCCCACAACTCGGCCCCTGAGTGAGCTAGAGACACACGGCCTTCACTAAGGAGATTGCCCGGAGGTCAATGCACTGCCCCTGACCAACGGTGACCAAGGCGGCGGAGTCTTTCCACCACGCCACTATCCACGCCATAGACCACAGAACTCAGCCCCTGTGGGCTAGAGACACACGGCCTTCACCATCTGGTGCATAGAGATTGCCCAGAGATCACTGTACTGTCACCGACAGGCTTCCAAGCTCTTAAGCTATACATTCCATCATTTATTCCATCTTTCAGATTTGACAGTATTACTCTATTGCTCATCTTTCAAGCTAAAGGCTCAGTTCAAGGCTTAAACTACTCAGGTTGAAAAGTTGAAAAGTATTTAAGTTCTTAGCTTCTTTAGGTTATGCAGTTCCAATTCTGCCAGTTTCACATTTCAGCTAAGCTTCCAGGTTTTCCAGCCTACAAGCTTTTTAGCAATATATTCCATCATTTATTCCATGTTCCAGCTTTGACAGTATTACCGTTTATCTTCCAGCTTTTATAGCAATGTATTTAAGTTTTTAGCTTCTTTAGGCAATGCAATTCAGCTTCCAATTCTGCCAGTTTCACATTTCAGCTTCCAGGTTTTTCAGCTTCCAATCTTTTTAGCAATACATTCCATCATTACAGTGTAACAGTTTATCTTCCAGCTTTTGTAGCAATGTATTTAAGTTCTTAGCTTCTTTATGTAATGCACTTCAGCTTCCAATTCTGCCAGTTTCACAGTTCAGCTAAGCTTCAAGGTTTTTCAGCTTCCAGGCTTTTCAGCTTCCAGGATTTTCAACCATTCAGGTGTGATGCATTTGACATTTCAGATTTCTCACATTCATGCATTTTCAGCAATGCTTTTGCTATTCCGTTCAGCTGCTCAGCATTCACACGCATTTTCTGCAGGAAATGCAATTTTCTAGTTAGTGTGAATGCTGCAAGCATTCACACTATTGTTATCCAGTTCTTTATTATTTTTACTTTTTCCGTACGTTTTTTGGCTCTCTGTAGCTCCTTCATACTTTGAGCTACAGAAACCATTCAACTATCAAATTGTTCAGCTTGTTAAGGACACGATGGGACCTCTTTCAGATTTTTAATACCTTTTATACTTTTTAAAATATTCAGCTTTTTCAACTTTTTTTTTGAATGGAAGTCAATGGGGGAGTTTTGAAACCTTCTTCAGCCTTCAACTCCTTCATACTTTGAGCTACAGAGACCATTAAACTATCAAAATGTTCAGCTTGTTATGGTCTTTATGGGTTATCTTTCAGATTTTTAATAACTTTCATACTTTTTAAAATATTCAGCTTTTTTCAAAAAAAAATTACAATGGAAGTCTATGGCAGACCTTGAAACGCCTTGTCAGCTTTGAAACCTATCTCCTCCTTCATTTTTTGTGCTAGAAACCTCCTTCAAAGTTTAAAATGTTCAGGACCTTTAGCCGAATAAACGATCTATTCAGATTTTTGAAATTCCTTATAGTTTTTATGTAATTTAAGTTTGTTTTGGACCTTTTTTAACATTGAAGTGGATGTGTGGAATGTTCAGTATTTAGAGTGTGGCAGCCTGTGTTTTGAAAACATCTACACGTTTTGTAAACTGCTGTCGCACCTACAGTTTTAACAGCTCATACACATTTTATACATCAAAACGTTCACACAACTGTGCTGATTCGTACAATGTAAGTATCTGAGCCGTGTGACTTATAGTTTTCGCTGTATGACGATTTGTTTGGCAACTGCGCTCTCCATTGAAACGTATGGGCCCACACTCTGACTTTTGAGCGGCTCATTTTGCAATTTGACCCTTTTTCTAACTCGTCGCCATGCCTACAGTTTTTAAGCTACACGGACATATCATAGCCCTAAATGTTCAGCATTTTCTCAGGATTCCTACGGTGTCAATATCTAGGCTGTGACCTTTATACTTTTTGAGAGAGAGTTGTCTGAAGCCAACATGCCTTTCCATTGAAGTGAATGAGAGGATGCTCACAGTGTCAGTTGAGATTTGAATTTGGGGACACGTGCCGCCTCTCTGTACAGGCACCCTTTTATGACTACTGTGGTAGCATTCATATTCCTTCCATCCTTCCTTCCTTCCATCCTTCCTTCTTTCCTTCCTTCCTTCCTCATATTCAAATAAATATTTAGAATGACACTCTTTTTCAGGCTGCAAACTCATATTAATATATTTTCTCCTCTTTCAGCTATTGAACTCAATAAAACTATGAGTTATGATGAGTGGTCTAATATATTTTTGAGTGTAGTACTAGCAGTACTTATAACAAACACCTACTGCTTTTCACTGCTACTTCTTCTAACCTCAACTTCCATACAACACCTCTACAGCTACTGCTCCGCCCCGGAGTGGGCTATAGACACATGGTCTCCAATGAGGGGTGCCTGGGGATAGCCTGGCAATCACTGACCTGCCCCCAACAACCTCTGATCTGAGGGGGTGGAGTCTCGCCACCACGCCAGTATCCACGCCACCGTTCCCACGTCTCAGACCCTGAGTTGGCTAAAGATGCAGTTTTCACGGTTGGGTGCATGTGGGTGGCCCGGGGAGCAGTAGACTGTCATCGACCGGCTCTGACCTGAGGGGGCGGAGTCTCGTCACCACGCCACTATCCACGCCACTGTCCCTACATCTCAGCCCCTGAGTGAGCTACAGACACGGCTTCACTGTTGGGTGCATGGCAATTCCCCGGATGTCAGTGCATTGCCCCCGACCTGCTCTGACCAGAGGGGGCGGAGTCTCGCCATCACGCCACTATCCACGCCACGGACCTCTCAACACAGCCTCTGAGGTGGATAGAGACACACGGTCCTCACTGGTGAAGGCAGGTGGGTTGCCCGGCACGGCCTACACTGTCCACGACCAGCTCTGACCCAAGGGGGCGGAGTCTCGCCACCACGCCACTATCCACGCCACGCACCCCACAACTCAGACCCTGAGTGGGCTAAGGACACAGGGTCATTGCCGGTGGGGGCATGTGGGAGGCCCAGAGCAGCGTACACTGTCCATGACCGTCTCGGACCCAAGGGGGCGGAGTCTCGCCACCACGCCACTACCACGCCTCGGACGTCACAACACAGCCTCTGAGGTGGCTAGAGACACACGGTCGTCACTGGTGAAGGCAGGTGGGTAGTCCGGTGCGGCCTACACTGTCCACAACCGGCTCTGACCCGAGGGGACGGAGTCTCGCAATCACGCCACTATCCACGCCACAGACCTCACAACACAGCCTCTGAGGTGGCTAGAGACACACGGTCTTCACTGGTGAAGGCAGGTGGGTAGCCCAGTGCGGCCTATACTGTCCATGACCAGCTCTGACCCAAGGGGGCGGAGTCTCACCACCATGCCACTACCACGCCACGGACCTCACAACACAGCCTCTGAGGTGGCTAGAGACACACGGTCTTCACTGGTGAAGGCAGGTGGGTAGCCCGGCACGTCCTACACTGTTCACGATTGGCTCTGACCCAAGGGGGCGGAGTTTGCCACCACACCACTATCACGCCACGGACCTCACAACACAGCCTCTGAGGCGGCTAGAGACACATTGTCTTCGCTGGAGGGTGCATGGAATTTGCCAAGAGGTCACTGTACTGTCCCCGACGGGTTGTGACCCAAGGAGTCTTGCCACCTCGCCACTATCCACGCCACAGACCCCACAACTCAGTCCCTGAGTGAGCTAGAGACACGTTCTTCAATATCTGGTGCATAGAGATTGCCCAGAGATCACTGTACTGTCCCCGACAGGCTTCCAATCGTTTAAGCTATACATTCCATAATTTATTCCATCTTTCAGCTTTGACAGTATTACTCTATAGCTCATCTTTCAAGTTAAAGGCTCAGTTCAAGGCTTAAACTACTCAGGTTGAAAAGTTTAAAAGTATTTAAGTTCTTAGCTTCTACAGGTAATGCAGTTCCAATTCTGCCAGTTTCACATTTCAGCTAAGCTTCCAGGTTTTCCAGCCTACAAGCTTTTTAGCAATATATTCCATCATTTATTCCATGTTCCAGCTTTGACAGTATTACAGTTTATCTTCCAGCTTTTGTAGCAATGTATTTAAGTTTTTAACTTTTTTAGGCAATGCAATTCAGCTTCCAATTCTGCCAGTTTCACATTTCAGCTTCCAGGTTTTTCAGCTTCCAATCTTTTTAGCAATACATTCCATCATTACAGTGTAACAGTTTATCTTCCAGCTTTTGTAGCAATGTGTATAAGTTCTTAGCTTCTTTATGTAATGCACTTCAGCTTCCAATTCTGCCAGTTTCACAGTTCAGCTAAGCTTCAAGGTTTTTCAGCTTCCAAGCTTTTCAGCTTCCAGGATTTTCAACCATTCAGGTGTGATGCATTTGACATTTCAGATATTTCACATTCATGCATTTTCAGCAATGCTTGTGCTATTCCATTCAGCTGCTCAGCATTCACACGCATTTTCTGCAGGAAATGCAATTTTCTAGTTTTTTTACTTCTTCTTCCGTACGTTTTTTGGCTCTCTGTAGCTCCTTCATACTTTGAGCCACTTAAACCATTCAAGTATCAAAATGTTCAGCTTGTTAAGGACATGCGCGGAATCCTTTCAGATGTTTTATACCTTTTATACTTTTTAAAATATTCAACTTTTTAAACAATTTTTTTGAATGGAAGTCTATGGGGGAGTTTTGAAACCTTCTTCAGCCATCAACTCCTTCATACTTTGAGCTACAGAAACCATTCAACTATCAAAATGTCCAGCTTGTTAAGGTCTTTATGGGATATCTTTCAGATTTTTTATATCTTTTATACTTTTCAAAATATTCAGCTTTTCTCAAAAAACAATTACAATGGAAGTCTATGGCAGACCTTGAAACCCCTTGTCAGCTTTGAAACCTATCTCCTCCTTCATTTTTTGTGCTAGAAACCTCCTTCAAAGTTTAAAATGTTCAGGACCTTTAGCTGAGTAAAGGATCTATTCAGATTTTTGAAATTCCTTATAGTTTTTATGTAATTTAAGTTTGTTTTGGACCTTTTTTAACATTGAAGCGGATATGTGGAATGTTCAGTTTATAGAGTGTGGCAGCGTGTGTTTTGAAAACATCTACACGTTTTGTAAACTGCTGTCGCACCTACAGTTTTAACAGCTCATACACATATTCTACATTAAAACGTTCACACAACTGTGCTGATTCGTACAATGTAAGTATCTTAGCCGTGTGACTTGTAGTTTTCGCTGTATGACGATTTGTTTGGCAACTGCGCTCTCCATTGAAACGTATGGGCCCACACTCTGACTTTTGAGCTGCTCATTTTGCAATTTTACCCTTTTTCTAACTCGTTGCCATGCCTACAGTTTTTAAGCTACACAGACAATTATACATAGAAATGTTCAGCAAATTCTCAGGATTCCTACGGTGTCAATATCTAAGCTGCAGCCTTTATACTTTTTGAGAGAGAGCTGTCTGAAGCCGGCATGCCTTTCCATTGAAGTGAATGAGAGGATGCTCAGTGTCAGTTAAGATTTGAATTTGGGGACACGTGCATGCTCTCTGTACAGGCACCCTTTTATGACTACTGTGGTAGCATTCATATTCCTTCCTTCCATCCTTCCTTCCTTCTTTCCTTCCATCCTTCCTTTCTTCCATCCATCCATCCTTCCTTCCTTCCTTCCTTCCTTCCTTCCTTCCTTCCTTCCTTCCTTCCTTATATTCAAATAAATATTTAGAATGACACCCTTTTTCAGGCTGCAAACTCATATTAATATCTTTTCTCCTCTTTCAGCTATTGAACTCAATAAAACTATGAGTTATGATGAGTGGTCTACTCTATTTTTGAGTGTAGTACTAGCAGTACTTATAACAAACACCTTCTGCCTCTCACTGCTACTGCTTCTGACCTCAACTTCCATACAACACCTCTACAGCTACTGCTCCGCCCCGGAGTGGGCTATAGACACATGGTCTCCAATGAGGGGTGCATGGGGATGGCCTGGCAATCACTGACCTGCCCCCCACAACCTCTGACCTGAGGGGGTGGAGTCTCGCCACCACGCCACTATCCACGCCACCGTCCCCACATCTCAGACCCTTAGTTGGCTAAAGACGCAGTTTTCACGGTTGGGTGCATGTGGGTGGCCCGGGGAGCAGTACCCTGTCCTAGACCGGCTCTTACCCGAGGGGGCGGAGTCTCGTCACCACGCCACTATTCACGCCACTGTCCCCACATCTCAGCCCCTGAGTGAGCTACAGACACACGGTCTTCACTGTTGGGTGCATGAAGATTGCCCGGATGTCAGTGCACTGCCCCCGACCTGCTCTGACTGGAGGGGGCAGAGTCTCGCCATCACGCCGCTATCCACGCCACCGACCTCACAACACAGCCTCTGAGGTGACTAGAGACACACGGTCTTCACTGGTGAAGGCAGGTGGGTAGCCCGGCACGGCCTACACTGTCCATGACCGGCTCTGACCCAAGGGGGCGGAGTCTCGCCACCACGCCACTATCCACGCCACAAACACCACAACTAAGACCCTGAGTGAGCTACAGACACACGGTCTTCACTGGTGGGTACAGGGAGATTGCCCGGACGTCACTGCACTGCCAGCTACCTGCTCTGACCCGAGGGGGCGGAGTCTCGCCATCACGCCACTACCACGCCACGGACCTCACAACACAGCCTCTGAGGTAGCTAGAGACACACGATTTTACTGGTGAAGGCAGGTGGGTAACCCGGTGCGGCCTACACTGTCCACGACTGGCTCTGACCCGAGGGGGCAGAGTCTCGCCACCACGCCACTACCACGCCTCGGACCTCACAACACAGCCTCTGAGGTGGCTAGAGACACACGGTCTTCACTGGTGAAGGCAGGTGGGTAGCCCAGTGTGGCCTATACTGTCCGTGACTGGCTCTGACCCAAGGGTGCGGAGTCGCGCCGCCACGCCAAGGACACCACAACTCAGCCCTTGAGTGGGCTAGAGACACATGATCTTCACAGGTGGGTGCACAGAGATTGCCAAGAGGTCACTGTACTGTCCCCGACTGGTTGTGACCAAAGGAGGCGGAGAATTGCCACCACGCCACAGATCCCACAACTCAGCCCCTGAGTGAGCTAGAGACACACAGTCTTCACCAGTGGGTGCACTGCTCCCGACCAGCCCTGTGACCCAAGGGGGTGGAGTCCACCACACCACTATCCACGCCATGAACCACAGAACTCAGCCCTTGTGGGCTAGAGACATACGGTCTTGACCGTCTGGTGCATAGAGATTGCCCACAGGTCACTGTACTGTCCCCGAACGGCTTCCAAGCTATACATTCCATCATGTATTCCATCAGCTTTGACAGTATTACTCTATTGCTCATCTTTCAAGCTAAAGGCTCAGTTCAAGGCTTAAACTACTCAGGTTCAAAAGTTTAACAGTATTTAAGTTCTTAGCTTCTTTAGGTAATGCAGTTCCAATTCTGCCAGTTTCACATTTCAGCTAAGCTTCCAGGTTTTCCAGCCTACAAGCTTTTTAGCAATACATTCCGTCATTTATTCCATGTTTCAGCATTGACAGTATTACAGTTTATCTTCCAGCTTTTGTAGCAATGTAGTTAAGTTCTTACTGTAGCTTCTTGATGTAATGCACTTCAGCTTCCAATTCTGCCAGTTTCAGCTAAGCTTCAAGGTTTTTTCAGCTTCCAGGTTTTTTCAGCTTTCAGGATTTTCAGCTGTTCAGGTGTGATACATTTGACATTTCAGATTTTTAACATTCATGCATTTTCAGCAATGCTTTTGCTATTCAGTTCAGCTGCTCAGCATTCACACGCATTTTCTGCAGGAAATGCAATTTTCTAGTTAGTGTGAATGCTTTAGAGCATTCACACTATTGTTATCCAGTTCTTTATTTTTTTTACTTCTTCTTCCGTACGTTTTTTGGCTCTCTGTAGCTCCTTCATACTTTGAGCCACTTAAACCATTCAAGTATCAAAATGTTCAGCTTGTTAAGGACATGCGCGGAATACTTTCAGATTTTTTATACCTTTTATACTTTTTAAAATATTCAACTTTTTCAACAATTTTTTTGAATGGAAGTCTATGGGGGAGTTTTGAAACCTTCTTCAGCCTTCACCTCCTTCATACTTTGAGCTACAGAAACCATTCAACTATCAAAATGTTCAGCTTGTTAAGGTCTTTATGGGATATCTTTCAGATTTTTAATATCTTTTATACTTTTTAAAATATTCAGCTTTTTCATTTTTTTTTTTACAATGGAAGTCTATGGCAGACCTTGAAATCCCTCGTCAGCTTTGAAACCTATCTCCTCCTTCATTTTTTGTGCTAGAAACCTCCTTCAAAGTTTAAAATGTTCAGGACCTTTATGTGAGTAAACTAACCATTCAGATTTTTGAAATTCCTTATAGTTTTTATGTAATTTAAGTTTGTTTGGGACCCTTTTTAACATTGAAGTGGATGTGTGGAATGTTCAGTTTTTACAGTGTAGCAGCTCGTATTTTGAAAACATCTGCACGTTTTGTAAACTGCTGTTGCTCCTACAGTTTTAACAGCTCATACACATTTTCTACATTAAAACATTCACACAACTGTGCTGATTCGTACAATGTAAGTCTCTAAGCCGTGTGACTTATAGTTTTGGCTGTATGACGATTTGTTCGGCAACTGCGCTCTCCATTGAAACGTATGGGCCCACCCTCTAACTTTTGAGCTGTTAATTTTGCATTTTTACACTTTTTCTAACTCGTCGCCATGCCTACAGTTTTTAAGCTACATGGACATATCATAGCCTTAAATCTTCAGCATTTTCTCAGGATTCCTAGGGTGTCAATATCTAGGCTGTGACCTTCATACTTTTTGAGGGAGAGCTGTCTGAAGCCGGCATGCCTTTCCATTGAAGTGAATGAGAGGATGCTCACAGTGTCAGTTGAGATTTGAATTTGGGGACACGCGCAGGCTCTCTGTACAGGCACCCTTTTATTACTATTGTGGCAGCATTCATATTCCTTTCTTCCATCCTTCCATCCTTCCTTCCTTCCATCCTTCCTTCCTTTCATCCATCCTTCTTTCCTTCCTTCCTTCCTTCCTTACTTATATTCAAAGAAATATTCAGAATGACACTTTTTCAGGCTGTAAACTCATATTAATATATTTTCTCCTCTTTCAGCTATTGAACTCAATAAAACTATGAGTTATGATGAGTGGTCTAATCTATTTTTGAGTGTAGTACTAGCAGTACTCATAACAAACACCTACTGCTTTTCACTACTACTGCTTCTAACCTCAACTTCCATACAACACCTCCACATCTACTGCTCGGCCCCGGAGTGGGCTATAGACACATGGTGGGATGAGGGGTGCATGGGGATGGCCTGGCAATCACTGACCTGCCCCCCACAACCTCTGACCTGAGGGGGCGGAGTCTTGCCACCACGCCACTATCCACGCCACCGTCCCAACATCTCAGACCCTGAGTTGGCTAAAGATGCAGTTTTCACGGTTGGGTGCATGTGGGTGGCCCGGGGAGCAGTACACTCTCCTCGACCAGCTCTGACCTGAGGGGGCGGAGTCTCGTCTCCACGCCACTGTCCCCACATCTCAGCCCCTGAGTGAGCTACAGACACGGCTTCACTGTTGGGTGCATGGCAATTCCCCGGATGTCAGTGCATTGCCCCCGACCTGCTCTGACCAGAGGGGGCGGAGTCTCGCCATCACGCCACTATCCATGCCACGGACCTCACAACACAGCCTCTGAGGTGGATAGAGACACACGGTCCTCACTGGTGAAGGCAGGTGGGTAGCCCGGCACGGCCTACACTGTCCACGACCAGCTCTGACCCAAGGGGGCGGAGTCTCGCCACCACACCACTATCCACGCCACGCACCCCACAACTCAGACCCTGAGTGGGCTAAGGACACAGGGTCATTGCCGGTGGGGGCAGGTTGGAGGCCCAGAGCAGCGTACACTGTCCAAGACCGGCTCGGACCCAAGGGGGCGGAGTCTCGCCATCATGCCACTAATACGCCACGCACCTCACAACACTGCCTCTGAGGTGGCTAGAGACACACGGTCTTCACTGGTGAAGGCAGGTGGGTAACCCGGTGCGGTCTACACTGTCCACGACTGGCTCTGACCCGAGGGGGCGGAGTCTCGCCACCACGCCACTACCACGCCTCGGACCTCACAACACAGCCTCTGAGGTGGCTAGAGACACACGGTCTTCACTGGTGAAGGCAGGTCGATAGCCCAGTGTGGCCTATACTGTCCATGACCAGCTCTGACCCAAGGGGGCGGAGTCTCACCACCATGCCACTACCACGCCACGGACCTCACAACACAGCCTCTGAGGTGGCTAGAGACACACGGTCTACACTGGCCATTACCGGCTCTGACCCGAGGGGGCGGAGTCTCTTCACCACACCACTGAACATGCCACGGACAACACAACTCAGACCGGGTTAGAGACACATGGTCTTCACGGGTGGGTGCATGGAGATTGCCAAGAGGTCACTGTACTGTCCCCGACATGTTGTGACCCAAGGAGGGGGAGTCTCGCCACCACGCCACTATCTACACCACAGACCCCACAACTCGGCCCCTGAGTGAGCTAGAGACACACGGCCTTCACTAAGGAGATTGCCCGGAGGTCAATGCACTGCCCCTGACCAACGGTGACCAAGGCGGCGGAGTCTTTCCACCATGCCACTATCCACGCCATAGACCACAGAACTCAGCCCATGTGGGCTAGAGACACACGGCCTTCACCATCTGGTGCATAGAGATTGCCCAGAGATCACTGTACTGTCACCGACAGGCTTCCAAGCTCTTAAGGGGAGACACGGTAGGTGAAAACATCGTTTTTCAACGCCCTGGTCAAATTTGAGATTTTGTGCTAGTTTGCTTCCATAACATGTCTTCTTTCATACTAGTGGAAATAAAACATCAAAAATACGCATTTAGATGTTTATTTTACTTCATTTAGTCTGTTTGCGTCTGTAGATTCTTCCTAAAATCACCAAAAGTTAGCCTTTTTTCGGAACGTCTCGCAGCGTTTCTTTTCGTCTGGATCCGGTCATCCGGGTATCGTTTGAAAGATCTGTCTCTCGTGCACAATGTTATCGCAACCAAACCTGATAGTTTCATTTGTATTAGCAACCAATCGTGGAAATACAAAGGCGGGTTTGATGCTAACCGTGAAATCTCATTGGCTGTTGTTGATTTCTGAGAACGTGATTGGTTCAGCGCGTCATGTGACACGTTTCCACTTCCTTATATCTAATCCAAATAATGCCGTCTGTAAATCGTTCTAAACGTAATTAGCAACAACGACAACAGTGTTTGCCCGCAAGGTTGAACAGAAAACATGAGAAACTAAATGGAAATGTTTACATTTATGAGATATAAAGTGCCTATTCGCGCAAGTTGTCATTAGCCGGTGCTAGCATGTCCAGTGAGCAGCAGGGAGATGAGGCTAGCGTTAGCATGTCCAGTGAGCAGCAGGGAGATGAGGCTAGCGTTAGCATGTCCAGTGAGCAGCAGGGAGATGAGGCTAGTGTTAGCATGTCCAGTGAGCAGCAGAGAGATGCGGCGCGTTTGAATGAGCTGATAACTGGGTTGATTTGTCCTAATTGTGCAGGGACTGGTCTCAAAATTAACATAGATCCTCAGAATAGTGGGTTATGTAGTACCTTGCTCTTAGAGTGCAGTCTTTGTGAGAAATGGCTATCGCAAAAGTGTCTACACATCGACTCGGCTTCATGATACAACTAGGAATGATGTTGCATTTGATGGCAATGTGAGGATGGTCCTCTTAGCGCACGAGTTAGGGTTGGGGTATGCAGCTCTCCAAAAGATTAGTAAAGTGTTAGGGATCCCAGGGCTTCATCTGAAAACGTATCAGAAACATGACAAGAGGGTGACAGGTAGGCTATTGAAACGTGTTCCCTCTCTCTCTCTCTCTCTCTCTCTCTCTCTCTCTAGCCAATATCAGAAGCCTATACATATGCACAGTAGTCTCTCTACCTGTGGCATATCTACATGCATCCATAAACTGACCAAATAAACTGTTTTAATTTCAGTTGCTGAAATAGAGAGAGGTCTGGAGTCCTTTCACAGAAGCAGAGAGCAGATTAGGCAGGCATATGCAGATGTGGACCCAGAGGTAGGTAAGCTGACTGCCAATAAATGCAAAATGTTACAAAATGATTACAGTTATTGAGAATTATTACAATAATTCTCAATAACCAGCGTTCAGTGGACAACATGAAGGCGGCAATATGGGGTAGTCTGCTTCACTGATGACAACCCCATGCGCACCAGGAACATATTGTGGTTTAAGGACAGTTTTGGGGACTGCAGCTGAGTGGGTTCTACAGACCAGCTGCTTAGAATAGTTTTGTGAACTGCAGCTGAGTGGGTTCTACAAACCAGCTGCCTAGAACAGTTTTGTGGATAGCTAGTGTGGTGCCATCTGAGGAGTGACTCTGTAGACCTATGACGGCGTAGCTTGATGTCTCCTATGGTGTTGCTTTTGACGATGGTTATATCACTTGTTTGTTTGGCAATCTATATTTAGCTTCTATTGGTGTTTACCCTGCATTGTTTACCACATCTTGTCCTGTGTATTTATGAATCAGCTTACTCTTCATGTTCATTCATTCATTCATTCATGTTTTCTCCATGTAAAACGCTTAAAAAAACACAAAAAGCTAGATAATCTGTTTTCTCATGCATCTCCTCGTCAAATGTGTCTATCTTTGTCCATGATCTGTTTAGCAAAATAATACAAGCTTTCTAAAAGGGAATGTTCTCTTCCCTACTAACATTGTCTCGTCTCTAGTCTCGTCTTACTAACATCCCACTTGTGGGCTGTACCTTGACGTGGTGAGTGGGCTTCCAACTAAACAGGTCTTACTTCTCTATACAAAATGTCTACTCCTGGACTATTTTGAATCCACAACATGCTGTGTTATTCAGTTTTCAGTTTCTATGTGTTTTCAGATGTTGTGTAATGTTGTTACTAATGATGTGATTGGATATTGTGTTTGTAAATATTGGTTTACAATGCAAATGTATGGTTTTTTACAATACAAATTTTCAAAGCCCGTTTTCTCAAAATGAGTTATTTCTCATCTTAGGGACATCAAAACCACCACTTGAGTAGCACCTACATACACCTAACTTTCCAGTTTTGTTCCAATCCATATTCTGAGAGTTTGTCCAAGGGGGATTTTTTAAATTTCATTCATAGCCTGATTTATAGAACAGTTTATCCCTAAAACATGGCGAAAATTGGTCTTTTTATGACTGTTGACAGTATTTTCTGATTTCTGAAGTGAAGAAAAGAGATATCAAAAATCCCCCTTGGACAAAGTTTGAATAGGGATATGTGAACAAAATGAAACAAGAATTTTGAATCTGGCTTGAACCAGTTAAAAAAATTGATTTCCTGAAATTATGCAAATTGGCGCATATTTAGCGCATATAATGCATAATTTGCATATTTATCCATTAGATTTCAGAAAACTTGTAATACAAAAAAGATGCTCCTTAATGTACCTAACAAACTGGGGGAGTTTGATGGTGATACCTATTAAGGATTTTTTTTTCCTATTCACCTGGGGTGTCTCCCCTTAAGCTATACATTCCATCATTTATTCCATCTTTCAGATTTGACAGTATTACTCTATTGCTCATCTTTCAAGCTAAAGGCTCAGTTCAAGGCTTACACTACTCAGGTTGAAAAGTTTAAAAGTATTTAAGTTCTTAGCTTCTTTAGGTTATGCAGTTCCAATTCTGCCAGTTTCACATTTCAGCTAAGCTTCCAGGTTTTCCAGCCTACAAGCTTTTTAGCAATATATTCCATCATTTATTCCATGTTCCAGCTTTGACAGTATTACCGTTTATCTTCCAGCTTTTATAGCAATGTATTTAAGTTTTTAGCTTCTTTAGGCAATGCAATTCAGCTTCCAATTCTGCCAGTTTCACATTTCAGCTTCCAGGTTTTTCAGCTTCCAATCTTTTTAGCAATACATTCCATCATTACAGTGTAACAGTTTATCTTCCAGCTTTTGTAGCAATGTATTTAAGTTCTTAGCTTCTTTATGTAATGCACTTCAGCTTCCAATTCTGCCAGTTTCACAGTTCAGCTAAGCTTCAAGGTTTTTCAGCTTCCAGGCTTTTCAGCTTCCAGGATTTTCAACCATTCAGGTGTGATGCATTTGACATTTCAGATTTTTCACATTCATGCATTTTCAGCAATGCTTTTGCTATTCCGTTCAGCTGCTCAGCATTCACACGCATTTTCTGCAGGAAATGCAATTTTCTAGTTAGTGTGAATGCTGCAAGCATTCACACTATTGTTATCCAGTTCTTTATTATTTTTACTTTTTCCGTACGTTTTTTGGCTCTCTGTAGCTCCTTCATACTTTGAGCTACAGAAACCATTCAACTATCAAAATGTCCAGCTTGTTAAGGACACGATGGGACCTCTTTCAGATTTTTAATACCTTTTATACTTTTTAAAATATTCAGCTTTTTCAACTTTTTTTTTGAATGGAAGTCAATGGGGGAGTTTTGAAACCTTCTTCAGCCTTCAACTCCTTCATACTTTGAGCTACAGAAACCATTCGACTATCAAAATGTTCAGCTTGTTAAGGTTTTTATGGGTTATCTTTCAGATTTTTAATAACTTTCATACTTTTTAAAATATTCAGCTTTTTTCCCAAAAAAATTACAATGGAAGTCTATGGCAGACCTTGAAACCCCTTGTCAGCTTTGAAACCTATCTCCTCCTTCATTTTTTGTGCTAGAAACCTCCTTCAAAGTTTAAAATGTTCAGGACCTTTAGCTGAGTAAACGATCCATTCAGATTTTTGAAATTCCTTATAGTTTTTATGTAATTTAAGTTTGTTTTGGACCCTTTTTAACATTGAAGTGGATGTGTGGAATGTTCAGTTTCTAGAGTGTAGCAGCTCGTATTTTGAAAACATCTGCACGTTTTGTAAACTGCTGTTGCTCCTACAGTTTTAACAGCTCTTACACATATTCTACATTAAAACGTTCACACAACTATGCTGATTCGTACAATATAAGTGTCTAAGCCGTGTGACTTATAGTTGTGGCTCTATGACGATTCGTTCGGCAACTGCGCTCTTCATTGAAACGTATGGGCCCACACTCTGACTTTTGAGCTGCTCATTTTGCATTTTTTTACCCTTTTTCTAACTCGTTGCCATGCCTACAGTTTTTAACCTACACGGACAATTATACATAGAAATGTTCAGCAAGTTCTCAGGATTCCTACGGTGTCAATCGCTAAGCTGTAGCCTTTATATTTTTTGAGAGAGAGCTGTCTGAAGCCGGCATGCCTTTACATTGAAGTGAATGTGTGTTAGTGGGCATTTGGGATTTGTGTCACACCTGCAGCAAGGGGCGTATAGCCGGGGGGAGTCTCCCTGCTTGCTGTCACAGAGAACTGCGAGTTTCGGCATCCAGTTCGAAGTTGAAAACCATGGATGCCGATGGTCTTACAAACGCTCTGAACAAAACATTCTGCTTTGCGATGGGGTAAACTGAATTTATGTTATCTATCCCATGTCGAGGGATTGTGTGGGGAACACAGCTAGCTAACGTTATATAGTGAGCTAGCTAGATCTATGCAGACAGCTGGCTAGCTGAGCCAGGGTCAAATGTCCTCCGAAGCTATCAAGTTAGCAAAGGCAGTATTTTATATACGAACTGAATAACCTCCATAACTTTATTAATGTTGATTTATTCTTAAGTATGTGATATACTGTTGTCGTGATCCAAACAGCAATAGTGAACTAGCTGGCTAGCGTGCCAGTATCCACAGGTCAGTACGTTAGCTAGCGCACGTAGTTTGCAGCGAAGTTGAGTATCAGAATATTGCCGTATTTCACTGAAACTCATGCCTTGTTTTGCTACTATTCCGTACATAAGCTGGCCGAAGACGCAAAGTTAGTCTACCTCTTGTGCAAAGTTCCTTGCGAACTTAGTTGCTGCTAGCTGGCTAAGTTAGCCAACGTTAGCTAGCTGGCTAGTTAGCTGGCTAGCTATAATAACGTACCATTCAAGCTAACGAAGTTGTCTAGTGTTGGAGGGACAATACTGGATGTATGATGTCACCATCTTGATCAGATGACTGCTAATGGAGGAGGATAAATAAATGTTCCAACTCCTACATTGTAGAGCATCTGTGTTTAACTTAATCTGCAACTGCTGTGCTTTGCAGACTAAGAGGAGATGGACATGCCCCTTAAGCTACAATAAGACCGGAATGGTCAAAGCCAAGGAGGAATCTGGAGAGGATGATGATGATGACGATGAGGTGGGTTAGTTGTTCAGAAAATGACCCAAAATCTTTAATACCAAATGTATAGCTGCACATTTTATGTCCCACTCCTCAGCTCGCCAGGTGAAGGGGAGAGCCTGCATGCGCGCACACACACACACACACACACACATACACACACACACACACACACACACAGGAGTTTCAGAAGCCTCACAAGCAAGCTGTGGACACCATCACCATAATTGTTGTGTCTGTGGAAGGAGACGGACAGTTTTCGTTCTTCTCGAAGGGTGTTGTATATGTGAAGGAGCTGTGGACCCATCACACTGACACACCTCCCACTCTGCTGTTTTACTCTGATTATAGGTTGAATGCCTAGATTAACCTCTCTTTCTTTCTCTCTCTGCATTCTCATCTGTTTGTTTTGCAGCTTGTGTTTTGCAGCTTGTCTATAGGGTGTCAGTGAGATCTGTTCTACAGGGTTCGATGAAAAAGAGACTGCTGATTTCTGATCACTGTATCACAGAGTGAGTCACGCTGACACATACACATATACACATACACACACACACACACACACACACAAACACTGTAAGAGCCGAGGTGGGCTAGGGTTGATATGCAATACAGTAGGACCCCACTCATCCGAACTTCAGAGATCCGAACCTCCCGGTCTACCGGACAGGCTTAAAAAACTTTTATTTGAGCCTGCTATCTGGTTACTGGTGGGATTTTCATTACAGTACTGTATCCTACTGTGAATAAAAACAGACTGTATGTAGACCTACATGTTGCCTGTAGGCTGTAGACTACTGTCACGTTTCATTTCTTTGCTCTAATGTCGAGCGCAAAACGCAAACGAGTCTGCTTCGTGAGCTGCATTCCTTGGTAGCCAGAAAGCGCGTCAGCAACCTGAAGCAGAGGAGTATCGAGTCATTTTTCGTTCCCAGTTAATGGACTTCAGGAACACAGACGTGTTGTGAGAATGTAGATTAGCCTACTAGGCCTACTGTATTTGTTAAATAATAGCCTACAGCCTATAGCCTACATCGGTTGTTTTAGAGACTTTCTTTTAGGCTACAATAGCCTAAGACAGGACAACTTGTCTGTCATTTCATTTATTTATTGATTGATTATCATTTGCTATAATTGTTTTAATGTTGGGTTGTTTATAGGCTATACCATTTTGTTCTGCGAATACAGTAGCCTATCGATGCAGCGTAGGCCTCATTTGAGAATAAAGTAGGCTACTGAATTTGATCAAAGCACGCACTCAAGTGGAAATTTGTTTATCTTATTATAGGGTACTGTAGGCCTATTATAGGCTAGGCTGTATCAGTTTAGTTGGCTATTTGATTGCAATTTTGATGCATTTTCACAAGTAATTAAGGGTATTTATCTGTCTATTATGAGTCTATATGAAACAAGTATACCACTTATTGAATTTGGTGCATTTTAACATACGTTTCAGTCATCCGGACATTTCAGAGATACGAACGACCTGTGGTCCCGTTGGGTTCGGATAAGTGGGGTCCTACTGTATGTGTACAAGCGTGTGGGTCTTCATTGTTGATCTTCTCTCTCCCTTTCTCTCTCTCCCACTCTCTCAGTCTGTCAAGAGAAACTTGAGCAGTGGAACTCTCCCAGGACTGAATGGTGGGGATTGAGTGGAAGAGACATCCATCAAAGTGTCCCTGAGATGTCCAAATCACATTCAGACGCATCCAGCTGCAAGGACACGACTGCAGACACATACAGGTGAGAATAGTGACATGTACAAATACACACATACAGGCGCACAACACGCTTTCAGTCATACACAGAACAAATCACACTTCTTCCTTTAACCCCCACTCTCTCTCTCTCCCTTTTCACCTGCAGTGTATTGATCTGGAGTCTTACTGTACCTGCAGCTGAACTGTGAGAGAGGGACCTGGAGATGTCCTGAGTGCAAGTAGGCAAACTAAAGCATTTCAGAGCGTCTGTTGTCCTGGCTGGCAGAGGCCTCATTCAGTACATGATGGCCTGATCTGCATGTCTGACTCTTTCTCTATCACAGTAAGATAGCGTTATTAGAGGTTCTAGAAGTGGATCTATACATCCAGAAGTGATTGTCTTTGTGTTAGTGTGTGTTTTGTCTGTGTCTGTGCATTTGTTCATATTTGATGTATTTTTAAGAAAATCTCTTTCTCGCTTTCACACCTCCTTCCCTCCAGTCCAGACTATGAGGAGATCTCCATAGACCCAGTGTGTGGCTTGAGGCCGGTCCCGGTCAAACCAGACCAGAACATAGAGGAGGAAGCAGACCAGCCGGCGCCACACTGTCAGCTCCAGTGACATGGTCCTGCCGTCATGGAGATGATTGTGACCGTGTGTGTGTGTGTGTGGGTGTGCGCGCGTGCGCATTAAAGTTACAAACTAACTGAGACTACCCAGTGGTAGTATCAACAAAATCTTTAGTGAGAAATGTATACCTGCATATTTTATGTCGCACTCCTCAGCTCGCCAGCTGAGTGGGAGGACCCGCATGCACGCAGACACACACACGGGAGACTAGACAGGTGGCAACCATACACCTCGCAAGGACCAAGTGAGGGTTAGTACACTCTCACACTCAATAACAGACTGTATTTATCACACCACATTATGCATGCTTGCATTTACCAGTGAACAAGTCAAAGCACCCATTGAGTCTTTGGCCAGCTGAAACCCATGAGTTTCAGTGTATGTGATCCATCCAACAGAATGACCTGAGGGGCTACAGGAGCCTGGTAATAAGTGGACCACCTTCCTGAAGGCTCGTCTGGTCTGCTCCATGCCTGGGGTCAACAGCATCGACACACTTTCACAAGCTACGTGAGTGTGGTGCTATTCTGAGAACAATGTGCCATTTAAGGCAGATCGTTTTTGGGAATGACGTCTTTCGTTTGTCTTTAGAGGACTCATCCAGGTAGCTACCTAATATCATGGTCTATACCTTTTTATCCCCATCCAGTATACGTCTATCTAACCCTACTCATTTTTTTCTCCCTCTTTCTCTCTTTCTCTAGACTGTGAGATTCACTCATGTCAGGGTTGTACCATCGCCTAGTGGGTGAGAACTGACCACACCAAATAATGTCCCAGATCTAACACTGCACATGTACAGTACTGTACCAGACCCACAGCTTAGGCTGCCAAAGTTTCTGTTTTCTTCTTCCCTCTCTCCCTCTTTCTATCTTCTTCTCTTTCACTCCCTGTTTGTCTACCTCACCATGGTAGGTGGTCTGTTCCCAAGTAAATTAATTGTGTATTGCAACTGCAATTCCTGTTACTGGCACTAGTACACCCAGTAGATGTTTTCATGGTGGTTCTCTCAACCCACAGCTACAGTGCTGGAAAGAGCCCACCTGTAGCACTGCCTTTTGAATATCTGAAATAAAATGTTTTCTTTGCAATACGTCAGTGGTTTTATTTCATGTAAAATTGTCTAGTCATTTGATAGTACCATTCCAAGAGTTTCATGGAAATTGACTGCAGGTTACTGCTCTACAACATCAGGAGGATTCAACCCGTCCTCACTGATGACAGGTGCTCATCCAGGCTCCTGTCATCTCCCGCCTGGACTGCTGCAACTCCCTCCCTGCTGGGGCCCTGGCGTCAGCCATCAGACCTCTGGAGCTTGTCCAGAAAGCTGCAGCTTGCCTTGTGTTCAACTGTTCAACAAGTTCTCCCACACAACTGCCCTTCTCTATTCCATACACTGGCTCCCTGTAGCAGCAAGTGACAATGTGAATAGGTTTGTGGAGCTTCAGAGCTCATACTTATACACTGTTACTGGGAATTATTGAAAAGTCATTTTTATGTGTGATCAGAATTATTGATGCATAAAAACAAATACCAATTATTGATGCGTAAAAACAAATACCAATGTATGCGTACGTTTCTAATCACACTTGTGTAGAACTGAGTTTTTGCCCTCGCGCATGCTCATTGTAGCCTATGTAATGTATCGCTCGATACACTGGGCTTCATTCACATTCCGGTGTCAAGGTGAGTTGATGTTAGCTAACGTTACACTCGACATTTTCAACTACGACGTCATAGGCGTATTTTCCATTAAAATTAATTAGAAACGTCAAGTATGTAGCTATATGATATAATTATTGACATAAGTAACAACTTGCTAGCTAGTATAGCTGTTTTAAACAAGGGACGTTGGCTGTTAACTAGCTAACGCTAGTGCTACTTGACGTCAGTTGGTTGAGTGAGTAGATGTTAGCTAACGTTAGCTAGCGAGTTAAGCTCGACATTTTCAACTAACGGAAGTCATATTGGCGTATTTTTCATTAGAATGAATTAGAAACGTCCAATATTCATATTATCTGACATCTGTAACAAATTGGCTTGCTAACTAGTATAGCTAACGCTAGTGCTCCTAAAGTCGGTTGGTTTTCAAAACGAGACAGACGCAGATTTATAAGGAAGATGGCAATTATGCAGAGTTTGATAATCACCAGTAAACATGTACCCAGTGATGTTAACGCATAAACTCGCCATATAGGCCATGATGGGCTATTTGCAGTCTATCACATAAACATGAAGCATACCGTCACCGATTGCTATTGAGATAACGTTAGTGACAGCTGTTTGTAGGCGCTCGCAGGGATATAAACAAAGGATAGTTCCGGCTAGTTAGTTCTAACTAATACGTTCTCAGCTTGTTTATGGAATAGCCTACTGCAAATAGCCGCTATCCTAAATGGCGAATTTACCATGTAATTCCAAATGTTTGATGTAGGTATAAAGGATGGTCTTAATGCTCACTGACGTGACGTGCTTATTGGGAATGCAATTGGTCCTATTTAATATTTAATGTGTTTCTCAATGCTTTTGTTTTATATTTTCATAGATTTGACTTCCTGAAAGGTGTTTCGAAGCAAAGAGGTGAGATTAACCATTTGCTTTATGTTGCCATAATCCTAAATCTATTTGATGTTGACTGTAAAGGGATTATTATATTTCACTCTGATATAGTTTGTCCTCAAAACAAATGCAATTGAGAAGCCTGAGACATGGGAGTGAGTTCTGGCAGGACACTCATGCATGGAGCTGTGACAGCGTATATTGGGGCACTATTTAATATTTGTGTTGTTTACATTTTCTGCTATAGTAATTAGACTTTATAGCCTTTTATAAATTAAGCGGTACTCACTGTCCAGTGCATCACAGGTTTTTAACTTGTTCATTCAGCCCAACTCTGTGCTTAAGCTGCCTATAGAAGCAATTACTTTTTTCATGACAGTAATACACTTAATGCCCAAAGGCACACCTCTTAATCATTGATAAGATAATGGTCTGGGGTTGTTTTTTTGAGGTTGCCCTAGGTCCCTTAGTTCCAGTGAAGGGAAATGTTAATGCTTCAGCTTACCAATACATTTTGGACAATTCAACTTCCAACATTGTGGGAACAGTTTGGGGAAGGCTCTTTTCTGTTCCAGCATGGCTGTGCCCCAGTGCACAAAGCAAGGTCCATAAAGGATTGATTGATTGATTGACTTTTATTTATTTTTAAGACAGGGACAAGGTACAGTAGACATTTACCCTATAGAATAGGGAGAGATGCACTGTACAAGGTTATAGCTAAAACAGCTAATTTCCACGGGCAGTCACTGGGCAAATACATATACAGTCTTAAAATAGTGGGGCAAATAGTATACAGTAGGAGAGTAACATACATAGAAGGAATACAAAAAAGTTATATAGCAGAGATTTCCCTCATCCCTATACCCACATCCCAACCTCCCCAGACCCTTAAAAAACAAACCCTAAGTACAGCCCCCATACATATGTGCACACACACATACACATACACACACACACTTGACTACAGGAGGCATGGTTGTGTGAGGTTGGTGTGGAAGAACTTGACTGGCCCACACAGAGCCCTGACCTCAACCCCATGAACTAGAACGGATATTGCGAGCTAGGCCATCTCGTTCAACATCAGTTTCTGACCTCACAAATGCTCTTTTGGATGAATGGGCAAAAATTCCCACAGACACACTCTGAAATCTTATAAAAAGCATGGAAAAGAGTGGAAGCTGTAGCTGCAAAGTCTGTGTGTGTGGGGGGGGAATCCATATTAATGCCTATGTATTTAGAATGGGATGTCATAAAAGCTCTTCTAGGTGCAATGTGTAGGTGTCCCAATACTTTTGTCCATATAGTGTATAGTGCAGGCCTAAAGTGTTATTTCACTTTGGTAGAACATGTAAAAAATCATCAGTCTTAACTTGAAGCCTCTTTATTCAGTTTCATCTTGGGGAACTAATCTAAATGTCATACTTCTGAATTAGGACATTTTAACACCCCTTTTTGTTTTTTGTTCTTGTCTTACAGGTGTCTGCCGCGGTCACTGCACTGTTGCTACTGCAACCACAAAAACAGCTTTTGTCAAAGCTTTTTCTTAACAAGCAAACCCAATTTTACGAATCCATTTTGAGAACCCAATTTTATGAACCCAATTTTATGAACCCAATTTTACGAATCCAATTTTGAGAACCCACTTTTGAGAACTCTCTTACCAGCCCTTGTTTTAAAAGCATTTCTAATTACAAGCATTTCCCTTTACAAGCCTCTCTGTCTTGCCCCTGTTCTATACCTTGTTTTGAAAGCATTTCTAATTACAAGCATTTTCCTTTACAAGCCTCTGTCTGTCCCCTGTTCTATACTGAAGCAAAGAGAGAATAAATATAGGCTAATTGATTTTTCATCTGAATAGCCATAGATTAATAAAAGTCCATTTAGTCTCTTTCCTCTATCCTGTGAATGATAAACAGGTGGTACTAGAATACAAATCGTTGTGTAAGTTTCTTTTGTCAGACCTAGTTAAAATTGTATAGCAGGCTATTTAATTTCAATATCATACTTGATATTAAATTGAGGGAACTGAATTGCTTTCATTAGAGTTGACATTGTTAAGTGATCTGTGACATTGTTAACAAAACTTTGGATCAAACACTCTTGATACAGTATTTCAGTATTTGCTCTTGATTTGTACAGTGATTACATAAAACATTTCATTTCGCTGCTGTTCTGTTAAGGAGTCTAGCTGATCAAATTCAAAAGTCTTTGAATACAGTTCATCTATTTGAGTAGCTCCAACAGTCTAGGTCTTTGAATTGAAAAGTAAATAAATCTTTGGATTGGTTTGAAAAAATACTTAAGACTAGTGTGCAGCTGACTGAATATCAAGGTATATTGAGGCAATATTTCATATTTAGTTGTTGAGATTTGTGGATTTGGAGTACAATAATGCCAAAGAAAGGTAAGAAGTCCCACGTTCTAAGACAGCGCTGGCAAGGGTCGACTGAGATTCACCGTGCAACAACTGAACAGGAAGAATGTGCTGGTCCTCAGAGCCCTGGAGAGGTCAAGGTGTCTGCAGCGTCTCGTGCTCAGAGTGTAACACAGGGAGGTCAACGTGATGCATCGTGTGTACCACAGGTTTCTTATGCAGACATTGTAAAGAGAGGACTACACAGTGATGATCCGTGTGTACCAGGGCCATCTCATGATTACCAGGTAAACTACAGTCAAAGTGATGTGCCATGTCAACCACAGGTATTGTACGCAGACACTGTAACATATCCATGTGTAGCAGGACCTTCCCATGCAGACTCTGTAAACCTGGGAGATCAGCCTTCTGTGAAACATGTCTGTGCATCCCGCAGCCAGGATTCTCCTAGATACGGCCCATTCAGAAATACACAGTGTACATGTAATGCACTAACCTTCCTTGCATTCCTTCATGAGAATGAAAACATCACCACAGCAGACCTCGATCTCGTTTTGGATAAGGGTGACGTTATGTATCAACAGGCCAGGAAAAGGTTTCCTCAACACATCTTTTTGACTACTGACGAGCTACCCCATGAAGCCCCTGCACGCAGGTTTACACACCATGTGAACATGGAACACCTTTCCAGATATGGCACATTAGGAGATCCGCTACCCGGAGCTGTAGATGGCTTTCTGGACCTAGAGGCAGGATTGAGCTGCTTGTTATCAGATGTGCAGTATGCGTTGCTGTTGATGACAGGGTTATGTATTGCCGTATTCAGAACCAGGACAGGCAGATATGGCTTCTTTGACCCACACTCTAGAACAGCTGATGGTTTGCCCTTACTCCCGGGTTCACGCACTAGTGGTAGGCCTACTGCTGTCATGCTGACATTCACACATCTCAGTGATATGATTGACAGACTCATAAAGTATCACAAGATTTTGGGCACACAGTCCTCCTGTAACTATGAGTTGAAGCCTGTGGAGTTTTACAATGTGAACAGAGTCAACCTGAACGATGCCATCCCAGACACAGAGAGTCGGCCTACAACTCGCACTGCTGCTGTATTAACTGCTCTTCAAAATGAGTCAGGCGCTCCAAAGGTAAACACTGTTGTCACTGATGTATGTGAAGTACTATCCACTGATATGGAAACTGAACCAGAGCCATCAAGCTTGAATTCTGTCACATCACATGATGCTCCTCAAAGTGAGTCAAACTCAACTGCAGCAAGGATAAACACTGATGTCTCTGATAACATATTACAGGGAATGTCCACTAACATCACATCATCTGTGAGACACAAATCAAATATATCTGTTCCACGGATAAATACTCTAACCAGTGATAATGTCTTACATGACATCTCCCATAGACTGTCAAAACTCAATAAACAGCAAAGGAAAAAATTCAGGAGAAGACTATTGCTCTCTGAAAAGGCATCACAAAGAAAGGAGAATCAAAAAGGGAAAGAAAGGGCAAAGTATGCTTCAAATGAAGAACTCAGACAAGGAAAGCGAAAGTATGTTATCAACTGCTATCATACCAATTCCGAATTACGACAGAAGCAAATAAATAACATAGCAACCCGTTACAAAGAAAATTTTGACTTCAGGCAGAAACGAAAACATTTCCTTAACAATAAATATAGAGACAATTTTGAATTCAAGCAGAGACAAAAATTGTACATTACTAACAAATATAGAGATAACATTGATTTCAAGCAGAGGCAGCGATCTTATATCACACAGCGTTATGTACATGACCAAGCATTCAGGGTGAGACACAGACAACTAATGAGACAGAGAATGCGAGACAGGTATAAGAACAATCTTGCATTTAGGAGTAACATGAAATGTGCAGCAAAAATAAAACATAAATACAGATGGATACATAGACAAACACGTGAGAGTGACAACCCTGTGATCAAAGAGGCCATATCTCTTTTCAGATCAAAAATAAAGGCCGGCCCCACTTATGTGTGCACTGTCTGTCATAAGGCATCATTTCCAAACCAGGTACGACCCTGCACAAGGTCATATTACATCAAAAATCCAGCTGTGGTTGCAGCATGCCTGACAGGAAAGTATGTCCATGTGTGTCATGTTGACTGCAGGAATGAACAACAGTGCAAGGTGCCTGATGAGAGAAGGAGAGAGTGGATTTGTTACACCTGCCATAATCATCTAAAGAATGGAACCATGCCAACCCTCGCTGTGGCAAACAAGTTAGAGCTCGCCGACATCCCTCCCGAACTGTCTGATCTCAACATACTGGAGAGACATCTCATAGCCAAATGCATTACATTTGCAAAAATTATTCCTCTTCCCAAAGGCCGACAGAGAGCAATCCGCGGTAACGTTGTTTGTGTCCCATCGGAAGTACAGGAGACAGTCAATGCTCTGCCCAGACTGAGAAGTGAGTCTCAAGTCATGAGAGTAAAACTGAAGAGACGGTTGTGTTACAGAGGTCATCAGCTGTTCCAGACTGTTACCTGGTCTAAACTAGTGCAGGCGCTGCATAAACTCAAACACATTCACCCACAGTATGAGGATGTAACTATCAGAGATGAGGCTGAGTTATGTGATCCAACACTTCCCGATGATGATGATGATGAGGATGATGATGACGATGATTATGATGAAGCTGCTTTGATGGAAATTGACAGGTGTGAGAGCAATGCACTGCGTGAGGCAGAAAAGGATCCTGAAAATGAGCAACAAAACAATGACGTGCTGCCTAGTGATGACGGTCAACCTCAGGAGCAGAGAGATGATCCAGAACAGGAGGGTGACATGCCTAATGGAGGTCTTGCTCTAGAATCATGCCTTCAGCCACGTGATGTTTCAGAGGAGATATTATGTTTTAGTGAAGGAATCTACTCTGTTGCCCCTGCAGAAAGGAATACTCCAGTCAGCTTTTTCAGAACGCCTAAGCTAGAAGCCATGTCTTTCCCTGTTCAGTTTCCCACTGGTCAAAACACACTGGATGAAAAGAGACCCATTAGATTAACACCTAGTAGTTATTTCAAAACAAGGCTTTTCGGTGTCGACAATCGGTTTGCCAGAGATACAAACTATTTGTTCTTTGCACAGTTTGTGACTGAAATACATTTGGCCACTTCCAGCATGACAATACAGTTACGTAAAGGAAAACCTTTCACCAGAGATGGACGCAAAATAACTTCTGGAATGTTACAAGACCGACGTGAGGTTGAGAGACTGGTGAGAAATAAAGATGCAGTCAGATTCATGCAGCCTCTGAGAGGAACACCAGCCTACTGGGAAAAAACAACCAAAGATCTTTTTGCCATGATCAGACAGTTGGGAAGTCCTACATTCTTTTGTACATTTTCAGCAGCAGAAATGCGTTGGCCTGAGGTGATTGAGGCAATAAAAACTCAGCAGGGTGAGGAGGTTAATTTTGAGGAGCTTGACTGGTCCACAAAGTGTGACATACTGAGAAGCAATCCTGTGACAACAATGCGCATGTTTGATAAACGTGTTGAGGCCTTATACAGAGATTTAATCTTGTCTCCTGCGCAGCCCCTTGGCAAAGTTGTTGACTTCTTTTACCGCGTGGAATTTCAACACAGAGGAAGCCCACACATACACTGTCTCATATGGGTAGAAGGTGCACCTGTGTTTGAGCAAGATGATGATCAGACTGTATGTAATTTTGTGTCCAAATACATCACAGCCCAGCTACCCGATCCACATACACAACCTGAACTGTATAAGAAAGTAACAGAAGTGCAAATACACAGCAAAAACCACACAAGGACATGTTTCAAAAGTCTAGGCTCTGGATGCCGTTTTGGATTTCCCAAACCACCCTCCAAAGAGACAATGATAACAAGACCTGGAGATGATCCGCTTGAACTGGAAACAGCAAGGGACAAGCTTAGACCACTGAACCTGCTTTTGAATCAACCTGCCGCCGCCTCCCTGAGTTTAGAGCAGCTACTGGCTCAATGTAACTTAACACTCTGTGATTATGAGGGATAACTGCAGATGATGAACAAATCCAGCGTACTGGTACTGAAACGTGACCCAAAAGACTGCTGGGTAAATGGATACAACCCCTATCTACTCGATGCTTGGGACGCTAACATTGACGTGCAGTTTGTACTCAATTATTTCAGTTTAATACATTATATTTGCACATATATATGCAAAAGTGAGAACGCTGTAAGTGAGTATCTTAAAACACTGATTCTGAACTCAGGAACCCGGGAGTATGCAAATGAATGTGATGAAATGAGGGAGATTATGCAGGCTTATTCCAAAAAGAGAGAGGTCAGTGCTCAGGAGTGTGTGACTCGTGCATGTGGAATTAACATGAAGAAGTGCTCGCGCGGTGTCATATTTATACCAACAGATGACAACCCACTGAGAATGAGTCGCCCCATGGCATACCTAGAGAGCACAACATCAGAAAGTGACAATGTGTGGGTGACGTCTTTGACAGACAAATACAAAGCCAGACCTGAAACACCAGAGTTTGAGGAGATGTGCTTGGCTGATTTTGCCTCTACTTGCAGAATTGTCTATGGCCGACAGACAAAAGGTAAAAATGTTTTGCCCCTGCTGAATGACATGGGATTTGTTCAAAGGAGAAACACAGACAAGCCCGCTATCATCAGATATTATCGCACATCACAGGAGAAATATCCCGAGAAGTATTATGGCACATTACTGAAACTGTACATTCCTCACCGATCAGACCAGGAACTGAAAAGACCGTCTTTACCCACGTATGAGTCATTCTACAATGGTGGCTGGGTTCAACTACCAGGTTCTAACTATGGAGAGTATGTCCCACACGTTGTCAAACGAAACAGAGACAAATATGAGAAAAACAGTGAAGAAATTGAGAATGCAATGGAGGAGTTTGAACAGAACAGAGGCGCGATTGATGAATGGTGTAATCTGGCGCCAGAATCCGAAGCAGTGAGGTTGGAGTGTATTGAAGAACTGGAGGCAAGAGAGCCAGATCATGAACATGTACAAGATAATGTCCCAGAGTACAGTAATCAGGCTGCTGCAGCAACAGAAGTCAGAGCCATCAGAGAGCCCCCTGCAATAGACCCCACACTGTTACGCCACATGTATCAGAATCTCAATCAGAAACAAGCATGTGCATTCTATGCAGTTAGAGACTGGTGCATAAAGCGCGTCTGTTGCCTAAATCCAGAGCCGTTTTTTTATTACATAAATGGTGGTGCTGGAACAGGAAAGTCACATCTCATCAAGTGCATCTATTCAGAGGCATCTAAGATACTGTGCAAGCTGCCGAGACGTGCTGAGGAGGCTGACATATCAAACCCCACTGTCCTATTGACTGCTTTCACCGGAACTGCAGCCTTTAATATATCAGGTACAACACTGCACTCTCTCCTCAAGCTGCCGCGAAGCCTAAAACCTCCATTTCAAGGACTTGGCAACAAATTGGATGAAGTTAGATGTGAACTTTTAAATGCTGAAATCCTTGTCATTGATGAAGTGTCCATGGTGTCAAAGCCCCTTTTTGCCTATGTGGATGTCAGACTCAAGCAGATCAAAGGCAGCCAGAGTCCCTTTGGAGGTATGTCAGTCATAGCTGTTGGAGACTTTTATCAGCTACCACCTGTGAGACAGTCCAAGACCCTCTGTGTATATGACCCACGTGAGCTTGACCTCTGGCAGGAACACTTTCAGATGATAACTCTCACTGAGATTATGCGTCAGAAGGATGATGTCGCCTTTGCAGAAATGCTGAACCGCATCCGCGTGAAAGACAAGTCACATGCGTTGTCTGAAGCAGACAGAGCTTTACTGTCACAGACCATCACCGAACCAGCACTTTGTCCAACTGACGTCCTGCACATTTTTGCAACTAATAAACAAGTTGATTCACACAACTCTGCAACATTGGCTGTGCTCCATTCTCATATCACCATCATTGATGCAGATGACTATAAAAAGGACCCACACACCGGCAGAATGGCACGACAAGTCAAACCATTTAAAGGAGGCAAAGATGATTTACCAGATACACTCAACGTTGCTGAGGGTGCTCGTGTCATGCTCACCAGAAACATAGACGTGTCTCAGGGATTGGTGAATGGATCGTTCGCTACACTAGTCAGGGTAGTAACCTCTGAACGAAATGGTTTTTCACACGTCACTATGCTTGGGCTCAAAATGGATGATGAAACGGCTGGAAGGAATTACTGTAACAGAGTACCAGGAGGACCCAACAATCTAGTGTACATTGAGAGAGCAGAGGATAATCTGAAACAGAAAGGAGTGGTACGCAGACAGTTCCCTATAAAGCTTGCCTTTGCTTGTACAATACATAAGGTTCAAGGTATGACAAGGACATCAGCTGTAGTCTCGCTTAAACACATTTTTGAACCCGGCATGGCCTATGTAGCTGTCAGCAGAGTGACCTCTCTCAGTGGACTGCACATCCTGGATATGGATGAGAGAAAAATATATGCCAACCGAGAAATCACTGCAGCCCTAGAGACCATGAGACAAGTCAGCTTGGACCACATGATGCCTCTTCTTCACATCAAACAAACATTAAACAGACACGACACTCTGACCATCGTTCACCATAACACAGAAGGATTGCCATCTCATGTCAGTGACATCAAGAGCCACTATGAACTGTGTCTTGCAGATCTTTTGTGTCTCACAGAAACCCACCTACAAGGCTCCTTCGTTGCACAGAGTCTCCATTTAGAGGGCTACAACATGTTCAAACGCAATAGACACCTGTCCTACACCAATTTTCCACAAATAAACAACATAGGTGGTGGTGGAGTTGCTGTTTATGTTAAAAAGCACATTAGAGTGTGTGAAAAGCGGTACATAGATAACGTAACTGACCTTGAGTTTTTGGCTTTGAAGGTTGAGGCCCCAGTGAGCGCATTGATTGCAGCCGTATACAGACCTCCAGACTACAGTGTGAGATCATTCTTGTCTAACCTGGGAAGCCTTTTGGACTCATTGGAGATCATGGATTGTCACCCCATCCTTGTCTGTGGCGATTTCAACGAGAATCTCTTCTCCAACGCACGTAAACCAATACTTGAGCTGTTTCAGTCCAGGGGATATGCACAACTCATCACTGCTGCAACTACAGAGAAGAACACACTGCTAGACCTCATTTTCATTTCCCAACCACAGCGTTGTCTCCATTCTGGTGTAATAAAAACCTATTATAGCTACCACGACCCTGTATACTGTGTAATGTCCTCCAACAGCTCATGAAGAAGCTGAGTTTTACATATGAAGATGCAAATTATTTGTGACTAACTTTACTTGTGCAAATGACTTGTGACTAACCTTAAAGTAATATTTTCAATATGAGCTTCTTTATCTGGTCTACACAGTATGTGATCCTGAAGTTTTACAACAAAAATAAGGTTAACTTATATAAAGCAATACATATTTGACAACATTTTTCAAGCAAACCTTTGTGGAACCTAAATTATTAGATTAAAGTATTAATGTATTCAGATTAAAGCATAATTTAGCAGTAATACTTTAACAGAGCACATTTTAATAGATCACAATTTATCAGAAATGTAATACTATATTCTCAATGCAACCAAAGTAGGTGGGTCCTCCGTTGCAGCAGGCCTCACCACCTGGCCTGCTGCCCCAGCCTCACAGAGAGTGAGAGAGTTAGAGGCTGGGAGGGTGGGAGGGACGGACGGAGGATCCCACCTCACAGCAGAGAGGGTGACTTTGAAAGAGGGGCTCAGACCCCAAGGGTCCCGGCACCCTCCTCAACACAGAGAGGGGCTGCCAAGCCTGACCCAAACTGCCATTCGAGGAGGAACTGTCCCCAGCCCAGGACGAGCCCCAGTCTGTACCTGCAGCCCCCAGATGATCGAGAAGTCATTTCAAGGTATGGTATCAAAATACAAAAAGGTGTTTTATATCATTGCCACCAAATTTGTGTATGTTCTTGGTTGTTGTCCTTGGGACGCACTCTAGAATAATGTGTCTTGTTGCAGGTGGAGTTCCGTGATGGGAGCGGACCAGAGGCTGACACACAATTGGAATACCAAGAGAAAGTGTTGGTGTCCAAGAGGCACCCTACCTCAGTTCAGCATGCATCCCCAAGCCTTCCCCAGAGCCCCCTGCAGAGAAGGCCCCGCCAGGATGCCCGCCAGGGGTACAAAGAGAGCCATGCTGGCACAGTCCTACTCCTCTTTCATGGACATGGGGCCACAGCCAGGAGGGGGCGGGCCCAGGAGCCAGACAAGACTATAAAAGGATTCACAACACCACTGCCCTCCTGCCTACCAGCAAGTTTAAGCTCTTCTACTGCTCTCCTGCTGCAGAGAGGTTATCACAGGACCCAGTGCTGGCCCTCCTCAATCTTTGGACTCTTGGGACTTGATTGCTGACAGATGAACATTGACAAAACACAACACCAGGAATGGAAGCAAAATGGACAGGTTACCACACCCCTGCTGCACCTCCTCATATGAACTTGACAAAACACTTAACGCCACTGGAAGCAATATACACTTGCAACACTTTGTATTAGAATAGTTTGGTTATTGGAGTAATCCTTGGAGAGTATAATCAGTCCCTGATTGGTCTGGTCACAATGTAATTTCTGGAGGTGATTTTTTCTTTTTCATTTCAAATCTTTATTTATTCTTGTAAAGCATTGAGGTTTCCCTCATTTACAATAATTAGACACAAATATCAGCTGAACCAATGCAAGGATTACTTAATAATTTCTCAGTTATATTATAGTCAATATTCTTTTTTATTTATTAACCAAACATTCATTGTCATTTTAAATTATTTGTCTTTGTTTTTTTCATGAATATGAAAGCATTTATAACAGTTAAGATTTTATTTTAAACCACCACAATAATCTTATACTATGTTTTATTGTTATTTATTTTATCTTTTTTTCTATTTTCCTTTATTATTATTATGATTATTTAACATTACTTTAACAGAGCACATTTTAATAGATCACAATTAATCAGAAATGTAATACTATATTCTCAATGCAACCAAAGTAGGTGGATCCTCCGTTGCAGCAGGCCTCACCACCTGGCCTGCTGCCCCAGCCTCACAGAGAGTGAGAGAGTTAGAGGCTGGGAGGGTGGGAGGGACGGACGGAGGATCCCACCTCACAGCAGAGAGGGTGACTTTGAAAGAGGGGCTCAGACCCCAAGGGTCCCGGCACCCTCCTCAACACAGAGAGGGGCTGCCAAGCCTGACCCAAACTGCCATTCGAGGAGGAACTGTCCCCAGCCCAGGACGAGCCCCAGTCTGTACCTGCAGCCCCCAGATGATCGAGAAGTCATTTCAAGGTATGGTATCAAAATACAAAATGGTGTTTTATATCATTGCCACCAAATTTGTGTATGTTCTTGGTTGTTGTCCTTGGGACGCACTCTAGAATAATGTGTCTTGTTGCAGGTGGAGTTCCGTGATGGGAGCGGACCAGAGGCTGACACACAATTGGAATACCAAGAGAAAGTGTTGGTGTCCAAGAGGCACCCTACCTCAGTTCAGCATGCATCCCCAAGCCTTCCCCAGAGCCCCCTGCAGAGAAGGCCCCGCCAGGATGCCCGCCAGGGGTACAAAGAGAGCCATGCTGGCACAGTCCTACTCCTCTTTCATGGACATGGGGCCACAGCCAGGAGGGGGCGGGCCCAGGAGCCAGACAAGACTATAAAAGGATTCACAACACCACTGCCCTCCTGCCTACCAGCAAGTTTAAGCTCTTCTACTGCTCTCCTGCTGCAGAGAGGTTATCACAGGACCCAGTGCTGGCCCTCCTCAATCTTTGGACTCTTGGGACTTGATTGCTGACAGATGAACATTGACAAAACACAACACCAGGAATGGAAGCAAAATGGACAGGTTACCACACCCCTGCTGCACCTCCTCATATGAACTTGACAAAACACTTAACGCCACTGGAAGCAATATACACTTGCAACACTTTGTATTAGAATAGTTTGGTTATTGGAGTAATCCTTGGAGAGTATAATCAGTCCCTGATTGGTCTGGTCACAATGTAATTTCTGGAGGTGATTTTTTCTTTTTCATTTCAAATCTTTATTTATTCTTGTAAAGCATTGAGGTTTCCCTCATTTACAATAATTAGACACAAATATCAGCTGAACCAATGCAAGGATTACTTAATAATTTCTCAGTTATATTATAGTCAATATTCTTTTTTATTTATTAACCAAACATTCATTGTCATTTTAAATTATTTGTCTTTGTTTTTTTCATGAATATGAAAGCATTTATAACAGTTAAGATTTTATTTTAAACCACCACAATAATCTTATACTATGTTTTATTGTTATTTATTTTATCTTTTTTTCTATTTTCCTTTATTATTATTATGATTATTTAACATTACTTTAACAGAGCACATTTTAATAGATCACAATTAATCAGAAATGTAATACTATATTCTCAATGCAACCAAAGTAGGTGGATCCTCCGTTGCAGCAGGCCTCACCACCTGGCCTGCTGCCCCAGCCTCACAGAGAGTGAGAGAGTTAGAGGCTGGGAGGGTGGGAGGGACGGACGGAGGATCCCACCTCACAGCAGAGAGGGTGACTTTGAAAGAGGGGCTCAGACCCCAAGGGTCCCGGCACCCTCCTCAACACAGAGAGGGGCTGCCAAGCCTGACCCAAACTGCCATTCGAGGAGGAACTGTCCCCAGCCCAGGACGAGCCCCAGTCTGTACCTGCAGCCCCCAGATGATCGAGAAGTCATTTCAAGGTATGGTATCAAAATACAAAATGGTGTTTTATATCATTGCCACCAAATTTGTGTATGTTCTTGGTTGTTGTCCTTGGGACGCACTCTAGAATAATGTGTCTTGTTGCAGGTGGAGTTCCGTGATGGGAGCGGACCAGAGGCTGACACACAATTGGAATACCAAGAGAAAGTGTTGGTGTCCAAGAGGCACCCTACCTCAGTTCAGCATGCATCCCCAAGCCTTCCCCAGAGCCCCCTGCAGAGAAGGCCCCGCCAGGATGCCCGCCAGGGGTACAAAGAGAGCCATGCTGGCACAGTCCTACTCCTCTTTCATGGACATGGGGCCACAGCCAGGAGGGGGCGGGCCCAGGAGCCAGACAAGACTATAAAAGGATTCACAACACCACTGCCCTCCTGCCTACCAGCAAGTTTAAGCTCTTCTACTGCTCTCCTGCTGCAGAGAGGTTATCACAGGACCCAGTGCTGGCCCTCCTCAATCTTTGGACTCTTGGGACTTGATTGCTGACAGATGAACATTGACAAAACACAACACCAGGAATGGAAGCAAAATGGACAGGTTACCACACCCCTGCTGCACCTCCTCATATGAACTTGACAAAACACTTAACGCCACTGGAAGCAATATACACTTGCAACACTTTGTATTAGAATAGTTTGGTTATTGGAGTAATCCTTGGAGAGTATAATCAGTCCCTGATTGGTCTGGTCACAATGTAATTTCTGGAGGTGATTTTTTCTTTTTCATTTCAAATCTTTATTTATTCTTGTAAAGCATTGAGGTTTCCCTCATTTACAATAATTAGACACAAATATCAGCTGAACCAATGCAAGGATTACTTAATAATTTCTCAGTTATATTATAGTCAATATTCTTTTTTATTTATTAACCAAACATTCATTGTCATTTTAAATTATTTGTCTTTGTTTTTTTCATGAATATGAAAGCATTTATAACAGTTAAGATTTTATTTTAAACCACCACAATAATCTTATACTATGTTTTATTGTTATTTATTTTATCTTTTTTTCTATTTTCCTTTATTATTATTATGATTATTTAACATTACTTTAACAGAGCACATTTTAATAGATCACAATTTATCAGAAATGTAATACTATATTCTCAATGCAACCAAAGTAGGTGGATCCTCCGTTGCAGCAGGCCTCACCACCTGGCCTGCTGCCCCAGCCTCACAGAGAGTGAGAGAGTTAGAGGCTGGGAGGGTGGGAGGGACGGACGGAGGATCCCACCTCACAGCAGAGAGGGTGACTTTGAAAGAGGGGCTCAGACCCCAAGGGTCCCGGCACCCTCCTCAACACAGAGAGGGGCTGCCAAGCCTGACCCAAACTGCCATTCGAGGTGGAACTGTCCCCAGCCCAGGACGAGCCCCAGTCTGTACCTGCAGCCCCCAGATGATCGAGAAGTCATTTCAAGGTATGGTATCAAAATACAAAATGGTGTTTTATATCATTGCCACCAAATTTGTGTATGTTCTTGGTTGTTGTCCTTGGGACGCACTCTAGAATAATGTGTCTTGTTGCAGGTGGAGTTCCGTGATGGGAGCGGACCAGAGGCTGACACACAATTGGAATACCAAGAGAAAGTGTTGGTGTCCAAGAGGCACCCTACCTCAGTTCAGCATGCATCCCCAAGCCTTCCCCAGAGCCCCCTGCAGAGAAGGCCCTGCCAGGATGCCCGCCAGGGGTACAAAGAGAGCCATGCTGGCACAGTCCTACTCCTCTTTCATGGACATGGGGCCACAGCCAGGAGGGGGCGGGCCCAGGAGCCAGACAAGACTATAAAAGGATTCACAACACCACTGCCCTCCTGCCTACCAGCAAGTTTAAGCTCTTCTACTGCTCTCCTGCTGCAGAGAGGTTATCACAGGACCCAGTGCTGGCCCTCCTCAATCTTTGGACTTTTGGGACTTGATTGCTGACAGATGAACATTGACAAAACACAACACCAGGAATGGAAGCAAAATGGACAGGTTACCACACCCCTGCTGCACCTCCTCATATGAACTTGACAAAACACTTAACGCCACTGGAAGCAATATACACTTGCAACACTTTGTATTAGAGTAGTTTGGTTAGTGGAGTAATCCTTGGAGAGTATAATCAGTCCCTGATTGGTCTGGTCACAATGTAATTTCTGGAGGTGATTTTTTCTTTTTCATTTCAAATCTTTATTTATTCTTGTAAAGCATTGAGGTTTCCCTCATTTACAATAATTAGACACAAATATCAGCTGAACCAATGCAAGGATTACTTAATAATTTCTCAGTTATATTATAGTCAATATTCTTTTTTATTTATTAACCAAACATTCATTGTCATTTTAAATTATTTGTCTTTGTTTTTTTCATGAATATGAAAGCATTTATAACAGTTAAGATTTTATTTTAAACCACCACAATAATCTTATACTATGTTTGATTGTTATTTATTTTATCTTTTTTTCTATTTTCCTTTATTATTATTATGATTATTATGATTATTATGATAATGATGATGACGATGATGATGATGATGATGATTATTATTATTATTTTCATATTATTATTTTTTATTATTATTATTATTATTTATTTATTTATTTTTGCAATGCATACAAACAACAATCTTTATTTATGTATTTATGTATATATGCATTTATAAGCATTTATATTTTGCTAAGACTTATACGCCCACCGTGCATGCAGGTGCGGGTGCCCATGCACACAGCACCTTAATGGTCACTTTTGCCACTTTAATTTACTACATTGATATTGCACTGCACACCTGTTTTTGTTACTTCTTTTATATATTTTATTCTATTTAGCCCTTTGCCTTTTTATGCCCTTTTACCATTTTTTACTACGCAAAGTTGAGTCGACTCTGAGCCTAAAATTTTCATTACCGATAATGATGCTGTATTTTTATTGTGTACATGACATTACACTTTGAAACACACACTTCCTTCTTTCCTTCCTTCCTCCCTTCCTACATACCCTCCTTCATAGAAAGTACTTTTCGATAGTACTTTGATCCGAGACACTGTCAATTAACTCAATGACACAATTTTCATGGGGTTGCTCACAGTAGAGCGTATGTCTTTTTGTCTGTGTGTCATAAGAAAGGAAATGTAATAGATGGCATGGGGATATCTACTGTATCAGCACCATCAACAAAGAAAGAACACTATTATAATTATCTATTTACCATCCAAGAAGACACTGTCTTCTGTGCAGATACAATAGGTGCGGTCACTGGTATGGCTGCCAGCGCCACTGTGACCTTACATAAGAGCAACACAGTATCATCAAGTGGGGGTCGGGACCCCCTGGGGGGTCGCGAGACGGGGATGAGGGGTCCTGAGATGATAAGGTGGGGGGGTTGCGAGATCATAAAAACAATTCAAAATATCCTATTAACCATAATCGTTACAAAAGGTAAAAATAATGTTTACATAAATAATAATACAGCTACTGCTATTGTAAAATATGACAATAGATTGTGTTCTTTTGTTGTGTTGCTGTTATGCCTATTAGTGCGTGTGCGCGCAAACATTTGCATGCTTCCACCTCTGGGTATAGAGGGGGTCGCAAGTCTCTGGCACCGTTATTTTGGGGGTTGCGGGCTGAAAAGTTTGGGGACCCCTGCTTTAGAGCATTCAATTGCATGACGCTGTGTGGACTATGCAGAAGCAAAAACATGGGTTTGGTACAGTTAGCTAGTGAAGTTACAGTATTGCGAACTAGCAGACTTGCTGAATAGCTAAAGACCCACTAGCGTCAGCTATCCAGTCGGACATTTAGATAATGACATCAAACATGTTTCAGAACACATATAACCTTCTGTACTTCAGGATCTGAAAAAACATAACTAATCTCCAATGAATCATAGCTTAATATTATTGTGGGGGACGCTTGTTATAAGCTTACTTAGCCTACTTCTTCTGAGCTTTTGTTCTCACAAAGCGGCGCCTTACCTCAAAGCCAATCGGGACAGCGCCACAAGCCCATAGACACGCACTTGGTGGCTAAAATAGACTTGACTTGGTTATTTAGTAGTTTGCTTTGCAATATCATTGAACAATGAAAAAATTACGCGAACTGTTTGAATCTTTCAATTCTCTTAATTTCAATTAATGTGATTATCATGACTGACGCATTCTCCTTCTCCTGTTCTCCCTCTGTTGTAGCATCCATGTGGTGTCACTCTGAGACTTTCAGCCACCTGGAGCTCCATGGGCTGAATGAAGAGTCTCTCCTTTCATCTTCCCAGATGGGGTTTCTCTGGAGGCGGTAGTCTTTGCTGAGCTCCGCCTCCACAGCATTTTCCATGACCTGGCCAATTGCCTAAGGTGAGTCACCACGACATCAAGCCTTTTTATCTAATCATGTACTGAATATGTAACCATTCTGATTATTACGCTTGTATTGCAAATCACACACGACCACAGTCAATATATGACACTAAATGAATGACCAAGCATCTCTTGTCCGTCTCACAGACATAATAGATGAGAACCTGAAGATCGCCTTGCAGAAGGATCTCTGTATGGCCTCTGGACCAGCAATACAGGTGCACACACACACACGCACGCACGCACACACACACACACACACACACAGTTTAACATGGTAAGATTTTTTAATATATACATTTAAACAACAAAAACAACAGCTCTTCTACACAAACGTCCATGAACATTAATGAAACTAAAACTTAAATGATATAAAAACTTAAATCAATTGAAGAAAATAAAAAATAGCTCTATAGCTCTTGGAGAGCCAGTACCTCCTCTCCCTCTATATCTGCCCTCAGTCCATATGGGGACTTGGGCAGCTCCAGCCCCCCCACCACCTCCTCCCACAGAGCCCTCTTCACTTGGAGCATGGTTCCATCCATAAGGAGGAGGGTTAGAGCTGTCTCGTCCTCCTCCTCTGCCATGACCCCCACCACCTCAATGGTCTTGGCATGGACCTGTTGTGTTTGCACCTACAGAAGAGAAATGAAACATAGGATTCAGTGTACAGATTAAAATCATATTATTTCATTTCAAGTACTTTTTCTCCATATTTATTTTTGTGTACCATTTTCAAGGACAAAGGAGCATATGTGACGGACTTCATTCTGCTCTGCACAAAAGACACCAACCACCCCAGCTACCACCTATTAGCACCATCTCGCCGGAGAGACGGAAGATGGCTGAGAATCAGGACCACAAAGGAGTGGTACCACAACAGCTTCTTTCCCGATGTGGTCCGCAAGCTCAACAGCCAATAGTTGCAGTAGACTGACACTGAAGACACCCCCCATGACCCATTATCTCCACCCCTTGGCCTGGACAGTTAACCCCCCCCACCCCCGCCCCGCGACTGTTCTGTTCAGATGGGCCAGTCTCTCAATCCCACTCCCCTGTCCTCGCTGACCCCCCCCTCCCAGCCCCCGTTGGCCTACCACCTCGCCCCCCCCCCCCCCCCCCCAATTGGTAGACAATAACAATTGACTCACAACAATAGACAACAACAACAACTGACTGCACAACTGTATACTTGAAATGTTATTTCATTGCACTGCCTATATCATGGACACAGCTGTCCATGATCGGATGAGATAAGTAGATGTGGATACTGATAGATAATGCTAGACTGATGGAATGCTAGACTACGGGTAGTAATCTGACAGTTTGGGAACCTTTAAATGACTAGCTCCGCACTTAGGACTGGAATGAGGAACTGATTAGTACTGATAAGATATTTGTAAGGACAAGCGATGACAATAATTCAAATGTGCCTGTATCCGTGCTTGTTACACATGGCAAATAAACTTTCTATTCTATTTTTTGTTTTGTCACTTGACCCATGTTAAGGGATTGTCCAGGGCGCGTACCTGTGACGTTGTTCTCGCAACTCAGATGTGCTACCAACTTTGCCAAGAGAGTTCCCTATCGGCCTGAGTTTCACCACAACTAACATGATCCCCGAGGACTACCTCAATCCATGAGGGTTTAAGAGGGGTCACGATTCAATCGGCTACACATAAGCAGTGGTTAGTTATAGGTGTACAGTTAACTTCTGACTAAGATGTGCCTTGTGGACTGACCGGACGGGTAATGTGAAATTTGTGCACATATCCCAATACATTTGTGTAATCCCCATTTCACCACATTTACCATATCATAATTTACCTCTATGGTGGTCCAGTTGGTGCTGGACGCAGTGTACCCATATGTGCCTTGCCTGCCTTTTATATGGGACACCCTCACCACACTGCTGAGGGGGGCCTTGAGGAGGATGGCCTCCCTCCAAAGGGAGACCACCACCCTTTCTCCGTCCTGAAAATAGTATAAAAGAAAAGTGCTGAGACAGGAATTACGATTTTAACTTCATCATGATTAACAACATCATCAATGAGTAGGAAATTGGTCAAGAGTACAAAAAATTATCATGGTATTAATAAATTTCAAAATGTTTAAAAGAAAATGGCAAGATTATTTGTTATTAAAAGAGACAGATACAATTGAAGTAAGATTTCTTACTAAAAACATTTTTACCTTCTCCAGTGTCAACTTCTGGAGTGGGTACTCCTCATTTTGGCCAGTCAGCCTAATAACTGAAGAGATCTACAACAAATAACAGGAAGATACATAATTAAGATTATGTAACCCATTTGTTTCGGCATGCCCAGGGCGGGATTAGAACCGGGGTCTCCCGCTTGGGATGCGGACACACTGACAGTTGCGAGATACAGAGCCATGAAGTCATGGAACCTACTACCAACATAAATTATAACCATGACACATACATATACGTATGTTCAAAAACAGGAAACACTTGGGTACTGCATACTTAAGACACTAGATGGCGATGCTCTGTAAATGGAAATGTGTAGTTTTACATGGTTTGAAGATTGTTTTATTTATGCTATATATTTGATATTAGTGTTTTTATGACAATGTAAAACTGTATGATACTGTTTTAAAGTTTGAAATGTATAATGTATGTTTGATCTGTTTGATATATGTAATGTAATGTATGTTTTAAATGATAATGTAATGTTGTAATGTAATGTTTTAAATGTGGACCCAACTAAAAGTAGCTCTACTTTAGGGTAGAGCTAATGGGGATCCTCCTAAATAAACAAATAAACAGTTGCGCCAATAGGGACGACCCTCGTGGAGGAACTGTCAGTGCACCTTCACCAGCTACTCCACGTTTCACTCGGTACAATTACATCATAGTGCTTAATACACAGGCCTGTACTCAAACATGGGCAAAAGTTATAAAAATGTATCTTGTAAGCATATACAATACCATCTCCTCTATCCCTACAGCCCCTTTCCATATTTCCAACACATGTAATGGAAATACTTCCCATTTCATAAAGAACAGCACTTTGGATCATTTTGTTCTACTGAATTTTTGCAGTTAAAATGTTGAATAGATGCAATGTTCATTAATCTGTGGTGTAGGGTACATGCACCTCAACTCTAAAATCCAAAAGTGGAGTTAAAGACACCTCTAACAAGCTAAATGGGACATGTCTTTGGAATCAGTATTTGAAAAGCCAGCCCATATTTTGAAGTATAAGACCCGCCTGTAACTCGGAATGTGAACTAACCTCGACAACACGTCCCTCTAAGGAGATCAGCCTCCCCGTCACCCGGTCCTTTAAGGGAAGGAGAGGGGAGGCCGGGTTGAGCAGTGCCAGTGCCTGCTGCCCCAGCTCTTCAGGCACTGCCACCGGGGCTGTGTGAAAGGCCAAGGTGGATCTGGTGAACCCAATTGTGCGCTCTTGGTCCTGATGCTGGGGGGTCCGGACACTATAATTTTTTATAATGTAACTTTTTCCAGCCTAATGAGATGAAAGGAAGAATATTGATGAGCCAGAGGCATGAAGCCAACTACAACAGACTACAAAAGCAAATCTATTCACATGACCAATTTCTACAGATGTCAGCAGCTATGATCAAGAGCAAATGTGTATCATATTTCAATTCACATATTTATATAGGTCAATAGATATCTAGAAGTTAACAGAATGTATATAATGAGCTACAGGTAAATGGTAAATGTATTTTTTGTTTATTTGAACAATTTTAAGTCAAATAAAGGTTAGATGTACAGTAGGCCTATATCTAATATTGTGAGAGGTCAAGCTGATTGCCAACAATTATTTTTTATACATATAAAAAGAGTAAAAAGAGTAAAAACCTGTAGCTTTGAGGCTTGTTCCTCAAACAATGTGACTTTTGTCACCGAGTGACCGTCTGACAAGGCACATATTTTGTTAACCTTCAAACCGTCCGGGGTGCAGCTTCCGTCTGTCCACTTCCACTTGAGGACCTTGGATTGTTGCACCTCCCCAATAACTTTGACCGCCAACATAGGTGGGCGGTCAAAGGGGTGGGAGGTGGTTCCTTTCAAAATACTTGAGAGTGACATGCTGAAAAATAAAAGTGAAAAGGATTAGTGTTCTCTCTGCCATTACAATACAGAGGCAGGAACAATGTGCTCATTCTGTTGCAACACATTTATTTTCAGGGCTCAACTGTTCGTAATTGGAAAATACAATGTAGCCTAGGCTATGTCAGAAGCGCTCTCTTGTCGTCTACTTCACGCGTCACGGCACCTACTGACGGCATTTAGCATAGTGACTGCACCTTTCAACACCATGGACAGCGCCTCAGCCAACATGGACATGTTTTGTCGGACAAATCGGTGTTGAATTCAGATGTGTGGTGCATTGTTTATGTTTTTTATTGGGTTATGTAATCAGCCTGCCAGTGATTTCTCTTACTGATATCCTAGTAAATGTAATGTTTGAATATGCCGGGTGCGAAAGCTTGACAGGTGTAGCAACAGCCTAACCAAGGCCTACGAATTGCCATTTTGTTTCATTTCTTTATTCAATTGCTGATTCGAAAATTCAGATCACAGGTCTGGAGACAGGTTCTTAATAATATTAATAATAATAATAAAATAAAAATAAAAACACTACAGACAATTTAGTAGAAAATGTTTAAAACCGGGGGATATGACGTGACGTCATCTCAGGTGTCAAATCCTGACCCCGACACAACTGGAAAGCAGCGTGCTTGTTTCCCCAGCGTGGGTAAATTAACGAATTGTAACTTTTGTTCTGTTAATCTAATGTGACACTTTACAAAACATTACACATTATTTTATTCTCGTAATTCACCGTATCTTGCTTTGTTTCACATGCCGACGAAATGTGCGTCTTCAAACATTAGCTAGCTAACTTTAGCTAGAGAGCGCTTACTGGTTAACAGCGGCAATTGCTGCTAACCTTATTTTTTTGCAAACTTTGTACGAATCGTTAACATAACGTTGTAACGTTCGTTGGCATGAATAGGCTATGCATGCATGTTTGCAACTATTACGACCAGGGTTCGAAATTAACCCCTGCCAATTAAGCGCAAAATGCGGGCAACTTTCCATTTTTCATTTGGTGTATGATGTTTTCGAAGCCCCCCGGTAGCTAACCGTATCGTGTCAGACAGCCAAACAAGCTTGACATTTATTTGAGATTGCTGACCAGCATAACCAGTTTTAAGTTAGACTAGCATTATTTGGCTGGTGAGCTAAAAAGTGATATCGACCCCTGAACACGACTAACGTTGGTGGGTTTCTGTCACGTTATAGCTGGTGAGCTAAACAATTATCGACCCCTGAAAACGACTAATGACGTTGGTGGGTTTCTGTCATGTTATGGTGTCTGAACTTGGCCACGACAGCCAAAAATAATTGTCTATAATATTTCAGCTTCGAGCCTCTAGTCAACGAGCCGTAGGCCTACGGCTTGGATCCTCACCTGCAAAATATGAAAATCGCTCCAGCCCTTATGTCTCGTTTTAATGTATAGCTATTATTCATCTAAAATACCGCTAATAGTAGCTAGATTCAAGATCCGTCTGCATAGGCTATACACATACTAGGAATTGACAAAGGTAATGGCATTGGCTGGTCAGTCAAATTAACTATAGCGTTACAACTTACTTGTGAATTCGAGGTTCCGAGGTGAATATTCAGATCTGTCACTGACGTCTTAATTTGATGTCGTCTGTAGAAGTTGATTGGGATTCAAAACATTAGCTTTACTATTGATGACATTTCAACTATACTATGGTATAGATAATATGATAAATGATAGCTAGCTAACCAAGAATGATGACTAGCTATAGCATTACAACTTACCTGTGAATTTGAGGTTCTGAGGTGAATCTTCTGAGTGAGGTCTCAGTCACTGACCTCTTCATTTTATATTGTCTGTAGAAGGTTATTGGTCGAATCACTATTGTTGTTTTTGTGAGATGATTGGATGATTGTGTGTTACTAGGGTCTCTACCCACTAGATTGCTATATTGTTGAAAGATGATTGGACTTCACGTTTCAGTGTGTTGCGATGGTCTCTACTCGCATAGCAACTCAACTCTCAATGACCCTTCTGATTTGGAATTTGATTCTCTTATAGAAGGTGATTGGGTGAATCACTGTTACTAGGGTCTCTTATTCTGATTATCACCTGGTTACTATTGAAGAGAGGGGCTTTAATTACCAACACCTAGAGGAGACCATTCCACAACTAGGCTACAACTGTGTATTTGGTAGCCTGGATTATGTGCACAAGTTGGTTGTGAGGGGCCCTCAGATGGCCTGCCTGCCTCGGATAAGGGCCAAGCAGTTAGAGAAACTGCTCAGTTTTAGCCATTATTGGGATCTGCTCAATGTGGAGGAGGTGCTGTTTTCTGTACCCATGAAGTAGGCTGTGTTCTGTCAACCTGTCATTGTCATCTTCTTGTGTGTACAGTATGCAGTGTGATTTCCAACTAGGCACTTATGTAACTGTCTGACTCCTATGTCTGACTGCATTGTTAGTACTCATGTCCTTTATGCTTCTATTTGTGTGAACATAAATAAATTATTAAAATGTGCGTGTGTAGTTCTAGAGAGAACAGCAGAGTTGTGTGAGGAGACTATCAAGTGATAGTCAGATAGGAGGTGTGTGTGTGTTTATGTTTTAGTGTGTGTGTGAGAGCGGGGGGGAGTGTACGTGTCACAGTGTTGAATTGGTGAAGTCACTCCTCAAGCATTGATACCGTCTATATTGAATCCATATAGTATCACTAGCTTTTTGATGGCATATCTGGTCTAAAACGGTGTTAATGGTGGTGGTCATGTGCGGTTGTCCGCATGTAAGCTCCCAGTCTGGGACCGATTGCAAAGAAGCTCTGCTGATGAGTGATGTAGTGACACTCGTTACACCTCAACACTGCCAGGCAGGTAGGAGCACTGTGTGTGTGTGTGAGAGAGAGAGAGAGAGGAAGAGAAAAGGAAAGGAGGAGAGGGGCGATTGTGTCTTCAGTTAGTGTAAATCATTTTAGATTACTAAATCTGTCACTGTTTCTCCTTACAGAGACCCTTATTGTCACTTTTTTTTGTCTCAGTTTGAAATATTGTTGGTGGAATTTGTGAACCAGGAGCCATTGTTAATTTTGAAATGACTTTTCTCTCCCGTTTTTTAGAACGTGTGTCGTCCATGTGTGTCGTCTGTAAAACTGAAGTAGGTGAGACTGAACCCACCAGTCTTCCCAGGCCTTGCCTGCAGAGGAAAAAAAGGTTTTGTGGTGAAAGAGGAGGAGGAAGAGAAAAAAGGTTTTGAAAGAAGAGGTGGCAGAGGCCATCTGAGTTTGAATGACCTGTACTGGTGTATTCATGTGTGTATTCTTGTTTGCTAGTGTTTTTATGTGATGTAGAGGGTGTGCATGTTCTAACTGTGTGTGCATGTTCTAACTGTGTGTGTGTGTGTGTGTGTGTGTGTGTGTGTGTGTGTGTGTGTGTGGGGCTGTTGGACTGTTTGGATGACGAAGTGTAGACAGTGATGCAGCGAACTCAGGGAGAAGGAGATGAAGCTGACATCATCCGCCTTGAGGCGCTCAGCTCCGCCCACCAGCTGGACCAGCTCAGAGAGTCTGAGCCGCATGCAGGTAACACCACACACACTCAACTTCACAGGTAACATGATGCCACACACGCATACTGTACACACACATCTTCTGAGCTATGGTGTTGACTAACAGCTGTGTGCTGTGTTCCCCCAGGGAGAGAGAGAAGCTGAAGACGGAGAACGACCGTCTGAAGCTGGAGTCAGGGCTGCAGCCGAGCCCAGACCTCCATCTCCTCCTCCCTCCTCACCACACCCCCCCCCCTGGCCCTGGACTTACAGCCCCAACCTCACCAAGTCCACCAGCCTGGGTAAGACAAGGTGTGTGTGTGTGTGTGTTTGTGTGTGTGTGTGTGTGTGTGTGTGTGTGTGTGTGGTGTGTGGTGTGTGTGTGTGTGTTGGACTGTTTGGATGACGAAGTGTAGACAGTGTTGCAGCGAACTCAGGGAGAAGGAGATGAAGCTGACATCATCCGCCTTGAGGCGCTCAGCTCCGCCCACCAGCTGGACCAGCTCAGAGAGTCTGAGCCGCATGCAGGTAACACCACACACACTCTCAACTACACAGGTAACATGATGCCACACACGCATACTGTACACACACGCATCTTCTGAGCTATGGTGTTGACTAACAGCTGTGTGCTGTGTTCCCCCAGGGAGAGAGAGAAGCTGAAGACGGAGAACGACCGTCTGAAGCTGGAGTCAGGGCTGCAGCCGAGCCCAGACCTCCATCTCCTCCTCCCCTCCTCACCACACACCCCCCCCTGGCCCTGGACTTACAGCCCCAACCTCACCAAGTCCACCAGCCCGGGTAAGACAAGACGTGTGTGTGTGTGTGTGTGTGTGTGTGTGTGTGTGTGTGTGTGTGTGTGTGTGTGCGCGCACAATTAATCGAAATCCCGATTATGACCTCCGCGATTAACTTATTGCAAAAGGCCGCAATTAATGTGATTAATAATTTTGCTTTGAATTGAGTGTGCTAGGACTACACGGACGAATCACAGGCGCTTATGCTGTCTAACCAATCACGTGCTCCCGCTGAGTGCGCTGTGCGCAGAAATTTCAGTACCTGCAGCCGTGAGTAGTGAAAAAATTAGCGAAAACAAGGTCAGTGAGTTAGTAGCAAGAAAGGAATCAACGTCCGTGATTTGGGAGCATTTTGGTTATTATATATTCGTATTATATATTAAATATTAATCACAATTATTAATCGCAATTAGCATTTTAAGCAAATCGCAATTATCTTTTGTCATAATCGTGCAGCCCTAGTGTGTGTGTGTGTGTGCGCGCATGCACAAGGACAGCTAATGAGGAGAGGTGAGACAGACCTTGAGGTCTAACATCTGTCACTCAGCCTCCTTCTGTAACTCGAGAATGTCCTGCAGCTCAGAGTTTAGAGGAGAGAGGACTACTGCCTGAACTAACCGCCTGCTCTGTGAAGCCTCTACCTGTCAGGAGTGCTGCTTCGTTGTTGATGTAGGTGGGATTGTGGATGGAGTAGTGGGCTGTGTTTGATGTGTTGGGGGTGATTACCATTTCCTTGGTTTTTGCCTTGTTAGTAGCAGGTGGTTGTTCAGGTACCATTGTGTGAAGTGGGAGATGGAATCCTGATAGCCTTCAGCCGAGTAATTGAGACAGTGCAGTAGTCAGTATAGTGCGAAAATTGCAGGGGGCTTGGGAGGGAGTCAGAGGGGAGCCTTGTTGATAAGGCTGATGGCCGAGTGAAAAAAGCTGTTCCTGTGTCGAACAGTTTTTGTCTTTGATGACCGCAGCCTCAGAGTGGACCGGTGTGAAGAGGCCATAGCCCGGATGGGAGGGGTCGGCCATGATCTTCCTGGCCCGTTTCAGCACCCTGGAGACGTGCAGGGCCTGGAGGGAGGGCAGTCCTTGACTGTAGTGGCAGGAAACCAGGTGGTGATGGGGAAGGTGAGGATGGACTGTGATGCAGGTGTAGAATTTTACCATCATGGTCCATGGCAGGTTGAATTTCTTCAGCTGCTATAGGAACTAACACCGATGCTTGCTATCTTAATCAGGGTGCTAATGTTCAGTTCCCACTTGTGAGGTCCTGGAAAGTGACAGTGCCCAGGAAGCAGAACCAGAACCAAAAAAGGACAGAAAGGCTGAAGTATGCTTCAAATGAAACATACTATCCACACCATGGACAACAGAAGTCCAAGTGGGCTAGAGACACACACCTGGCTATGACCCAAGGGGGCGGAGCCTCGCCACCATGCCACGGACCCCACTACTCAGCCCCTGAGTGGGCTAGAGACACACGGTCTTCAATGGTGGATGCATGGAGATTGCCCAGAGGTCATTGCACTGCCCCTGACCTGCTCTGAGCTGAGGGGGCGGAGTCTCGCCATCACGGCACTATCCACGCCACGGACCTCACAACACAGACTCTGAGGTGGCTGGAGACACACGGTCTTCACTGGTGAAGGCAGGTGGGTAGCCCGGTGAGGCCTATACTGTCCATGACGGGCTCTGACCCAAGGGGGCGGAGTCTCGCCACCACCACAGTTTGACAGTATTACTCTATTGCTCATCTTTCAAGCTAAAGGCTCAGTTCAAGGCTTAAACTACTCAGGTTGAAAAGTTTAAAAGTATTTAAGTTCTTAGCTTCTTTAGGTTAAGGCTAAGCTTCCAGGTTTTCCAGCCTACAAGCTTTTTTAGCAATATATTCCATCATTTATTCCATGTTTCAGCTTTGACAGTATTACAGTTTATCTTCCAGCTTTTGTAGCAATGTATTTAAGCTTTTAGCTTATTTAGGCAATAAAGTTCAGATTCCAACTCTCCCAGTTTCATATTTCAGCTAAGCTTCCAGGTTCTTCCGCTTCCAATCTTTTTAGCTATACATTCCACCATCATTACAGTGTAAGTTTATCTTCCAGCTTTTGTAGCAATGTTTTTAAGTTCTTAGCTGCTTTATGTAATGCACTTCAGCTTCCAATTTTGCCAGTTTCACAGTTCAGCTAAGCTTCAAGGTTTTTCAGCTTCCAGGCTTTTCAGCTTCCAGGATTTTCAACCATTCAGTTGTGATGCATTTGACATTTCAGATTTCTCACATTCATGCATTTTCAGCAATGCTTTTGCTATTCCGTTCAGCTGCTCAGCATTCACACGCATTTTCTGCAGGAAATGCAATTTTCTAGTTAGTGTGAATGCTGCAAGCATTCACACTATTGTTATCCAGTTCTTTATTTTTTTTACTTCTTCTTCCGTACGTTTTTTGGCTCTCTGTAGCTCCTTCATACTTTGAGCCACTTAAACCATTCAAGTATCAAAATGTTCAGCTTGTTAAGGACATGCGCGGAATCCTTTCAGATTTTTTATACCTTTTATACTTTTTAAAATATTCAACTTTTTCAACAATTTTTTTGAATGGAAGTCTATGGGGGAGTTTTGAAACCTTCTTCAGCCTTCAACTCCTTCATACTTTGAGCTACAGAAACCATTCAACTATCAAAATGTTCAGCTTGTTAAGGTCTTTATGGGATATCTTTCAGATTTTTAATATATTTTATACTTTTCAAAATATTCAGCTTTTCTCAAAAAAAAATTACAATGGAAGTCTATGGCAGACCTTGAAACCCCTCATCAGCTTTGAAACCTATCTCCTCCTTCATTTTTTGTGCTAGAAACCTCCTTCAAAGTTTAAAATGTTCAGGACCTTTAGGTGAGTAAACTAACCATTCAGATTTTTGAAATTCCTTATAGTTTTTATGTAATTTAAGTTTGTTTGGGACCCTTTTTAACATTGAAGTGGATGTGTGGAATGTTCAGTTTCTAGAGTGTAGCAGCTCGTATTTTGAAAACATCTACACGTTTTGTAAACTGCTGTCGCTCCTACAGTTTTAACAGCTCATACACATATTCTACATTAAAACGTTCACACAACTGTGCTGATTCGTACAATCTAAGTCTCTAAGCCGTGTGACTTATAGTTTTGGCTCTATGACGATTTGTTCGGCAACTGCGCTCTCCATTGAAACGTATGGGCCCACCCTCTAACTTTTGAGCTGCTAATTTTGCATTTTTACACTTTTTCTAACTCGTCGCCATGCCTACAGTTTTTAAGCTACACGGACAATTATATATACAAATGTTCAGCCAGTTCTCAGGATTCCTCCGATGTCAATAGCTAAGCTGTAGCCTTTATACTTTTTGAGAGAGAGCTGTCTAAAGCCGGCATGCCTTTCCATTGAAGTGAATGAGAGGATGCTCTGTGTCAGTTGAGATTTGAATTTGGGGACACGCGCAGACTCTCTGTACAGGCACCCTTTTATGACTACTGTGGTAGCATTCATATTCCTTCCATCCTTCCTTTCTTCCATCCATCCTTCCTTCTTTCCTTCCTTCCTTCCTCATATTCAAATAAATATTTAGAATGACACTCTTTTTCAGGCTGCAAACTCATATTAATATCTTTTCTCCTCTTTCAGCTATTGAACTCAATAAAACTATGAGTTATGATGAGTGGTCTAATATATTTTTGAGTGTAGTACTAGCAGTACTTATAACAAACACCTACTGCTTTTCACTGCTACTTCTTCTAACCTCAACTTCCATACAACACCTCTACAGCTACTGCTCCGTCCCGGAGTGGGCTATAGACACATGGTGGGATGAGGGGTGCATGGGGATAGCCTGGCAATCACTGACCTGCCCCCAACAACCTCTGATCTGAGGGGGTAGAGTCTCGCCACCACGCCACTATCCACGCCACCGTCCCCACGTCTCAGACCCTGAGTTGGCTAAAGATGCAGTTTTCACGGTTGGGTGCATGTGTGTGGCCCGGGGAGCAGTACACTGACCTCGACCGGCTCTGACCTGAGGGGGCGGAGTCTCGTCACCACGCCACTAACCACGCCACTGTCCCCACATCTCAGCCCCTGAGTGAGCTACAGACACGGCTTCACGGTTGGGTGCATGGCAATTCCCCGGATATCAGTGCTTTGCCCCTGACCTGCTCTGACCAGAGGGGGCGGAGTCTCGCCATCACGCCACTATCCACGCCACGGACCTCACAACACAGCCTCTGAGGTGGATAGAGACACACGGTCCTCACTGGTGAAGGCAGGTGGGTAGCCCGGCACGGCCTACACTGTCCACGACCAGCTCTGACCCAAGGGGGCGGAGTCTCACCACCTCGCCACTATCCACGCCACTGACCCCACATCTCAGCCCATGAGTGAGCTACAGACACACGGTCTTCACTGTTGGGTGCATGAAGATTGCCCGGATGTCAATGCACTGCCCTCGACCTGCTCCGACTGGAGGGGGCGGAGTCTCGCCATCACACCACTATCCACGCCACTGACCTCACAACACAGCCTCTGAGGTGGCTAGAGACACACGGTCTTCACTGGTGAAGGCAGGTGGGTAGCCCGGCACTGCCTACACTGTCCAAGACCGGCTATGACCCAAGGGGGCGGAGTCTCGCCACCACGCCACTATCCACGCCACAGACACCACAACACAGCCTCTGAGGTGGCTAGAGACACACGGTCTTCACTGGTGAAGGCAGGTGGGTAGCCCGGCACGGCCTACAGTGTCCACGACTGGCTCTGACTCGAGGGGGCGGAGTCTCGTCACCACGCCACTATCCACGCCACTGTCCCCACATCTCGGCCCCTGAGTGAGCTACAGACACACGGTCTTCACTGTTGGGTGCATGGAGATTGCCCGGATGTCACTGCACTGCCCCCGACCTGCTCTGACCGGAGGAGGCGGAGTCTCGCCATCACGCCACTATCCACGCCACGGACCTCACAACACAGCCTCTGAGGCGGCTAGAGACACACGGTCTTCACTGGTAAAAGCAGGTGGGTAGCCCGGCGCGGCCTACACTGTCCAAGACCGGCTATGACCCAAGGGGGCGTAGTCTCGCCACCACGCCACTATCCACGCCACAGAGACCACAACTAAGACCCTGAGTGAGCTAGAGACACACGGTCTTCACTGGTGGGTGCATGGAGATTGCCCGGATGTCAGTGCACTGCCCCCGACTGGCTCTGACCCCAGGGGGCGGAGTCTCACCAACACGCCACTAACACGCCACGGACCTCACAACACAGCTTCTGAGGTGGCTAGAGACACACGGTCTTCACTGGTGAAGGCAGGTAGGTAGCCCGGTGTGGCCTACACTGTCCATGACCGGCTCTGACCCGAGGGGGCGGAGTCTTGCCACCACGCCACGGACACCACAACTCAGCCCTTGAGTGGGGCTAGAGACACATGGTCTTCACAGGTGGGGGCAGGTGGGAGGCCCAGAGGGGCGTACACTGTCCAAGACTGGCTCTGACCCAAGGGGGCGGAGTCCAGCCATCACGCCACTAACACGCCACGGACCTCACAAAACACCCTCTGAGGCAGCTTGAGACACATAGTCTTCACTGGGGAAGGCAGGTGGGTAACGTGGTGCGGCCTACACTGTTCACTACCGGCTCTGACCCAAGGGGGCGGAGTCTCGCCACCACGCCAATACCACGCCACGGACCTCACAACATAGCCTCTGAGGTGGCTAGAGACACACAGTCTTCACTGGTGAAGGCAGGTGGGTAGCCCTGCGCGGCCTATACTGTCCATGGGGGCGGAGTCTCGCCACCACGCCACTGACCACACCACAACTCAGCCCTTGAGTGGGCTAGAGACACATGGTCTTCATAGGTTGGTGCATGGAGATTGCCAAGAAGTCACTGTACTGTCCCTGAAGGGTTGTGACCCAAGGAGGCGGAGTCTCGCCACCACGCCACTATCCACGCCACAGACCCCACAACTCAGCCCCTGAGTGAGCTAGAGACACACGGTCTTCACCAGTGGGTGCAAGGAGACTGCCCAGAGGTTAATGCACTCTCCCCGACCAGCTCTGACCCAAGGGGGAGGAGTCTTTACACCACACCACTATCCATGCCATGAACCACAGAACTCAAGCCATGTGGGCTAGAGACACATGGTCTTCACCATCTGGTGCATAGAGATTGCCCACAGGTCACTGTAATGTCCCCGACAGGCTTCCAAGCTTTTAAGCTATACATTTCATCATGTATTCCATCAGCTTTGACAGTATTACTCTATTGCTCATCTTTCAAGCTAAAGGTTCAGTTCAAGGCTTAAACTACTCAGGTTGAAAAGTTTAAAAGTATTTCAGTTCTTAGCTTCTTTAGGTAATGCAGTGCCAATTCTGCCAGTTTCACATTTCAGCTAAGCTTCCAGGTTTTCCAGCCTACAAGCTTTTTAGCAATATATTCCATCATTTATTCCATGTTCCAGCTTTGACAGTATTACCGTTTATCTTCCAGCTTTTATAGCAATGTATTTAAGTTTTTAGCTTCTTTAGGCAATGCAATTCAGCTTCCAATTCTGCCAGTTTCACATTTCAGCTTCCAGGTTTTTCAGCTTCCAATCTTTTTAGCAATACATTCCATCATTACAGTTTAACAGTTTATTTTCCAGCTTTTGTAGCAATGTATTTAAGTTCTTAGCTTCTTTATGTTATGCACTTAAGCTTCCAATTCTGCCAGTTTCACAGTTCAGCTAAGCTTCAAGGTTTTTCAGCTTCCAGGCTTTTCAGCTTCCAGGATTTTCAGCCATTCAGGTGTGATGCATTTGACATTTCAGATTTTTCACATTCATGCATTTTCAGCAATGCTTTTGCTATTCCGTTAAGCTGCTCAGCATTCACACGCATTTTCTGCAGGAAATGCAATTTTCTAGTATTAGAATTGACACCTCTCTTTTTTCCTTCCGTACATACTTTGGCTCTCCTTAACTCCCTCATACTTTGAGCTACAGAAACCATTCAAATATCAAAATGTTTGTATTTATATGGACACGATGGGACTTCTTTCAGATTTTTAATATATTTTATACTTTTTAAAATATTCAGCTTTTTCAATATTTTTTTTACAATGGAAGTCTATGGGCGGACCTTGAAATCCTCTTCAGCTTTGAAACCTATCTCCTCCTTCATTTTTTGTGCTAGAAACCTCCTTCGAAGTTTAAAATATTCAGGACCTTTAGCTGAGTAAACGATCTATTCAGATTTTTTAAATTCCTTATAGTTTTTATGTAATTTAAGTTTGTTTTGGACCCTTTTTAACATTGAAGTGGATGTGTGGAATGTTCAGTTTCTAGAGTGTAGCAGCTCATATTTTGAAAACATCTACACGTTTTGTAAACTGCTGTCGCTCCTACAGTTTTAACAGCTCATACACATATTCTACATTAAAACGTTCACACAACTGTGCTGATTCGTACAATCTAAGTCTCTAAGCCGTGTGACTTATAGTTTTCGCTCTATGACGTTTCGTTCGGCAACTGCGCTCTTCATTGAAACGTATTGGCCCACACTCTGACTTTTGAGCTGCTCATTTTGCATTTTTACACTTTTTCTAACTCGTCGCCATGCCTACAGTTTTTAACCTACACGGACAATTATACATAGAAATGTTCAGCAAGTTCTCAGGATTCCCACGGTGTCAATAGCTAAGCTGCAGCCTTTATACTTTTTGAGAGAGAGCTGTCTGAAGCCGGCATGCCTTTCCATTGAAGTGAATGAGAGGAAGCTCAGTGTCAGTTAAGATTTGAATTTGGGGACACGCGCAGGCTCTCTGTACAGGCACCCTTTTATGACTACTGTGGTAGCATTCATATTCCTTCCTTCCATCCTTCCTTCCTTCCTTCCTTCCTTCCTTCCATCCTTCCTTTCTTCCATCCTTCCTTCCTTCCTTCCTTCCTTCCTTCCTTCCTTCCTTCCTTCCTTCCTTCCTTCCTTCCATCCTTCCTTTCTTCCATCCATCCTTCCTTATTTCCTTCCTTCCTTCTTTCCTTCCTTCTTTCCTTCCTGCCTTCCTTCCTTCCTTCCTTCCTTCCTTATATTCAAAGAAATATTTAGAATGACACTCTTTTTCAGGCTGCAAACTCATATTAATATCTTTTCTCCTCTTTCAGCTATTGAACTCAATAAAACTATGAGTTATGATGAGTGGTCTAATCTATTTTTGAGTGTAGTACTAGCAGTACTTATAACAAACACCTACTGCTTTTCACTGCTACTTCTTCTAACCTCGACTTCCATACAACACCTCTACAGCTACTGCTCCGCCCCGGAGTGGGCTATAGACACATGGTCTCCAATGAGGGGTGCATGGGGATGGCCTGGCAATCACTGACCTGCCCCCCACAACCTCTGACCTGAGGGGGTGGAGTCTCGCCACCACGCCACTATCCACGCCACCGTCCCCACATCTCAGACCCTGAGTTGGCTTAAGATGCAGTTTTCACGGTTGGGTGCATGTGTGTGGCCTGGGGAGCAGTAGACTGTCCTCGACCGGCTCTGACCCGATGGGGCGGAGTCTCGTCACCACGCCACTATTCACGCCACTGTCCCCACATCTCAACCCCTGAGTGAGATACAGACACACGGTCTTCACTGTAGGGTGCATGGAGATTGCCCGGATGTCAGTGCACTGCCCCCGACCTGCTCTGTCCGGAGGGGGCGGAGTCTCGCCATCACGCCACAATCCACGCCACGGACCTCACAACACAGCCTCTGAGGTGGCTAGAGACACACGGTCTTCACTGCTGAAGGCAGGTGGGTAGCCCGGCACGGCCTATACTGTCCAAGACCGGCTATCACCCAAGTGGGCGGAGTCTCGCCTCCACGCCACAGACACCACAACTAAGACCCTGAGTGAGCTACAGACACACAGTCTACACTGGTGGGTGCAGGGAGATTGCCCGGATTTCAGTGCACTGCCCCCGACCGGCTCTGACCCGAGGGGGCGGAGTCTCGCCACCATGCCACTACCACGCCTCGGACCTCACAACACAGCCTCTGAGGTGGCTAGAGACACACGGTCTTCACTGGTGAAGGCAGGTGGGTAGCCCGGCACGGCCTACAGTGTCCACGACTGGCTCTGACTCAAGGGGGTGGAGTCTCGCCACCATGCCACGGACACCACAACTCAGCCCTTGAGTGGGCTAGAGACACATGATCTTCACGGGTGGGTGCATGGAGATTGCCAAGAGGTCACTGTACTGTCCCCTATGGGTTGTGACCCAAGGGGGCGGGGTCTTTCCACCACGCCACTATCCACGCCATGGACCACAGAACTCAGCCCATGTGGTCTAGAGACACACGCTCTTCACCGTCTGGTGCATAGAGATTGCCCAGTGGTCACTGTAATGTCCCGACAGGCTTTTAAGCTATACATTCCATCATTCATTCCATCTTTCAGCTTTGACAGTATTACTCTATTGCTCATCTTTCAAGCTAAAGGCTCAGTTCAAGGCTTAAACTACTCAGGTTGAAAAGTTTAAAAGTATTTAAGTTCTTAGCTTCATTAGGTAATGCAGTTCCAATTCTGCCAGTTTCACATTTCAGCTAAGCTTACAGGTTTTCCAGCCTACAAGCTTTTTATCAATACATTCCATCATTTATTCCATGTTTCAGCTTTGACAGTATTACAGTTTATCTTCCAGCTTTTGTAGCAATGTATTTAAGCTTTTAGCTTATTTAGGCAATGCAGTTCAGATTCCAACTCTCCCAGTTTCATATTTCAGCTAAGCTTCCAGGTTCTTCAGCTTCCAATCTTTTTAGCTATACATTCCATCATTACAGTGTATCTTCCAGCTTTTGTAGCAATGTATTAAAGTTCTTAGCTGCTTTATGTAATGCACTTCAGCTTCCAATTCTGCCAGTTTCACAGTTCAAATGAGCTTCAAGGTTTTTCAGCTTCCAGGCTTTTTAGCTTTCAGGATTTTCAGGTGTGATGCATTTGACATTTCAGATTTTTCATATTTATGCATTTTCAGCAATGCTTTTGCTATTCCGTTCAGCTGCTCAGCATTCACACGCATTTTCTGCAGGAAATGCAATTTTCTAGTATTAGAATTGACACCTCTCTTTTTTCCTTCCGTACATACTTTGGCTCTCATTAACTCCCTCATACTTTGAGCTACAGAAACCATTCACATATCAAAATGTTTGTCTTTTTATGGTCACGATGGGACTTCATTCCGATTTTTAATATCTTTCATACTTTTTAAAATATTCAGCTTTTTCAATATTTTTTTTACAATGGAAGTCTATGGGCGGACCTTGAAATCCTCTTCAGCTTTGAAACCTATCTCCTCCTTCATTTTTTGTGCTAGAAACCTCCTTCGAAGTTTAAAATGTTCAGGACCTTTAGCTGAGTAAACGATCTATTCAGATTTTTTAAATTCCTTATAGTTTTTATGTAATTTAAGTTTGTTTTTGACCCTTTTTAACATTGAAGTGGATGTGTGGAATGTTCAGTTTCTAGAGTGTAGCAGCTCGTATTTTGAAAACATCTACACGTTTTGTAAACTGCTGTCGCTCCTACAGTTTTAACAGCTCATACACATATTCTACATTAAAACGTTCACACAACTGTGCTGATTCGTAGAATGTAAGTATCTAAGCCGTGTGACTTATAGTTTTCGCTGTATGACGATTTGTTCGGCAACTGCGCTCTCCATTGAAACGTATGGGCCCACACTGTAACTTTTGAGCTGCTAAATTAGCATTTTTACCCTTTTTCTAACTCGTCACCATGGCTACAGTTTTTAAGCTACACATACATATCATAGCCCAAAATGTTCAGCAGTTTCTCAGCATTCCTACGGTCCTAATATCTAGGCTGTGACCTTTATACTTTTTGAGAGAGAGCTGTCTGAAGCTGGCATGCCTTTCCATTGAAGAGAATGAGAGGATGCTCACAGTGTCAGTTGGGATTTGAATTTGGAGACACACACGCTCTCTGTACAGGCACCCTTTTATGACTGCTGTGGTAGCATTCATGTTCCTTCATTCCATCCTTCCATCCTTCCTAGCTTCCTTCCTTCCTAGCCTCCTTCCTACCTTCCTTATATTCAAAGAAATATTCAGAATGACACTCTTTTTCAGGCTGTAAACTCATATTAATGCCCTTTCTCCTCTTTCAGCTATTGAACTCAATGAAACTATGAGTTATGATGAGGGGTTAAATCAATTTTCAGTGTAGTACTAGCTGTACTTATAACAAACGCACTGCTTCTCACTGCAACTGCTCTCACTTCAACTTCCATAGAACACCTCCACAGCTACTGCTAGGCCACAGAGTGGGCTATAGACACACGGTCTCCAATGAGGGGTGCATGGGGACGGCGTGGTGGTGACTGACCTGCTCCTGACTGGCTCTGACCCGAGGGGACGGAGTCTCGCCATCACGCCATTATCCACGGCACCGTCCCCAAATCCCAGCACCTTAGTTGGCTAAAGACACAGTTTTCACAGTTGCGTGCATGTGGGTGGCCTGGAGCATGTGGGTGGCCCGGGGAGCAGTAGACTGTCCTCGACCGGCTCCGACCCGATGGGGCGGAGTCTCGCCACCAGGCCACTATCCACGCCACTGTCCCCACATCTCAGCCCCTGAGTGAGCTACAGACACACGGTCTTCACTGGTGGCTGCAGGGAGATGGCCCGGACGTCAGTGCACTGCCTCCGACCTGCTCTGACCGGAGGGGGCGGAGTCTCGCCATCACGCCACTATCCACGCCACGGACCTCACAACACAGCCTCTGAGGTGGCTAGAGACACACGGTCTTCACTGGTGAAGGCAGGTGGGTAGCCCGGTGCGGCCTATACTGTTCAGTACCAGCTCTGACTCAAGGGGGCGGAGTATCGCCATCGCGCCACTACCACGCCACGGACCTCACAACACAGCCTCTGAGGTGGCTAGAGACACACGGTCTTCACTGGTGAAGGCAGGTGGGTAGCCCGGCAAGGCCTACACTGTTCACTACTGGCTCTGACCCAAGGGGGCGGAGTCTCGCCACCACGCCACGGACCTCACAACACAGCCTCTGAGGTGGCTAGAGACACATGGTCTTCATGGGTGGGTGCATAGAGACTGCCAAGAGGTCACTGTACTGTCGCCGACGGGTTGTGACCCAAGGAGGCGGAGTCTCGCCACCACGCCACTATCCACGCCATGGACCACAGAACTCAGCCCATGTGGGCTAGAGACACACGGTCTTCACCGTCTGGTGCATAGAGATTTCCCAGAGGTCACTGTACTGTCCCCGACAGGCTTCCAAGCTTTTAAGCTATACATTCCATCATTTATTCCATCTTTCAGCTTTGACAGTATTACTCTATTGCTCATCTTTCAAGCTACAGGCTCAGTTCAAAGCTTTAACTACTCAGGCTGAAAAGTTTAAAATTATTCAAGTTCTTGGATTCTTTAGGTAATGCAATTCAGCTTCCTATTCTGACTGTTTCACATTTCAGTTAAGTCTCCAGGTTTTTAAGCTTCCAAGTTTTTAGCTATACATTCCATTATTTATTCCATATTTCAGCTTTGACAGTATTACAGTTTATCTTCCAGCTTCTGTTACAATGTATTCAAGTTCTTAGCCTCTTTAGGTAATAAATTCTGACAGTTTCACATTTCAGCCAAGCTTCCATTATTTCAGCTATACATTCCATTATTTTCCATCTTTCAGCTTTGATAGAATTACACCTTATCTTCGAGCTTTTGTAGCAATGTTTTACATGTTTAGCTTCTTTAGGTAATGCAGTTCAGCTTCCTATTCTTCCAGTTTCACATTTCAGCTAAGCTTCCAGATTTTTTCAGCTTCCAAGCTTTTTAACTATACATTCCAGGAGTTATCCTATATTTCAGCTTTGAGAGTATTACATTTTATCTTCCAGCTTTTGTAACAATGTATTTCATTTCATAGCTTCTTTAGGTAATGCAGTTTCAATTCTGCCAGTTTCACATTTCAGCTAAGCTTCCAGGTTTTCCAGCTTACAAGCTTTTTAGCAATGCATTCCATCATTTATTCCATGTTTTAGCTTTCACAGTATTACAGTTTATCTTCCAGCTTTTGTAGCAATGTATTTAAGTTTTCAGCTTCTTAAGGCAATGCACTTCAGCTTCCAATTCTGCCAGTTTCACATTTCAATTTTTGCCAATTTCAAATTTCAGCTAAGTTTCCAAGTTGTTTAGCTTCAAAGCTTTTCAGCTATGCCTTCCATCATTTATTCCAGATTTCAGCCTTGACAGTATTACAGTTTATCTTCAGAGCTTTTGTAGCAATGTATTAAAGCTTCCAATTCTGCCAGTTTCACATTTCAGCTGTCTCCAGAATTTTCAGCTTCCAAGCTTTTTAGCTATACATTCAATCATTTATTCCATATTTTAGCTTTTACAGGATTAGTTTATCTTCTAGCATTTGTTGTAATGTATTTAAGTTATTTGCTTCTTTTGGTAATGCATTTCAGCTTCCTATTGTGCCAGTTTCACATTTCAGCTAAACTTCAAGGTTTTTTCAGCTTCCAAGATTTTTAACTATACATTCCATGAGTTATTCCATATTTCAGCTTTGACAGTATTACAATTTATCTTCCAGCTTTTGTAGAAATGTATTTTAGTTTTTAGATTTTCAGGTGTGAAGCATTTGACATTTCAGATATTTCACATTCATGCATTTTCAGCAATGCTTTTGCTATTCCGTTCAGCTGCTCAGCATTCACACGCATTTTCTGCAGGAAATGCAATTTTCTAGTATTAGAATTGACACCTCTCTTTTTTCCTTCCGTACATACTTTGGCTCTCCTTAACTCCCTCATACTTTGAGCTACAGAAACCATTCAAATATCAAAATGTTTGTATTTTTATGGACACGATGGGACTTCTTTCCGATTTTCAATATCTTTCATACTTTTTAAAATATTCAGCTTTTTCAATATTTTTTTTACAATGGAAGTCTATGGGCGGACCTTGAAATCCTCTTCAGCTTTGAAACCTATCTCCTCCTTCATTTTTTGTGCTAGAAACCTCCTTTGAAGTTTAAAATGTTCAGGACCTTTAGCTGAGTAAACGATCTATTCAGATTTTTTAGGTTCCTTATAGTTTTGATGTAATTTAAGTTTGTTTTGGACCCTTTTTAACATTGAAGTGGATGTGTGGAATGTTCAGTTTCTAGAGTGTAGCAGCTCGTATTTTGAAAACATCTACATGTTTTGTAAACTGCTGTCGGTCCTACAGTTTTAACAGCTCATACACATATTCTACATTAAAACGTTCACACAACTGTGCTGATTCGTACAATCTAAGTCTCTAAGCCGTGTGACTTATAGTTTTCGCTCTATGACGATTCGTTCGGCAACTGCGCTCTTCATTGAAACGTATTGGCCTACACTCTGACTTTTGAGCTGCTCATTTTGCATTTTTACACGTTTTCTAACTCGTCGCCATGCCTACAGTTTTTAAGCTACACGGACAGTTATACATACAAATGTTCAGCAAGTTCTCAGGATTCCTACGATGTCAATAGCTAAGCTGTAGCCTTTATACTTTTTGAGAGAGAGCTGTCTGAAGCCGGCATGCCTTTCCATTGAAGTGAATGAGAGGATGCTCAGTGTCAGTTGAGATTTGAATTTGGGGACACGCGCAGGCTCTCTGTACAGGCACCCTTTTATGACTACTGTGGTAGCATTCATATTCCTTCCTTCCATCCTTCCTTCCTTCCTTCCATCCTTCCTTTCTTCCATCCATCCTTCCTTCCTTCTTTCTTTCCTTCCTTCCTTCCTTCCTTCCTTCCTTCCTTCCTTCCTTCCTTCCTTCCTTTCTTTCATCCATCCTTCCTTATTTCCTTCCTTCTTTCCTTCCTTCTTTCCTTCCTGCCTTCCTTCCTTCCTTCCTTCCTTATATTCAAAGAAATATTTAGAATGACACTCCTTTTCAGGCTGCAAACTCATATTAATATCTTTTCTCCTTTCAGCTATTGAACTCAATAAAACTATGAGTTATGATGAGTGGTCTAATCTATTTTTGAGTGTAGTACTAGCAGTACTTATAACAATTAGTTATAAGACTAGTCTCGCCATCACGCCACAATCCACGCCATGGACCTCACAACACAGCCTCTGAGGTGGCTAGAGACACACGGTCTTCACTGCTGAACGCAGGTGGGTAGCCCGGCACGGCCTATACTGTCCAAGACCGGCTATGACCCAAGGGGGCGGAGTCTCGCCAACACGCCACTATCCACGCCACCGTCCCCACATCTCAGACCCTGAGTTGACTAAAGATGCAGTTTTCACGGTTGGGTGCATGTGGGTGGCCCGGGGAGCAGTACACTGTCCTCGACCGGCTCTGACCCTAGGGGGCGGAGTTTCGCCACCACGCCTCTATCCAAACCACAGACACCACAACTAAGACCCTGAGTGAGCTACAGACACACAGTCTACACTGGTGGGTGCAGGGAGATTGCCCGGATTTCAGTGCACTGCCCCCGACCGGCTCTGACCCGAGGGGGCGGAGTCTCGCCACCACGCCACTACCACGCCTCGGACCTCACAACACAGCCTCTGAGGTGGCTAGAGACACACGGTCTTCACTGGTGAAGGCAGGTGGGTAGCCCGGCACGGCCTACAGTGTCCACGACTGGCTCTGACTCAAGGGGGTGGAGTCTCGCCACCACGCCACTATCCACGCCATGGACCACAGAACTCAGCCCATGTGGTCTAGAGACACACGCTCTTCACCGTCTGGTGCATAGAGATTGCCCAGTGGTCACTGTAATGTCCCGACAGGCTTTTAAGCTATACATTCCATCATTCATTCCATCTTTCAGCTTTGACAGTATTACTCTATTGCTCATCTTTCAAGCTAAAGGCTCAGTTCAAGGCTTAAACTACTCAGGTTGAAAAGTTTAAAAGTATTTAAGTTCTTAGCTTCATTAGGTAATGCAGTTCCAATTCTGCCAGTTTCACATTTCAGCTAAGCTTACAGGTTTTCCAGCCTACAAGCTTTTTATCAATACATTCCATCATTTATTTTTTTATGTTTCAGCTTTGACAGTATTACAGTTTATCTTCCAGCTTTTGTAGCAATGTATTTAAGCTTTTAGCTTATTTAGGCAATGCAGTTCAGATTCCAACTCTGCCAGTTTTATATTTCAGCTAAGTTTCCAGGTTCTTCAGCTTCCAATCTTTTTAGCTATACATTCCATCATTACAGTGTAACAGTTTATCTTCCAGCTTTTGTAGCAATGTATTTAAGTTCTTAGCTTCTTTGTGTAATGCACTTCAGCTTCCAACTCTGCCAGTTTCACAGTTCAGCTAAGCTTCAAGGTTTTTCAGCTTCCAGGCTTTTCAGCTTCCAGGATTTTCAACCATTCAGGTGTGATGCATTTGACATTTCAGATTTTTCACATTCATGCATTTTCAGCAATGCTTTTGCTATTCCGTTCAGCTGCTCAGCATTCACACGCATTTTCTGCAGGAAATGCAATTTTCTAGTTAGTGTGAATGCTTTAGAGCATTCACACTATTGTTATCCAGTTCTTTATTATTATTCTTCCGTACGTATTTTGGCTCGCTGTAGCTCCTTCATACTTTGACCTACAGAAACCATTCAACTATCAAAATGTTCAGCTTGTTAAGGACACGATGGGACGTCTTTCAGATTTTTAATACCTTTTATACTTTTTAAAATATTCAGCTTTTTCAACATTTTTTTTGAATGGAAGTCAATGGGGGAGTTTTGAAACCTTCTTCAGCCTTCAACTCCTTCATACTTTGAGCTACAGAAACCATTCAACTATCAAAATGTTCAGCTCTTTAAGGTTTCTGTGGGATATCTTTCAGATTTTTAATATCTTTTATACTTTTTAAAATATTCAGCTTTTTCAATATTTTTTTTACAATGGAAGTCTATGGCTGGACCTTGAAATTCTCTGCAGCTTTGAAACCTATCTTCTCCTTCATTTTTTGTGCTAGAAACCTCCTTCAAAGTTTAAAATGTTCAGGACCTTTAGCACATTTAACGCATTCAACAGATTTTTAAAATTCCTTATAGTTTTTATGTAATTTAAGTTTGTTTTGGACCTTTTTTAACATTGAAGCGGATGTGTGGAATGTTCAGTTTCTAGAGTGTGGTAGCCTGTTTTTTGAAAATATCTACACGTTTTGTAAACTGCTGTCGCTCCTACCAGTTTTAACAGCTCTTACACATATTATACATTAAAATGTTCACACAACTGTGCTGATTCGTACAATGTAAGTCTCTAAGCCGTGTGACTTATAGTTTTGGCTCTATGACGATTTGTTCGGCAACTGCGCTCTCCATTGAAACGTATGGGCCCACCCTCTAACTTTTGAGCTGCTAGTTTTGCATTTTTACACTTTTTCAAACTCGTCGCCATGCCTACAGTTTTTAAGCTACATGTACAATTATACATAGAAATGTTCAGCAAGTTCTCAGGATTCCCACGGTGTCAATAGCTAAGCTGCAGCCTTTATACTTTTTGAGAGAGAGCTGTCTGAAGCCGGCATGCCTTTCCATTGAAGTGAATGAGAGGATGCTCAGTGTCAGTTGAGATTTGAATTTGGGGACACGCGCAGGCTCTCTGTACAGGCACCCTTTTATGACTACTGTGGTAGCATTCATATTCATTCATTCCTTCCTTCTTTCCTTCCTTCCTTCCTTTCTTCCATCCATCCTTCCTTCCTTCCTTCCTTCCTTCCTTCCTTCCTTCCTTCCTTCCTTATATTCAAAGACATATTTAGAATTACACTCTTTGTCAGGCTGCAAACTCATATTAATATCTTTTCTCCTCATTCAGCTATTGAACTCAATAAAACTATGAGTTATGATGAGTGGTCTAATCTATTTTTGAGTGAAGTACAAGCAGTACTTATAACAAACACCGACTGCTTTTCACTGCTACTTCTTATAACCTCAACTTCCATACAACACCTCTACAGCTACTGCTCCGCCCCGGAGTTGGCTATAGACACATGGTCTCCAATGAGGGGTGCATGGGGATGGCCTGTCAATCACTGACCTGCCCCCCACAACCTCTAACCTGAGGGGGCGGAGTCTCGGCACCACGCCACTATCCACGCCACCGTCCCCACATCTCAGACCCTGAGTTGGCTAAAGACGTTGTATTCACGGTTGGTTGCATGTGGGTGGCCCAGGGAGCAGTACACTGTCCTCGACCGGCTCTGACCCGAGGGGGCGGAGTCTCGCCACCACGCCACTATCCACGCCAAAGACACCACAACTAAAACCCTGAGTGAGCTACAGACACACGGTCTTCACTGGTGGGTACAGGAAAATTGCCCGGACGTCACTGCACTGCCCGCGACCTGCTCTGCCCCGAGGGGGCGGAGTCTCCCCATCACGCCACTACCACGCCACGGACCTCACAACACAGCCTCTGAGGTGGCTAGAGACACACGATCTTCACTGATGAAGGCAGGTGGGTAACCCGGTGCGGCCTACACTGTCCACGACCGGCTCTGACCCGAGGGGGCGGAGTCTCGCCACCACGCCACTATCCACGCCACAGACACCACAACTCAGACCCTGAGTGGGCTAAGGACACAGGGTCATTGCCGGTGGGGGCAGGTGGGAGACCCAGAGCGGTGTACACTGTCCAAGACCAGCTCTGACCCAAGGGGGCGGAGTCTCGCCATCACGGCACTAATACGCCACGCACCTCACAACACAGCCTCTGAGGCAGCTAGAGACACACGGTCTTCACTGGTGAAGGCAGGTGGGTAGCCCGGCACGGCCTACACTGTTCATTACCGGCTCTGACCCAAGGGGGCGGAATCTCGCCACCACGCCACTACCATGCCACGGACCTCACAACACAGCCTCTGAGATGGCTAGACACACACGGTCTTCACTGGTGAAGGCAGGTGGGTAGCCCGGCGCGGCCTACACTGTTCACTACAGGCTCGGAGATTGCCCTGAGGTCAATGCACTGCCCTTGACCAGCAATGACCCAATGGGGCGGAGTCTCGCCACCACGCCACGGACCTCACAACACAGCCTCTGAGGATGCTAGAGACACACGGTCTTCACTGGTGAAGGCAGGTAGGTAGCCGGGCGCGGCCTACACTGTCCAGGACCGGCTCTGACCCGAGGGGGCGGAGTTTCACAACCACGCCACTATCCACGCCACAGACACCACAACTAAGACCCTGAGTGAGCTACAGACACACAGTCTTCACTGGTGGGTGCATGGAGATTACCCGGATGTCAGTGCACTGCCACTGACCGGCTCGGACCCCAGGGGACGGAGTCTCGCCACTAACACGCCACGGACGTCACAACACAACTTCTGAGGTGGCTAGAGACACACGGTCTTCACTGGTGAAGGCAGGTAGTTAGCCCGGTGCGGCCTACACTGTCCATGACCGGCTCTGACCCGAGTGGGCGGAGTCTCGCCACCACGCCACGGACACCACAGCTCAGCCCTTGAGTGGGCTAGAGACACATGGTCTTCACAGGTGGGGGCAGGTGGGAGGCCCAGAGCGGCGTACACTATCCAAGACCGGCTCTGACTCAAGGGGGCGGAGTCTCACCATCACGCTACTAACACGCCACGGACCTCACAACACAGCCTCTGAGGCAGCTAGAGATGCACGGTCTTCACTAGTGAAGGCAGGTGGATAGCCCGGCGCGGCCTACACTGTTCACTACTGGCTCTGATCCAAGGGGACGGAGTCTCACCACCACGCCACATTCCTCACAACACAGCCTCTGAGGCGGCTAGAGACACATGGTCTTCACTGGTGAAGGCAGGTGGGTAGCCCGGCACGGCCTACACTGTCCACGACCAGCTCTGACCGGAGGGGGAGGAGTTTCACCACCACGCCACTATCCACGCCACAGACACCACAACTAAGACCTTGAGTGAGCTACAGACACACAGTCTTCACTGGTGGGTGCAGGGAGATTGCCCACTGACACTGCGCTGCACCCGACCTGCTCTGACCCGAGGGGGCGGAGTCTCGCCATCACACCACTACCATGCCACGGACCTCACAACACAGCCTCTGAGGCGGCTAGAGACATACAGTCTTCACTGGTGAAGGCAGGTCGGTAGCCCGGTGCGGCCTACAGTGTCCACGACTGGCTCTGACTCAAGGGGGTGGAGTCTCGCCACCACGCCACTATCCACGCCATGGACCACAGAACTCAGTCTAGAGACACACACCGTCTGGTGCATAGAGATTGCCCAGTGGTCACTGTAATGTCCCGACAGGCTTTTAAGCTATACATTCCATCATTCATTCCATCTTTTAGCTTTGACAGTATTACTCTATTGCTCATCTTTCAAGGTAAAGGCTCAGTTCAAGGCTTAAACTACTCAGGTTGAAAAGTTTAAAAGTATTTAAGTTCTTAGCTTCATTAGGTAATGCAGTTCCAATTCTGCCAGTTTCACATTTCAGCTAAGCTTACAGGTTTTCCAGCCTACAAGCTTTTTATCAAAACATTCCATAATTTATTCCATGTTTCAGCTTTGACAGTATTACAGTTTATCTTCCAGCTTTTGTAGCAATGTATTTAAGCTTTTAGCTTATTTAGGCAATGCAGTTCAGATTCCAACTCTCCCAGTTTCATATTTCAGCTAAGCTTCCAGGTTCTTCAGCTTCCAATCTTTTTAGCTATACATTCCATCATTACCGTGTATCTTCCAGCTTTTGTAGCAATGTATTTAAGTTCTTAGCTGCTTTATGTAATGCACTTCAGCTTCCAATTCTGCCAGTTTCACAGTTCAAATGAGCTTCAAGGTTTTTCAGCTTCCAGGCTTTTTAGCTTTCAGGATTTTCAGCCGTTCAGGTGTGATGCATTTGACATTTCAGATTTTTCATTGTCATGCATTTTCAGCAATGCTTTTGCTATTCCGTTCAGCTGCTCAGCATTCACACGCATTTTCTGCAGGAAATGCAATTTTCTAGTATTAGAATTGACACCTCTCTTTTTTCCTTCCGTACATACTTTGGCTCTCCTTAACTCCCTCATACTTTGAGCTACAGAAACCATTCAAATATCAAAATGTTTGTATTTTTATGGACACGATGGGACTTCTTTCAGATTTTTAATATCTTTCATACTTTTTAAAATATTCAGCTTTTTCAATATTTTTTTTACAATGGAAGTCTATGGGCGGACCTGGAAATCCTCTTCAGCTTTGAAACCTATCTCCTCCTTCATTTTTTGTGCTAGAAACCTCCTTCGAAGTTTAAAATATTCAGGACCTTTAGCTGAGTAAACGATCTATTCAGAATTTTTAAATTCCTTATAGTTTTTATGTAATTTAAGTTTGTTTTGGACCTTTTTTAACATTGAAGTGGATGTGTGGAATGTTCAGTATTTAGAGTGTAGCAGCTCGTATTTTGAAAACATCTACACGTTTTGTAAACTGCTGTCGCTCCTACAGTTTTAACAGCTCATACACATTTTCTACATTAAAACGTTCACACAACTGTGCTGATTCGTACAATGTAAGTATCTAAGCCGTGTGACTTATAGTTTTCGCTGTATGACAATTTGTTCGGCAACTGCGCTCTCCATTGAAACGTATGGGCCCACACTGTAACTTTTGAGCTGCTAATTTTGCATGTTTACCCTTTTTCTAACTCGTCGCCATGCCTACAGTTTTTAAGCTACACGGACATATCATAGCCTAAAATATTCAACATTTTCTCAGGATTCCTACGGTGTCAATATCTAGGCTGTGACCTTTATACTTTTTATGAGAGAGCTGTCTGAAGCCGGCATGCCTTTCCATTGAAGTGAATGAGAGGATGCTCACAGTGTCAGTTGGGATTTGAATTTGGGGACATGCACGCTCTCTATACAGGCACCCTTTTATGACTACTGTAGTAGCATTCATATTCCTTCATTCCATCCTTCCTTCCTTCCCTCCCTCCCTCCTTCCTTCCCTCCTTCCTTCATTCATTCCTTCCTTCCGTCCTTCCTACCTTCCTTATATTCAAATAAATATTCAGAATGACACTCTTTTTCAGGCTGTAAACTCATATTAATACCTTTTCTACTCTTTCAGCTATTGCAGTCAATAAAACTATGTGTTATGATGAGTGGTTAAATCAATTTTCAGTGTAGTACTATAGTAGCTGCACTTATAACAAACACACTGCTTCTCACTGCAACTGCTTCTCACTTCAACTTCCATACAAAACCTCCACAGCTACTGCTCAGCCACGGAGTGGGCTATAGACACACGGTGTCCAATGAGGGGTGCATGGGGATGGCCTGGCGGTCACTGACCTGCTCCTGACTGGCTCTGACCCAAGGGGATGGAGTCTCACCATCACGCCATTATCCACGCCACGGTCCCAACATATAGGCCCCTGAGTTGGCTAAAGACACAGTTTTCATAGTTGCATGTATGTGGGTGGCCTGGAGAATGTGGGTGGCCCAGAGAGCAGTACACTGTCCTTGACCGGCTCTGAACCCAGGGGGCGGAGTCTCACCATCACGCCACTATCCACGCCACGGACCTCACAACACTGCCTCTGAGGTGGCTAGAGACACACGGTCTTCACTGGTGAATGCAGGTGGGTAGACCGGTGCGGCCTACACTGTCCACAACTGGCTCTGACCCGAGGGGGCGGAGTCTCGCCACTATCCACGCCACAGACACCACAACTAAGACCCTGAGTGAGCTACAGACACACGGTCTTCACTGGTGGGTGCAGGGAGATTGCCCGGACGTCACTGCACTGCCCGTGACCTGCTCTGACCCGAGGGGGCGGAGTCTCGCCATCACGCCACTACCACGCCACGGACCTCACAACACAGCCTCTGAGGGGGCTAGAGACACATGGTCTTCAACAAGGAGATTGCCCTGAGGTTATGCACTGCCCCTGACCAACGGTGACCAAGGGGGCGGAGTCTTTCCACCATGCCACTATCCACGCCGTAGACCACAGAACTCAGCCCACGTGGGCTAGAGACACATGGTCTTCACCGTTGGGTGCATAGAGATTGCCCAGAGGTCACTGTACTGTCCCTGACAGGCTTAGAAGCTTTTAAGCTATCCGTTCCATCATTTATTACATCTTTCAGCTTTGACAGTATTACTCTATTGTTCATCTTTCAAGCTAAAGGCTCATTTCAAGGCTTAAACTACTCAGGTTGAAACGTTTAAAAGTATTTAAGTTCTAAGCCTCTTTAGGCAATGCAGTTCCAATTCTGCCAGTTTCACATTTCAGCTAAGCTTCCAGGTTTTCCAGCTGACAAGCCTTTTAGCAATACATTCCATCATTTATTCCGTTTCAGCTTTGACAGTATTACAGTTTATCTTCCAGCTTTTATAGCAATGTATTTAAGTTTTTAGCTTCTTTAGGCAATGCAATTCAGCTTCCAATTCTGCCAGTTTCACAGTTCAGCTAAGCTTCAAGGTTTTTCAGCTTCCAGGTTTTTCAGCTTCCAATCTTTTTAGCAATACATTCCATCATTACAGTGTAACAGTTTATCTTCCAGCTTTTGTAGCAATGTATTTAAGTTCTTAGCTTCTTTATGTAATGCACTTCAGCTTCCAATTCTGCCAGTTTCACAGTTCAGCTAAGCTTCAAGGTTTTTCAGCTTCCAGGCTTTTCAGCTTCCAGGATTTTCAACCATTCAGGTGTGATGCATTTGACATTTCAGATTTTTCACATTCATGCATTTTCAGCAATGCTTTTGCTATTCCGTTCAGCTGCTCCGCATTCACACGCATTTTCTGCAGGAAATGCAATTTTCTAGTTATTCTTACTTCTTCTTCCGTACGTTTTTTGGCTCTCTGTAGCTCCTTCATACTTTGAGCTATTTAAACCATTCAAGTATCAAAATGTTCAGCTTGTTAAGGACATTATCGGAATCCTTTCAGATTTTTTTATACCTTTTATACTTTTTAAAATATTCAACTTATTCAACAATTTTTTTGAATGGAAGTCAATGGGGGAGTTTTGAAATCTTCTTCAGCCTTCAACTCCTTCATACTTTGAGCTACAGAAACCATTCAACTATCAAAATGTTCAGCTTGTTACGGTCTTTATGGGATATATTTCTGATTTTTAATAACTTTCATAATTTTTTAAAATATTCAGCTTTTTTCAACATGTTTTTATAATGGAAGTCTATGGGCAGACATTGAAACCCCTCATCAGCTTTGAAACCTATCTCCTCCTTCATTTTTTGTGCTAGAAACCTCCTTCAAAGTTTAAAATGTTCAGGACCTTTATGTGAGTAAACTAACCATTCAGATTTTTGAAATTCCTTATAGTTTTTATGTAATTTAAGTTTGTTTGGGACCCTTTTTAACATTGAAGTGGATGTGTGGAATGTTCAGTTTTTACAGTGTAGCAGCTCGTATTTTGAAAACATCTGCACGTTTTGTAAACTGCTGTCGCTCCTACAGTTTTAACAGCTCATACACATATTCTACATGAAAACGTTCACACAACTGTGCTGATTCGTACAATGTAAGTATCTAAGCCGTGTGACTTATAGTTTTAGCTGTATGATGATTTGTTCGGTAACTGCGCTCTCCATTGAAACGTATGGGCCCACACTCTAACTTTTGAGCTGCTCATTTTGCATTTTTACCCTTTTTCTAACTCGTCGCCATGGCTACAGTTTCTAAGCTACACGGACATATCATAGCCTAAAATGTTCAGCATTTTCTCAGGATTCCTAGGGTGTCAATATCTAAGCTGTGATCTTTATACTTTTTGAGAGGGAGCTGTCTGAAGCCGGCATGCCTTTCCATTGAAGTGAATGATGGTCAGTTGGGATTTGTGTCGTACCTGCAGCAAGGGGTGTAGCCGGGGGAGTCTCCCAGCGTGCTGTCACAGCGAACTGCGAAGTTTCAGCCGACACCTACCATACATGACAACAACACGCAGCATTTGTTTACATCCAGTTCGATGGGGTAAGCTATATTGATCTAGTTCGGTCCTGTTTACGTTAACGTTAAAGAATGAACGTCTGAAACGTCTCACTTTTTTAGCTAGCCTCTTTCTGGACTGTAGGTATACGGCCGTTGGAAGAGCTAGCTCTCCGTATCTACAATTGTCCCATCGTAGACCAGCTGTCCTTAAAAATATCTCCGCTCTTCTAACAAGTGTTGCAGAGAAATTTCAAAGATACTGACTCACTCGGGAGGGTTTCAGCATACGACGGTGGGTTTAGAACGCTCGGAATTGCTAATAAACATGTTTAATATATCTTATGTGACCTCTGTAAAACTGCCTTCTGAAAAAAGGTCCGTCTTCGTCTCGTTTGTTATTGGTGGTGCGCCACGCAATCTCTGCACTCCCTAGCGCCATCGCTGGTAGGAGGATTGGGTGCAACAACACGTGATGATTATTATTACATGCTTGTCACAAGATTTCGTGAGATGTCAGTCATTATGTGAAGCTTATAATAAATAAATGTTGCCTGCACTCCCTAGCGCCATCGCTCGTAGGAGATTTGAGTGTAACAATAAACACGTGATGATTATTATTACATGCTTGTCACAAGATTTTGTGAGATGTCTGTTATGTGAAGCTCTAAAAATGTCGGAGCCTATATGCAACAATTGCAGAGAACAAATAAGGAAATTCGAAGGATATTTCAGAAAACCCCATTCATCCTTGTTGATGCCCCTTCTCTCCCTCCCTCCTCCTCTCTCTCATGCCCAGTTCCTGGATTTGACCGTCTGACATCATCTAAGGCTAGAAGAGCACGCACCATTATAGGAATCATCATTAGAACATGTATTCTTGTGGTAGAAATGCTTTTATTCACCTATTGACATTTTGTGTTTCCATGCCTGGAAAACGCTTTTCTCAGCGAGAGAAAAGTGTGTTATGAACATTTTGACTGTACATGCACTGATCTGTTTGGAACAAAATGAATGACCCTATCATGTAGAAGAGCACACACCATTATAGGAATCATCATTAGAACAAATTATAATGTTTAATCATTTTCAGGCTGTAAACTCATTAATTTCCAAGATGGACGATGACTTGGAGTCTATGGACATTGACCATGGAGAGTTAAGGGCTATAAATGTGCAGATATGCCATCCTCCTCCCTTACATTAAATAGCATTGCTAAATGAATGCTGCTTGTTGTGTATCACACATCAGTATACAAGGCTGTATACTGATGTTGAATGTCTTTATACATCTTCCGTACGTTTTTAGCAGTCAACTCCTTCATACTCTGAGCTACTTAAAACCATTGAAGTATCAGTAAGTTCTCCTTTAATCACATTTCAGACCCATTGTAAATATGTACTAGTAGTGACCAAACATATTTCTTGGCTTGAATTTAAGCAGCTGCTGGCAAGATTGATATTTAAATTACAGATTCAACTTCATTGTCATTGCAAGACTCATAAGTACCATATGGGGTAAATACATGTACAATAATGTTATTTAAGTCAATGTTGCACGGCCACAGTAAGTGAATTGTATGTTCTATGCTTTACAAATGCCCACACATGCTATGTGACAGATGTCATGTACAAGTTATTTCAGATTTGTAATATCTTTTATACTTAAAAAAAAAAAAATTCAGGCTCGCTGGTCCTGGACTGTAAGGAGTGCCGTGGTCCTGGAGGCCCGGAGGTTCCAGGTCATGGGGATGTTGGTGGACTCATCTAGGACCAGAACACAGAGGTCACTTGCAACAATATCGCTTCTTGATTCAGTTCTGTGTGTTGGGGGAATGGCTTTGTGATCAGAGAAAAACAGTATTTAGCTCTTGTGAAGCCTTTTAACTCAAACTGTGTGTTCTAGTAGTAGTAGTTGCGTAAATCTACTGTATCTCTGTGCAAGGCACTGGGCAGGGCTGAGATGATTGTGTTGCTCGGCTGGAATGAGGATGATAAACATCATTTAACTCAACCCGGACACCGGGTGCCACCATACCACCTACCATCAGCCAATAGACTTTGCCATCTGTGCCCTATAGAATGAAGTACATGCATCAATATCAGGTAATTAAAGACCTACACTTGTTATTTCAAAAAAGGTCTTAAAGTTATGGGCATAGCCATGCAATTCTATACAACAGAGTGAAGATATAATAACATGACACAAAATACTATATTCTATTCTATCCAACTAGTCTTGTGTATGGCATCTATGCATTCGTGTTAAGAGTATGTTATCAGTCACCAGATGTCTGTCTTCTGAGGAAACTGAATGTGGTCAATGACTTTGATTAACCCTCAATGCTGGTGGCAGTAATGTTTTTTGTCTGACACAAAGCCCAGTTGATGTCCTCTGCACTAGGCCTGATGTAATCAGACAAACAAACCTCAGACTCATATTCAATATTGATCCAGTGAAGGATGTAATTATAAAGCAGTAGTAAACAGGACAGATGTGAGACATAACAGGCATTGTAGGTGTTTAATCAGTGGCAGTAAGTAGATCCATGAAGAGGTCTGTAGTAACATGGTTGAGAAATTGTGATGTTTAATTACCTTACTGCATTGCACTTTTTAAACATAGGCTATCAAAATGAACTGTTTGGTATTCAGCAGTACAGTTACCTTGAGGTTCAGCATGTCAAACACCTCCCCTAACACTCCTGGTTCTTGTTTGAAGTGTTCTGATGACAGGGGGAGGAATCACCATCTCCTGAGGCAGCCTGTAGCAAAACAATAGTTTTATTGCCTTTTTAAAGGTGTCATTCCTCCATCAATCACTATCACACGTCGGTGTCTGTGTGCGTGTGTTCAGGTTTCAGAGTGGCAGTCGTGATAGCAAGGCCCGGATTGAGCACTACCAACAACAGGAGTGATGACAATGGGTGGTAGCTTAGATCACGTGAGCTCAAATTCTCAGGATGGCCATGCCAAGTTACATGGGTGGGGGAATAGACTGGACCTTTTAAACTCTACCTGGACATATTATGAAATAAAATGTTTTGATGAATGCAAATTGGTGTCTTTGTTTATTTGAATAATTTGAATAAATGTATTCTAATTATAATAATACATTTCAATATTTGAATAAAATACATTTATTTATTAACATTATTTTATAACATATCAACCGACCTATTCTCACAACAAATAGGCATTGGTTATAGTACGATCATAACATAGCATCAATTAGGCAGTAACAAGTGGCACAGTAATATCTTAAGTAGAATTGTAAAGAGACTCCATATATCATGAATATACAACAGCTCTTAACCAATCAGATTGCGAGCTCAGACTTATATAATACAGAGAAAATACAGTGAGGAAAATAATTATTTGATCTCCTGTTGATTTTGCACGTTTGCCCACTGACAAAGAAATTATGAGTCTATCATTTTAATGGTAGGTTTATTTTAACAGTGAGAGACAGAATAACAACGAAAAAAATCCAGAAAAACACATTTCAAAAAAGGTATAAATTGATTTGCATTTGATTGAGTGAAATAAGTATTTGATCCCCTATCAACCAGCAAGATTTCTGGCTCCCACAGACTGGTTATGTCCATGAGGCACACAAATTAGTCCTCTCCCTTTAAGAGAGTGCTCCTAATCTCAGCTTGTTACCTGTATAAAAGACACCTGTCCACAGAAGCAATCAATCAATCAGATTCCAAACTCTCCACCATGGCCAAGACCAAAGAGCTGTCTAAGCATGTCAGGGACAAGATTGTAGACCTGCACAAGGCTGGAATGGGCTACACGACCATCGCCAAGCAGCTTGGTGAGAAGGTGACAACAGTTGGTACGATTATTAGCCAATGGAAAAAACACAAAAAAACAATCTCCCTCGGTCTGGGGCTCCACGCAAAATCTCGCCTCGTGGAGCTTCAATGATCATTAGAACAGTGAGGAATCAGCCCAGAACTACATGGGACGATCTTGTCTGATCTCAAGGCAGCTGGGACCACAGTCACCAAGAAAACAATTGGTAACACACTACACCGTAATGGACTGAAATCCTGCAGCACCCGCAAGGTCCCACTGCTGAAGAAACCACATGTACAGGCCCGTCTGAAGTTTGCCAATGAACATCTGAATGATTCAGAGGAGGACTGGGTAAAAGTGTTGTGGTCAAAAATCTAGCTCTTTGGCATCAACTCAACTCGCCGTGTTTGGAGGAGGAGGAACGCTGACTATGACCCCATGAACACCATCCTCACCGTCAAACATGGAGGTGGAAACATTATGCTTTGGGGGTGTTTTTCTGCTAAGGGGACAGGACAACTTCACCACATCAAAGGGAAGATGGATGGGGCCATGTACCATCAAATCTTGGGTGAGAACCTCCTTCCCTCAGCCAGGACACTGAAAATGGGTCGTGGATGGGTATACCAGCATGACAATGACCCAAAACACACAGCCAAGACAACAAAGGAGTGGCTCAATTAGAAGCACATTAAGGTCCTGGAGTGACCTAGCCAGACTACAGACCTTAATCCCATATAAACTCTGTGGAGGGAGCTTACGATTCAAGTTGCCAAACATCAGCCTCGAAACCTTAATGACTTGGAGAGGATCTGCAAAGAGGAGTGGTACAGAATCCCTCCTGAGATGTGTGAAAACCTGGTGGCCAACTACAAGACACGTCTGACCTCAGTGATTGCCAACAAGGGTTTTGCAATTACGTACCAAGTCATGTTTTGCGACTTTTTGTTGTTATTCTGTCTCTCACTGTTAAAATAAACCTACCATTAAAATCATAGACTGATCATTTCTTTGTCAGTGGGCAAACTGACAAAATCAGCAGGGGTTCAAATAATTATTTCCCTCACTGTATGTACTAGTAGTGACCAAAGATATTTCTTGTCAAATTAAGCGCTGGCAAGATTGATATTTTAATTACAGATTCAACTCCATTGTCATTACAAGAGTCATAAGTGCCATCTTGGGTACCTACACTAATGTTATGCAAGTCAATGTTGCACGGTCACAGTAAGTGATTACTGTGTAGTATGTTCTATGCTTTACAAATGCGCACACGTGTTATGTAACAGAGGGCATGTACAAGTTTGTGTGCGAATACAATCTGCCCCATTTCTTACCATGAGGGGGGTCCATTTTGTCTGCTTACAACAGGAGAGTTAGAGGAAAATGACACTTACTGCACTAGGGAGGGTAGGATGTTGCAGTCCACTACATGGCACAGAGTCCAAAGACCTTGTTCCCGAGGGCTCAGACTGCCTGCAGGTTCAGGGGCACACAGTACGAAGAGCCATCAGAAACTCAATATAAATCAAAAAGGGTCACAGAGCTTAAGATGTATTTTATGTATAGCAGTTAGAATAAGCGAGCATTGAAATTCTTCATTTCATTCCCACTGTACCTGTTCCTGGACGTCCTGGAAGTCAGAGCTGAGTATCTCTATGAAGATGGGGACAGCACCTGCCTGGATCACCTCGTCAGTCTGGTGGGATGTCCCTGATGCAATGTTGGTCAGGAACCATGCAGCCTCAAACTGCACAAACACATCACACCAAATCATTACTACAGTACATCCGTATCTAACTGGAGTCGGTGTCAGAGTGTGTGTGTGAGTGAGTGAGTGAGTGAGTGAGTGAGTGAGTGAGTGAGTGAGTGAGTGAGTGAGTGACTGAGTGAGTGAGTGAGTGAGTGAGTGAGTGAGTGAGTGAGATGTATCTGCAGAGTACAGCTTTCCCTTCTCTTCAGAAACTACACAAAGCTGAGATCAATGAGGTATTCTCCACTCCATGCTCGGGAGAATACCTCTGATAGAATATCTACTGTACATAACATAACCAGAAGCAAATGTCAATATACCTCACATATAGCATGCAGATAGGCCTATGCCCCCCACCCCCCAGTGATTTATTTATTCATATCCATATATAGCATCCAGGCCGATATGCTTCTTCTTACCCGTATTTTACCCGTATTTTATACTATATAGAAATTGTACTTATTGTGTAGTTTGTAATTTGTAAATTGAGTATTGGAGTGTATCTGTTATTGAGCATAATCTTAATAATCATAATCTTGGAGTCGGCAGCTTGTATTCAAGATTTACGTTGGCTGTAAGATTAAAGCTCACGTCTGCGTCACTGTCTTCATCTGTCATCTCCATAAACTGGCCCTCCACATAAGTCACTCCAACTGCAAGAACATGTCACTCCATCAACAGCAAGAACATACATCTTCCACAGAGACAATGTCCAGTCATCTTTGTATCTGGTTACACTAATCAGATTCAAACAGACAGTAAAATTATTTACATGAATAGAAATATTGATTGATTTTGTCTGGCTGTTCTACAATCTAACTCTACTTAAGTTATTCATTTATTCTGTATTATTTTAATCATTCATCCACTGATATTGTTTTACCAATGATATATAGCTAGGTTCCCACCTGGGAAACTAGAGACACCTCAGGTAGCCACAGGGTTTCTAAATTATGGCTATAGCCTACTGAAACTAATAAATAATAATTTTAAAATGATTTATATAATGTATGGTAATAGTACAATATGAAAATGTATGTTGTGAAATTGTAATAAATATTCTCAATAAAAAAAAAACAAATACCATCCAATCACATTCGAGGGTCACAACAAAACTGAGATGTACAAGTGTGAGAGACCACAGCTGCCGTCGACACTGAACGAGTTAGTAACTAAAGACTAAGAAGTAAGTATTTAACGTTAGCTAGTTTAAAAATTCAACTATGGTAGTCAACATGAAACCCCCTTCAACTTGGAAACCTAACTCAATCAACAACCTAACTCTTCAACTCTCATTCAAAGTTTAAAATGTTATAGACCTTTAGCTGTTTCAAGGAATGATTTAAAGCTGATGGACCTTTAAATTCGTCTAGCTAGCTAGGGTTGTTGTTCAAGTAACATTATGTAATCAAAGTTATCTTGTTAATAATATAATATGGGTGGTTGCTACTGGGTATAATTACTGCTTTAGATGTTTAGTTTATTTTTAAACAAAAAAAATCATTTTTAACGTTAGCATTAGCTAGCTACAAAAATGCTTGATATAGCAAGCTAATGCTAGAACAAGACTTCACAACTCCTCGAGCCATTTAAATTTCCCGGGCTTGCAAACCCTAAACTCGCGAGTCATGTCAGATGTGCTCGTTTAGCCCCTCTCGAGACTGTGAGACGGCCCGTCAGCAGTCGCCCATGCTGGAGGTTTTAGGCTAGTTAATAGGTCTATCTACCTGTCTATTGATCTCTAGCTAGTTAGCCAAAACCCAAGTTTAACCCTCCAGGACCCCCTCGAATATGAGATTATACATCTCAAGGGGCTATCCTCAATAAATTCAATTCAAAAGCTAAGCTATTCTTAAACCTCCAAAGTAGCCAGCCGTGAAAACCCTCGGAAGGGGCTAATATTCGTCCAGACCTAGCTCTGGTCCAGGACACGTTAACATTACTTACTTGTATTCTTGACTGCTTCCAACTCTCCAATGTCGCTGGCATTCACAATGCATGATCAAAACGGAGAAAATTGTCACAAACACGTGCCTCTTCGCCAGCATGTTAAACAAAGCAAAAAACTATTAATACAAAAATAACTAGCTAGTGTTACGCTTCAAACAGCAGTAAAGTCCTGACACGTGTCACCGCATACTGCCTATCTCAATCTGAAATCCAAAGCAAGACACGTGATCGTGTGAACGAAGTTCCGTTACACCACACAAGGGTGTTTCCGGTCTCTATGTTGATGGGAACTAGTCCCCACTGTCGACACAAGCACTAGGCGGTAGACAAACTGAACTCTGTGCCTATACTGTAGCTTTCATTATATTCACTTGATCATTATATTAATAGTGTACCTCCATGGTGTCAGTCTATGTCTGCATAAATACACGTTTTCTTTTTTTAACGCAACATGCTTAACACATAAGCCTACCATAAGCATTATTTTCTTAACTTTTTGTAAAATGTTTCTAAAATTCATTAGGGAATTTGGGAATAATATATTTTTCACTTTTATCTATTTTTCAGAATGTGTGAATTGTGGATAGAGACTTACAAAAGGATTGTGTGCCTATTGAGACATGAAAGTGGATGAAATAAAAACATTTGTGTGCCAGCCCCGTTTTTCTCAAATTGATTACAATCAATGACTGTGAATGACTAAGGATTATTGGACAATATCTTTTTCACTTTTATTTTTCAGAATGGCACTTTCTACTATACTAAGTAGCAGCAGCAGCAGCAATCCGTTTAGCCGGCCACCCACTGTGACGGTGGCTGTGGTTGCTGAAACGGAGACAAAAAAAGTCCTCAGGTGGAAGTTCGATGGAGAGGGAGAGTGCACCCCAGAGGTGACAAAAATAAATAAAATGTGTGCAGTGACAGATGGCCACACAGTCACAAAGGTGACACTGATAGAGGAACACCGGGGGAAGATGGAGGTTTTTACTCTTTCATTATCATACCCATTTGTAACTTACAGTATGTAAATGTTTGAATTTAAATATGATACGCATTTGCTCTTCAGCACAGCCACTGATATCTGTAGAAATCGGTGTCTTTATCATGTGAATAGATTTGCTATTGTAGACTATTCTGGTTTGCTTTATGCATAACTCTTACCTCATAGCTCTTACCTCTTTTTTCCATGTGTATTCCTTGCATGTCATTAGGCAGGGAGGACCTACATCCTAAAAAATTATGGCCTGTCGGATGGAAGGGAGGGGACCAGACGATGCCTGATTATAAGAAGGGAGACGCAGGTATTTAGAACGACTCCTATCCAGGTGCCCCCTCATGTGGCACAGGAGGCTGCCCACATAATCCATCCTCCATCACCCACCCTGGACATGAAAAGTCGAGAGACCGGACGGCTCATGTCCTTGGAGGGGCGAGTAGTCGAGGTTAGTTCAAATTCTGAGTTTGAGGGGTGGGACTTAATACTTCATAAATGGCTTTTCAAATTCTGACCCAAAGACATGAATATACAAACACTTCACTCTGGCTTACTAGAAGTCTCTTCAACTACTGGTAATAGACCAGTTGGAGTAGGCGGGATGGTATATATGCTAATAAGATACAATTTGTTATATTTTTGTCCATGCCTGAATATAGACCTGTGTATTTAACACTGTGGTTAATTTATTTTAGGCCCAATCTTAATGCATTATATATTTTCCTGCTATTGTTGTAGATCTCTTCCATCCGGAAGTGTAGTGAGAGATCGGGAGACTACCCCCTCAGGAGGGTAACCTTGGAAAAGGTGACTATGTTTTTTGAACAAAATCTGACTTTATTGTATGTAGACTACTGCATGTGCACAGCATGAACAACAGCAAGAAGAGCCACTACTATAAATATCTGTCTATTTTCAGAATGGCGAAAGGGTGGCAGTAACCCTCTGGAGGGAGGCCACCCTCCTGGAGCTCATCCTGAATAAGGAGATAAAATTGACTCATGTCAAAGGGAGCACAGGGCCTTATGGCTACATTGTGCAGAGCACAAATTTCACCGACATAGAGGTAAAGTGTGTTATGCTAAATGTGGGAAAACAGGATTTTACAAATTTCTTGGGTTATGTCCACAAGCTTCATATTACCAGTCCTGAATTAACTGTACACTACACATATATGAAATATGGAGAAAAAGTGCCTCAAATTAAATGTGTTTAGGACTCTGTACGCTGAACCCTATGGCTATGTTTGATTGTCCTCCTGTAGTACCTCGCTGAAACTGCAACAAGTCAGATACTTGAGATTGACGGCTTCACAGAGGGGTCTGAGGGGTGTGAGGAGGTCAGTTTGATCCTAATCTGAATACCTAGAAGCTCTCGATTTGAAAGGTAGGCACTGGCTCTGCCCCTATGCCCATGTTTTGTTGCGCTTTATTCCAGACCACCGTGCTGCTCACCAACGGTGAAACCCTCAATGTGGCCACATCTTTGTGGGAAAGTGTGTTCGGCATGGAGGACATTCCCACAATGCCCTGCAAGGTGAGAGGGACCATTGAAGGCAACGTCATCACCTGCATGGAGAAGGAGGGAGAGGCGGGAAAATATATATTTTTTTTCTTTTGTTAGTTTTTTTGGGATGATGATGTTTTTTGTGGGGGGGGGGGCGAGTTTATTGTATTGAGTTTAAATTTAGTTTAGTTTTGTATTAAATAAATAAATATTTGGACAGTTGAAGACCTATCAAAGTTGTGTTCATTTCAGCTGTTTTCAAATTCTAATAAGGCTCTCATAAGTACTTTTGATTACTAAAAGCAGATACAGGTTTCATCCCTGGTACATTAACAGTAATATAGTAACAGTTATATTTTATCATGTACATAAACATATTTAACAATGTTACAACACAGCCTCTGAGGCGGCTAGAGACACACGGTCTTCACTGGTGAAGGCAGGTGGGTAGCCCGGCGCGGCCTACACTGTTCAATACCGGCTCTGACCCAAGGGGGCGGAGTCTCGCCACCACGCCACTGAACACGCCACAGACACCACAACTCAGCCCTTGAGTGGGCTAGAGACACATGATCTTCACAGGTGGGTGCATGGCGATTGCCCGGATATCATTGCACTGCCCCCAACCGGCTCTGACCCGAGGGGGCGGAGTCTCGCCACCACGCCACGGACCTCACAACACAGCCTCTGAGGTGGCTAGAGACACACGGCCTTCACTGGTGAAGGCAGGTGGGTCACCCGGTGCGGCCTACACTGTCCACAACCGGCTCTGACCCGAGGGGGCAGAGTCTCGCCATCACGCCACTTCAAAATAGACAGATATTGATAGTAGTGGCTCTTCTTGCTGTTGTTCATGCTGGGCACATGCAGTAGTCTACATACAATAAAGTCAGATTTTGTTCTAAAAACATAGTCACCTAGTCTCCCGATCTCTCACAACACTTCCGGATGGAAGAGATCTACAACAATAGCAGGAAAATATATAATGCATTAAGATTGGGCCTAAAATAAATTAACCACAGTGTTAAATACACAGGTCTATATTCAGGCATGGACAAAAATATAACAAATTGTATCTTATTAGCATATATACCATCCCGCCTACTCCAACTGGTCTATTACCAGTAGTTGAAGAGACTTCTAGTAAGCCAGAGTGAAGTGTTTGTATATTCATGTCTTTGGGTCAGAATTTGAAAAGCCATTTATGAAGTATGTGGGACTATAGTCAAGTTAGGGACATTCTGAGGCACCCCCCATCAACTTGTTTTGTTTTTGCATTGTTTATGTACTGCGATACTGTATTGTTTTATTCACTTGCAATTGAGATATTCATGTGCATTCATCACTTGTGATTTCAATAGATTCATTATGGCTAGAACGAGTTATGCTCCCAAGGGCACAGTAGAGGGCAGCAGTGGGCCTTGGGTACAGGTCAGGACGTCAGTGCGTGCGGACGTTCAGTTCTCCCAGATGCAGCGTAGAGAATGCGAGACTGCTGCGTGAATGATGTGTGCCACGTTTTGTATTTTGCAGGTGAGATAATGTGACAAAATGTATGCAACGCCACTGTATGATGAATATGTAATGTATGGAGGATCTGCAATGTAGACGTTCGTTATGTTGTAATCTACCGGAGTTTTGCTAGTTGCATAAAAGTACGGAGCTCCGCCTAGCAATACAGATTAGCCATGTAACGTTAGCTAGCTGAGTGGTTAATGTCACGTTAGCCAGTAATGGATCAATGATGAATGTGTGTAGAATGTTATCAGTGTGTGTGTGTAGAGAATCCCTTTGATTATTTAGCGGATACTGTGAATTCCGTGCTCTAGATGTGACATTATATTGTTTAGTGAACATTCTAGGTTGGGTATGTTCAGCAAGATTTCTGTATCGCGCACGAGCGGACGTTCAGTTCTCCCAGAGGCAGCGTAGAGAATGCGAGACTGCTGCGTGAATGATGTGTGCCACGTTTTGTATTTTGCAGAGATAAAGAAGACATAAAAATCCATGCATGTCTGGAACTCCATTCTTAAATGTCCAAGTGTGCAACAAGTATTAAGTCCCACCCCTCAAACTCAGAATTTGAACTAACCTCGACTACTCGCCCCTCCAAGGACATGAGCCGTCCAGTCTCTCGACTTTTCATGTCCAGGGTGGGTGATGGAGGATTGATTATGTGGGCAGCCTCCTGTGCCACATGAGGGGGCACCTGGATAGGGGTAGTTCGAAATACCAGAGTCTCCCTTCTAATAATCAGGCATCTTCAGGTCCCCTCCCTTCCATCTGACAGGCCATAATTTTTCAGGATGTAGGTCCTCCCTGCCTAATGACATGCAAGGAATACACATGGAAAAAAGAGGTAAGAGCTATGAGGTAAGAGTTATGCATAAAGCAAACCAGAATAGTCTACAATAGCAAATCTATTCACATGACAAAGACACCGATTTCTACAGATATCAGTGGCTGTGCTGAAGAGCAAATGCGTATCATATTTAAATTCAAACATTTACATACTGTAAGTTACAAATGGGTATGATAATGAAAGAGTAAAAACCTCCATCTTCCCCCGGTGTTCCTCCATCAGTGTCACCTTTGTGACTGTGTGGCAACTAGCCTTTACCATGTGGGGGTGCTTGTATGATTTGTATGTATTTTTGTATGATGAACTGTAAACCAACAATTCTAGCTTACTTAAACAGTTGACAAACTACGACTTTTTTGGCTTGCATAATTATATTTTTAATTGACCCACATCACATATTTATGATTTGGCACAATTCAACCTGGATCAAATAATCATATATATTTCGACGTTGACTTTTTTTTTTCAGAATAAGGTCCCATGAGGTAAACCGGAAGGATAAGGGATTTAGGTGAGATACATATCATTATTTGATTATATTATGTTTGTAGATTAAGTATACAAACCAACTGCAAATTACGTTCTCGGTTTGGATTATTATATTTGTAATTCTTTCCACAGGAAGGGGAGGGACTTGGTGCTCTGGATTACCACTTTCCTCTGTAGGACGTTGGCCGCACAGTAACAAGTAAATTGCAGCTTTGTCTCGTGGTGAAGAAGGTTTAATTGACTATAAATAAGTGCCCGTTAATTTTGACATTCAAACGCATTATGAAGTCGTTCATTTGGTTATGTGTTAGTCTGTTCAAAGATTAGCTAGCCAGCCGCGCTGTGTAGCTTCACTTCAGGTTAGCCAACGTTACCGTGAAATACTCGTATAAATTAGTTTCGACGCAGATCAAGTAATAATAATCTCCCTCACACTAATAATTGCATATATAGTTGCTGTAATTATACCAAACGTTAAGTAACGTTAACTCTTACTATTACTATACGTAAAATATTGTGTACTTATTATTTATTTGTTTCACCTTTGGCAATCCTGTGGCCATCAGAGGTTGCCTAGCTAATGAGCATAATGTAAATGTGTGGTGTGTAGGATCACAAATACTGATCCTACATCAGTTTGTTGGCTGACTTGACTGACTGACTGACTGACTAACTGGTTGGCTGGCTGGAATAACAAGCTAACAATCTGCTTTATTCAATAAAGGTTAAAAAAAAGTTACTTACTGAAGCCTCATCACCTTGTCTGATCATAGCTAGAAGGATGTTGACTGTGTGTGTGTGTGTGTGTGTGTGTGTGTGTGTCTGTGTGTGTGTGTGTGTGTGTGTGTGTGTGTGTGATCCATCCATCCAACAGGATGACCTGGGGGGCCACAGGAGCCTGGTTATTAATGGGCCACCTTACTGAATGGATGCTCTCTTCGACCCCTGCAGCGCCCGGTCCCAGCATGGCAGACTTCTCTCTTCAGTGGTGTCAGGACCCTGCCTGCAAGGGGATCAGGACAAAAGTCTGTGCACCGAAGGTGGAGTTCCTGAATGATTTATCTCTGAATTCCCACATAGGGAAGGGAGGATAAGGGCCCCATTTGATCTCCTTGTGACTACAGCTGATCCAGGTCGTATACAGTATGACAATGGTGCTATCACCACAGATCGGTGTACAGCCGCAAAACCTCTGTGTAGACACAAAAGGCTCCCATGCAGATCCCTCGGTTCGGTTCTGCAGGCTAGTTTACAACCATGAAGGAGCACCACATCCAGCCAGGTGTGGCGGTGGTGGGCGGCAAAATCAACGTGCTGGCAGGGTGAGAAGGGCTGCTGGGAATGGGCTGATGTACTGTTGATGGTTATTTGGCTATATAGCTTTGAAGTTATCGGACACTCCATTTGGTGTGCAGGTAATTGGATCTCTCTGAATGGTATGATATTTCAATGTCAAACCCACAATACTGAAAGCATACCCTTTGACCTCCTCAGATCCATGTGCGGTGTACAACCCTAAAACCTGTGTGTATGGGTATGAAGCGGGTGTGCTGAAAATATTGGTAATGTGATTTGTATTTTTCAATGAGGTGTGCAACCCTAAAACCTCTGTCCTGTGGACAGAAGTGGCTCCTATGTAGATCCCTCTGTTCGCGGTGCATCTGGCTCAAGGCAACGAAGGGGATGTCTCATATCCCTGGCAAGCAGAGTCTCCAATGGCAAGTTCTGGTATTCTCATAGTTCACAGAATGTACACTATATTGACAAAAGTTGGGACACCTATACATTAGACCTAGAGGTGCCTTTATGACATCCCATTCTAAATTCATAGACAATAGTATGGACACAAAGCAAGGTCCATAAAGGCTTGGTTAGGTGAGGTTGGTGCAGAAGAACTTGACTGGCCCGTTCAGAGCCCTGACTTCAACCCCATCGAACACCTTTGGGATAAACTAGAATTGAGATTGCGAGCTAGGCCCTCTCGTTCAACATCAGTGTCTGACGTCACAAATGCTCTTCTGGATTGTTACGCCCCCAGGTGGCCCGAGGAAGCAGAGCGCAACATAAAACAATGGGTTGGACAGATGAGGGTGCAGTCACAAAACCAGGACAACCAAAATAGGCAATGATGAATTTAATAGCAACACAGGGAACAGAGAGGACTAACAGTGGCACCAAACAAAAGAATAATCCGAAATAAAACCCCACCCCCCCTTTACAGGTGCTGGGCACCTCAAAGTATAGTGGGTGGTGCGCACTCTAAACTGGGGTGTTAGACAGCAGGTAATCCTACGTGTGTGTGGAGATGTAGACCCAGGGTATCTCAACTAGTCATCTGCCCCTGTGTGCACAAAAACATACAAAGGGTTAAATCACAGACAATAACTAAAGCTGTTTAACCAACTAACATAACTACAAACAAAAGAGTAACACAAGAGAAACTTCACATCAAACCAATAAACAACCAAACAAATCAAACCAAACCAAGCTCTACCAACCAGAGCCCTGCCACAGCTCAGGCAGGTCAGAGAGAACTGAGGACAAAGAGGACTATTTATAGGAAGGGAGGGACCAGGTTGATTGAAGTCGTTAATTGAAAGCAGGTGAGAACTGATGACATGAACCAGGCGCGCGCCCTGAGAGTTTGGAGATGAGAACAGTAGAGGGAGACAAAAACAACCACACAACAAAACCAAACAGGTAGGCCTAACAAAACAGAACAACACACATATGTAACACTCCCCCCCATAAAGAGTTAGCCCATGGCTAACGATAAATCAACCTCCCCTTCACATACACTACAATAGCCCAACAATTCCTTCAATAGCCCAACAATTCCTTCAGACTATCCCCGAGAAAGGGCACCAGCAAATACATTTTCGGCGCCCTTTCTGTGTCGAATAGTCAAAGTATAGCTCTGAATAATCAGAGACCAGCGCATTAGTTTATGCAGGTTATGCATCTGATGCCAAAAAACCAAAGGGTTGTGATCGGTGTAAACAACCACAGGTTCCACACTACACCCCACACAGACTTCAAAAAATTGGAGTGCGAGCAGCAAGGCCAATGTTTCCTGCTCAACCGTGGAGTAGCGACTCTGACACCCACTGAACTTCTTTGAGAGGTACCCTACGGGATGGACAAAACCATCTGGGTCCATCTGAGTCAGAACTGCACCAGCACCAGTAGAACTTGCATCCACCTCAAGAGAAAAGGGGGTGCTAAAACTAGGAGCACTCAGTACTGGGGCATTACACAGCAGAGCTTTACAGCTGTCAAAAGCTACTTGGCATTTCTCTGACCACCTGTAAGGCACCAAGGGACTGATTAAATCAGTCAGAGGAGCTGCAACAGTAGAAAAGTTTCTACAGAAACCTCTGTAGTAACCCACCATGCCTAGAAACCGGCGCAGCTCACATCGAGTGGTTGGCACAGGGAAGGAGGCTATAGCAGCAACTTTGGCCTCCAGAGGGCGCACTTGACCTCCGCCCACCTGCTTACCGCCCACCTGCTTACCAAGATATGTGACCGTCGCTTTCCCGAACTCGCACTTCGCCAAGTTCAGTGTCAGAGACGCATCAGCCAGACGCTGGAAAACTGTCCTCAGCGAGGATACATGATTTTCCCAATCTGAGGAGTGAACCACCACATCATCCAAATAAGCCTTACAATCAGGCACACCAGAAAAAACTATATTGACCAGTCTTTGGAATGTGGCCGGAGCATTCCTCATACCAAAAGCCATTACTGTATACTGCAGAAACGAGTCAGGGGTCACAAAAGCACTGATATCCTTGTTTTTAGCCGCCTCTGAATCAAGCGCAGCAGCAAAGCACTTGGCTAAATCAGCATCCTCCTTCTGAGCAGCGATAAGATTACTGCGGGTCATGGGCAGCTGTGTTGTCTCAGAAACAAGGCTGTTACACTGAAGCAAACTCGGAACGTTGGTCTCAACAGCAGGCTGAGTAGACATAGGTGGACCTGGGGAAACAGGCTGGTCAGACAACGCAGTCGCGAACATGGTGTCCGACAGATCAACCGCTTCTCCCGATCTACGTGCCTGAGCACGAGTGACCATACGTACAGAGAATACGTCAGGAAAATCCTGAGCTAACACATCGGGCTGCGTAACAGTGGGACGCTCTAAAACCTCCAACCTTGGGATCACCTTTCCACCAGCGATATCATTCCCTAACAGAAATGTCACTCCCTTCACTGGCAAAGACGGACACACGCCCACCATAAACACTCCTTTGACCAAGTCACAGGCTAGATGCACCTGGTGGAGGGGCATAGACACAAACCCCATTTCGATGCCCTGCACCAGAATACTAGAGCCGCTGATCGACTCAGAGAAGGGCAACACATCAGACAATATAAACGACTGCGCTGCTCCGGTGTCTCTCAGTATACGTACAGGGCACCGGTCTGATACCTTACCACTGAGGGACACAAACCCATCTATTACAAATGGTGCGTAACTAGAGTCCAAGGACTCACACACCCCATCTGAAGGTAACGACACGGGGCTAGGCACTATTTGCACTAGACCTACCTCTTTTGGTCGCATACTGGGCTGCGCTAACTTGCGTTTTAGCAAGAAACAGTCAGCTCGGATGTGACCAGTCTGATGACAGTGCCAACACTCCCGTTCCTCGCTAGTGCGGGTAGAAAATGGGCGGGGCGGACTAGTCTGCGCTCTCACTGGAGCAGAGGGGTAAACCCTACCATCATTATGAGAACTGCCAAAGGTTTGCTTATGGGTTAAGACAAACTCGTCAGCGAGCACAGCAGCTTGCGCTAACGTCGACACTTTCTGTTCATTTAAATATGTAACAAGCCGGTCTGTGAGGCTATTTTTGAATTCTTCTATAAGAATCAACTCAGACAGAGACTTAAAATCGGTTACATAGCTGGCTTTACACCATCGATTAAACTGAGTCTCCTTTTCACGGGCGAACTCAACGAAGGTTTTACCAGGCAACTTTTCGTGCCCTCTAAACTTTTGCCTATATGCCTCAGGCACTAATTCATATGCGCGGAGCACAGCTTTCTTTAGCACCTCATAGTGCAAACTGTCTTCCAGAGACAGAGAGGACAGAATCTCTTGCGCTTTCCCTGTCAACTTGCATTGAAGCAATATAGCCCAGACCTCTTTAGGCCACTGCAGAGAGGTAGCAACTCGCTCGAATGCATTAAAATAAGAGTCTACCTCATCCTCACGAAACTGAGGTACAAGGGCTATGTGTTTACTAACATTAAACCCCCCACCGAACGTAGAGGAATCGGCTACCATGGGCTTAGCAGGACTAGAGGAAACAAAACCGGCAGTTGCAGCAGCGGCCGCCAACTCCAACTCCTTCAGTTTCACCTCCATTTCCATTTCCAGTCTACGCATAGCCAACCGGTGACTGTACTCAGCTTCCTCTTTCTCTCTCCCGCGCCTCAAGCTGTAACTGAGCCATGCGAAGCCTGTGTCCGGCATCGCTCCCTTCAGGAGTAGATGGTAGAGGAGTGGGCTGATTCACAGCACTACGAGGTCTAGTCTCCACTTCAGGAGCTCCATCCGACCCAGCGGACCCCTCAGGCGCCTCCACCTCCTTAAACACCTCCTTCTCCTCATCCTCTAGGTCACATAACCCTGCAGACGGGGGAGCAATGACACCGGCGCCAGTACCCAGCACCTTACAATCAACCAGCAGACACAATACAGCCTCCTTCAACTCAGCCTTAACCAAACTTCGCGAAAATGTAACCTCAAAATGGGCTGCAATAGCATGCAAGTCCTCCTTCCTACAGAGGTCAACCCGCTCCACAGAAGGATCACTGAGAAACTCCTCAAGCTCAAAAGCACTCATGTCAAACGTGTTCACACGACACCCAAACCACAACACTGCTAACCTAACAGCCTACACGACGTGCACACTGCACACCAACATCCACCAACCCGTTGCATTAAAGGATCAAAGATCCCGGACGAGCCCCCATTTATGTTACGCCCCCAGGTGGCCCGAGGAAGCAGAGCGCAACATAAAACAATGGGTTGGACAGATGAGGGTGCAGTCACAAAACCAGGACAACCAAAATAGGCAATGATGAATTTAATAGCAACACAGGGAACAGAGAGGACTAACAGTGGCACCAAACAAAAGCATAATCCGAAATAAAACCCCACCCCCCCTTTACAGGTGCTGGGCACCTCAAAGTATAGTGGGTGGTGCGCACTCTAAACTGGGGTGTTAGACAGCAGGTAATCCTACGTGTGTGTGGAGATGTAGACCCAGGGTATCTCAACTAGTCATCTGCCCCTGTGTGCACAAAAACATACAAAGGGTTAAATCACAGACAATAACTAAAGCTGTTTAACCAACTAACATAACTACAAACAAAAGAGTAACACAAGAGAAACTTCACATCAAACCAATAAACAACCAAACAAATCAAACCAAACCAAGCTCTACCAACCAGAGCCCTGCCACAGCTCAGGCAGGTCAGAGAGAACTGAGGACAAAGAGGACTATTTATAGGAAGGGAGGGACCAGGTTGATTGAAGTCGTTAATTGAAAGCAGGTGAGAACTGATGACATGAACCAGGCGCGCGCCCTGAGAGTTTGGAGATGAGAACAGTAGAGGGAGACAAAAACAACCACACAACAAAACCAAACAGGTAGGCCTAACAAAACAGAACAACACACATATGTAACACTCCCCCCCATAAAGAGTTAGCCCATGGCTAACGATAAATCAACCTCCCCTTCACATACACTACAATAGCCCAACAATTCCTTCAATAGCCCAACAATTCCTTCAGACTATCCCCGAGAAAGGGCACCAGCAAATACATTTTCGGCGCCCTTTCTGTGTCGAATAGTCAAAGTATAGCTCTGAATAATCAGAGACCAGCGCATTAGTTTATGCAGGTTATGCATCTGATGCCAAAAAACCAAAGGGTTGTGATCGGTGTAAACAACCACAGGTTCCACACTACACCCCACACAGACTTCAAAAAATTGGAGTGCGAGCAGCAAGGCCAATGTTTCCTGCTCAACCGTGGAGTAGCGACTCTGACACCCACTGAACTTCTTTGAGAGGTACCCTACGGGATGGACAAAACCATCTGGGTCCATCTGAGTCAGAACTGCACCAGCACCAGTAGAACTTGCATCCACCTCAAGAGAAAAGGGGGTGCTAAAACTAGGAGCACTCAGTACTGGGGCATTACACAGCAGAGCTTTACAGCTGTCAAAAGCTACTTGGCATTTCTCTGACCACCTGTAAGGCACCAAGGGACTGATTAAATCAGTCAGAGGAGCTGCAACAGTAGAAAAGTTTCTACAGAAACCTCTGTAGTAACCCACCATGCCTAGAAACCGGCGCAGCTCACATCGAGTGGTTGGCACAGGGAAGGAGGCTATAGCAGCAACTTTGGCCTCCAGAGGGCGCACTTGACCTCCGCCCACCTGCTTACCGCCCACCTGCTTACCAAGATATGTGACCGTCGCTTTCCCGAACTCGCACTTCGCCAAGTTCAGTGTCAGAGACGCATCAGCCAGACGCTGGAAAACTGTCCTCAGCGAGGATACATGATTTTCCCAATCTGAGGAGTGAACCACCACATCATCCAAATAAGCCTTACAATCAGGCACACCAGAAAAAACTATATTGACCAGTCTTTGGAATGTGGCCGGAGCATTCCTCATACCAAAAGCCATTACTGTATACTGCAGAAACGAGTCAGGGGTCACAAAAGCACTGATATCCTTGTTTTTAGCCGCCTCTGAATCAAGCGCAGCAGCAAAGCACTTGGCTAAATCAGCATCCTCCTTCTGAGCAGCGATAAGATTACTGCGGGTCATGGGCAGCTGTGTTGTCTCAGAAACAAGGCTGTTACACTGAAGCAAACTCGGAACGTTGGTCTCAACAGCAGGCTGAGTAGACATAGGTGGACCTGGGGAAACAGGCTGGTCAGACAACGCAGTCGCGAACATGGTGTCCGACAGATCAACCGCTTCTCCCGATCTACGTGCCTGAGCACGAGTGACCATACGTACAGAGAATACGTCAGGAAAATCCTGAGCTAACACATCGGGCTGCGTAACAGTGGGACGCTCTAAAACCTCCAACCTTGGGATCACCTTTCCACCAGCGATATCATTCCCTAACAGAAATGTCACTCCCTTCACTGGCAAAGACGGACACACGCCCACCATAAACACTCCTTTGACCAAGTCACAGGCTAGATGCACCTGGTGGAGGGGCATAGACACAAACCCCATTTCGATGCCCTGCACCAGAATACTAGAGCCGCTGATCGACTCAGAGAAGGGCAACACATCAGACAATATAAACGACTGCGCTGCTCCGGTGTCTCTCAGTATACGTACAGGGCACCGGTCTGATACCTTACCACTGAGGGACACAAACCCATCTATTACAAATGGTGCGTAACTAGAGTCCAAGGACTCACACACCCCATCTGAAGGTAACGACACGGGGCTAGGCACTATTTGCACTAGACCTACCTCTTTTGGTCGCATACTGGGCTGCGCTAACTTGCGTTTTAGCAAGAAACAGTCAGCTCGGATGTGACCAGTCTGATGACAGTGCCAACACTCCCGTTCCTCGCTAGTGCGGGTAGAAAATGGGCGGGGCGGACTAGTCTGCGCTCTCACTGGAGCAGAGGGGTAAACCCTACCATCATTATGAGAACTGCCAAAGGTTTGCTTATGGGTTAAGACAAACTCGTCAGCGAGCACAGCAGCTTGCGCTAACGTCGACACTTTCTGTTCATTTAAATATGTAACAAGCCGGTCTGTGAGGCTATTTTTGAATTCTTCTATAAGAATCAACTCAGACAGAGACTTAAAATCGGTTACATAGCTGGCTTTACACCATCGATTAAACTGAGTCTCCTTTTCACGGGCGAACTCAACGAAGGTTTTACCAGGCAACTTTTCGTGCCCTCTAAACTTTTGCCTATATGCCTCAGGCACTAATTCATATGCGCGGAGCACAGCTTTCTTTAGCACCTCATAGTGCAAACTGTCTTCCAGAGACAGAGAGGACAGAATCTCTTGCGCTTTCCCTGTCAACTTGCATTGAAGCAATATAGCCCAGACCTCTTTAGGCCACTGCAGAGAGGTAGCAACTCGCTCGAATGCATTAAAATAAGAGTCTACCTCATCCTCACGAAACTGAGGTACAAGGGCTATGTGTTTACTAACATTAAACCCCCCACCGAACGTAGAGGAATCGGCTACCATGGGCTTAGCAGGACTAGAGGAAACAAAACCGGCAGTTGCAGCAGCGGCCGCCAACTCCAACTCCTTCAGTTTCACCTCCATTTCCATTTCCAGTCTACGCATAGCCAACCGGTGACTGTACTCAGCTTCCTCTTTCTCTCTCCCGCGCCTCAAGCTGTAACTGAGCCATGCGAAGCCTGTGTCCGGCATCGCTCCCTTCAGGAGTAGATGGTAGAGGAGTGGGCTGATTCACAGCACTACGAGGTCTAGTCTCCACTTCAGGAGCTCCATCCGACCCAGCGGACCCCTCAGGCGCCTCCACCTCCTTAAACACCTCCTTCTCCTCATCCTCTAGGTCACATAACCCTGCAGACGGGGGAGCAATGACACCGGCGCCAGTACCCAGCACCTTACAATCAACCAGCAGACACAATACAGCCTCCTTCAACTCAGCCTTAACCAAACTTCGCGAAAATGTAACCTCAAAATGGGCTGCAATAGCATGCAAGTCCTCCTTCCTACAGAGGTCAACCCGCTCCACAGAAGGATCACTGAGAAACTCCTCAAGCTCAAAAGCACTCATGTCAAACGTGTTCACACGACACCCAAACCACAACACTGCTAACCTAACAGCCTACACGACGTGCACACTGCACACCAACATCCACCAACCCGTTGCATTAAAGGATCAAAGATCCCGGACGAGCCCCCATTTATGTTACGCCCCCAGGTGGCCCGAGGAAGCAGAGCGCAACATAAAACAATATTCTGAATTATATACACTATTTTAACACCCTTTTTTCTTTGTCTTACAGGTGTTCCACCGCTACTGCCACCAAAACAGCTTTTATCAAAGCTTTCTACTTAACAAGCATTCTATCTTTATCTCTCTCTCTCTATCCCGCTCTCTCTTTTTTACAAGCAATCTACATAACAAGCATTCTATCTTTATCTCTCTCTCTGTCCCGCTCTCTCTTTTTACAAGCAATCTACATAACAAGCATTCTATCTTTATCTCTCTCTCTGTCCCGCTCTCTCTTTTTACAAGCAATCTACATAACAAGCATTCTATCTTTATCTCTCTCTCTGTCCCGCTCTCTCTTTTTTACAAGCATTAACAGCAATTCCAAGCATTAACAGCAATTCCAAGCATTAACAGCAATTCCAAGCAATTTTACAGCGCCCAAACTTTGCCCTATTTTCTCAGCGCCTGATTACTACAAAGCCTCTCCTTTACCAGCATTTCATTTACAAGCATCTCTTTTACCAGCCTCTTAATTACATGCATCTCTTTTACCAGCATCTATTTATAAAGCATTTCTAATTACAAGCATTTCCATTTACAAGCCATCTTTCTGTCCCCTATCCTGTTCTGTTCTATACTGAAGCAAAGTGTCAAGAGTAGAATTTATTATCCACAGATTTACATCTACATTGTTTAGACATCTACATTGAAGTAGTTAAACATTACTTCTTTGGACTTTTTTTGCACTGAATTGTATTTGCATGTATTCATATAGCCGTGTGTGAAGTTAAAATAATACAAACTGTTGCTTTGATATATTTGAAAAGTGCATTTCATTACTCATTGTACCTATCTACATATACAGTACATTTACTAAGTAGAAGTAGTCTAATTTGTGTAGCCTTACCAAAGTTTTTGTTCTTAAGACACTAATAAAAATACACAAAGGAGGAACTCTACTCATCTGAAGTACACAAGGAGGATTCATCTGAAGTGATCCTGTCAGCAGATCAACATAACTGGTTCCATTGAACGATAAACAGGGTGTACAATACAAAGTGCAAGACATCTAATTAAAATTCAATTATATAAGTAATAATACTGTTGTTGCTTTGCTAGATTACAAAGTATTGTGTTTAATATATTGGTTGCGCACAATAAAAGTAAAACATTCAGATTTGTGGTTTTGGAGCACAACAACAATGCCAAAGAAGAGTAAAAGGTCCCAAGTTCTAAGACAGCGCTGCCAACAGTCAACTGAGCTTCACTGTGCAACAACTGAACAGGAAGAATGTGCTGGTCCTCAGAGCCCTGGAGAGGTCAAGGTGTCTGCAGCGTCTCGTGCTCACAGTGTAACACAGGGAGGTCAACGTGATTCATTGTGTGTACCACATGTATCTTATGCAGACATTGTAAAGAGAGGACATCAGAGTGATGATCTTTGTGTACCAGGGCCATCTCATGCTTACCAGGTGAACCACAGTCAAAGTGATATGTCATGTCGACCACAGGTATCCCACGCAGACAGTGTAACAAGGGGACGTGATGATCCATGTGTAGCAGGACCTTCCCATGCAGACTCTATAAACCTGGGAGATCAGCCTTCTGTGAAACATGTCTGTGCATCCCGCAGCCAGGATTCTCCTAGATACGGCCCATTCAGAAATACACAGTGTACATGTAATTCACTAACTTTCCTTGCATTCCTTCATGAGAATGAAAACATCACCACAGCAGACCTCAACCTCGTTTTGGATAAGGGTGACGTTATGTATCAACAGGCCAGGAAAAGGTTTCCTCAACACATCTTTTTGACTACTGACGAGCTACCCCATGAAGCCCCAGCACGCAGGTTTACACACCATGTGAACATGGAACACCTTTCCAGATATGGCTCATTAGGAGACCCTCTACCTGGAGCTGTAGATGGCTTTCTGGACCTAGAGGCAGGATTGAGCTGCTTGTTATCAGATGTGCAGTATGCGTTGCTGTTGATGACAGGGTTATGTATTGCAGTATTCAGAACTACGACAGGCAGATATGGTTTCTTCGACCCCCACTCCAGAACAGCTGATGGTTTGCCCTTACTCCCGGGATCACACACTCGTGGTACTGCTGTCATGCTGACATTCACACATCTCAGTGATATGATTGACAGGCTCCTAAAGTATCACAAGATTTTGGAGGCTATAGGAGCAACTTTGGCCTCCAGAGGGCGCACTTGACCTCCGCCCACCTGCTTACCGCCCACCTGCTTACCAAGATATGTGACCGTCGCTTTCCCGAACTCGCACTTCGCCAAGTTCAGTGTCAGAGACGCATCAGCCAGACGCTGGAAAACTGTCCTCAGCGAGGATACATGATTTTCCCAATCTGAGGAGTGAACCACCACATCATCCAAATAAGCCTTACAATCAGGCACACCAGAAAAAACTATATTGACCAGTCTTTGGATGAATGGGCAAAAATTCCCAGACGCACTTTAAAAAGAGTGGAAGCTGTTATAGCTGCAAAGGGGGGACCAACTCCATATTAATGCTTATGAATTCAGAATGGGATGTCATAAAATCTCCTGTAGGTGTAATGTCTAGGTGGCCCCAATACCTTCGTCCTTATAGTGTATTTGATTGTCATATGTTTTGGGCCCAGACATTAAGATGTCATATGGTTTGTAACTAGATACTTAACAGAAGAATGTTAACTAGCTAGTTATGGCACTTCTCTTCAAGGGAAACGATGACAGTTCACTGTGTCAGTGCCTTATATACCTTTTCATCAAGCAAACTTGACTTTCATTGGACGCTTCACTCTGGATCAAACATTTTAAAATATTAAAATCGTAATATTTTTTTTGTTTTGTTACTATTACTATACTTAATATATATATACTACGTTATCACCACAGATCGGTGTACAGTCGTAAAACCTCTGCAGACACAAAAGGCTCCCATGCAGATCCCTCGGTTCGGTTCCGCAGGTGGTTCCTTTTCATTTATTTTCTCTTCTGCTTCCTCTCCTCTTCACTATTTTCACTCTGTATTGCTCTACTTCTCCAGTAGTGTTGTTTTCGCCTGCTGCCTTTTGCAACGTGACTGAATCGTCAAGATACAAGATCAGTTTATTAGCCAGGTATATGGTTTACACATACCAGGAATTTGTCATCTCTCAAACACAACCTGTGCTTCTCTCTTAGTGACTGACTTGCAATTCACAGCTCTTTTCATTCACTCTCCCTCTAATAGCTGGTGTATTCATGTTTGATAGTGTATCTACATGATGAGTATGTTCTAACTTTGTGTGTGTCTGTCTGTCTGTCTACACAGGCTGTCAGACTGTTTGGATAAGAAAGCAGAGACCAATGAGCTCAGGGAGAAGGACATGAAGCTGACAACATCCGCTTTCAGGCGCTTGGCTCTGCCCACCAGCTGGACCAGCTCAGAGAGTCCATGAACCGCATGCAGGTAACTCCACACACACAGTCTCACCTACACAGGTAAGCCAGGACAGCAAATGGGGGAGAGGTGAGACAGACCTTGAGGTCGAACCTGTGACTCTCAGCCTCCTTCTGTTACTCAAGCCTGTCCTATAGCTCAAGCGTAGAGGAGGAGAGAGGACTACTGCATGAACTAACGGCCTGCTGTCAGGCCTCTGCCTATCAGAGTTTGATGATTGAGACTGTCACTCTGAGAAAGTGAGTAGCAGAGGGACAGAGAAGCAGAGCGTTACTCTTTATACGTTACTCTGCAACTGCTGTGCTTTACAGACTCAGAAGAAGAGCTGGACAGTGCATGGCCCTTCAGCTACAGGGCAGGAATGGTCAAGCCATGGAAGAGTCGGAAGAGGAAGATGAAGAGGATGATGACGACGACGACGACGAGGGTGAGTTCAGAAAGCGACCCAAAATCTTTAATAATAAATGTATACCTGCACATTATGAGGGGGAGGACCCGTATGCACACACACACACACACACACACACACACACACACACACACACTCTTCTTGAAGGGTGGCTGTGTAGTCTGTGAAGGAGGAGCTGTGGACCCGTCACCCCAAAGAGACACACCTCCCACTCTGCTATATGATGCGTTTATGTTTTGCTGTGATTATAGCAATATGTGAAATTCAGCACTTAACGGCTTACTGCTGCTGCGTGAATATCCCACACACCGCCACACTAGTGTTTATAATGCAGGTTAAATGCCTAGATTAACCTCTTTCTTTCTTTCTTTCTTTCTTTCTTTCTTTCTTTCTTTCTTTCTTTCTCTGTCTCTCTGAAGGCTCATCTGTTCGTGTTGCAGCTTGTCTATAGGCTGTTAGTGAGACCTGTTCTACCGGGTTTGATTAAAAAGAGACTGCTGATTTCTGATCACTGTATCAGAGTGAGTGAGTCATGCTGGCACACACACACGCAAACAAGGTGTGAGCCGAGGTGGGCTAGGGTTGATATGAGATAGGTGTACAAGCTTGGTGGTCTTCTCTCTCTCTCTCTCTCTCTCTCTCTCTCTCAGGACTGAATGGTGAGGATGGTTTGGAAGAGACGGCCATCAAAGTCCCTGAAATGTCCAAATCACATTCAGACATGCAGCTGCTGAGACAAGGGCATGACTGCAGATACATACAGGTGAGAACAGTGAAATGTACAAATACACATACATGTAAAGGCGCACAACCCACATTCACTCATACACAGAACAAGTCACACTTCTTCCTTTAATGCCCGCTCTTTCTCTCTCCCTCTTCACCTGCAGTATTTTGATCTGGAGTCTTACTGTACCTGCAGCTGAACTGAGAGAGGGATCTGAAGATGCCATGTGTGCATGTAGGTCCTGGCTGGAATATCCTCATTACGTCCATGATGGTCTGATCTGCATGTCTGACTCTCGATTCATCACAGTCATCCTGGGCTCACACTACAGGATTTTAAAAATCAATTTCTAAATCGGGTTGCATTACACAAGGAAATCTTAACAGATATTCTTCTTGTGAATCTCAAACATGCACCCACCACAAGATTTGTGAATAAGGCATATAATCACACATCTGGGTCTGTGAGCCGATCGGGAGGTTTAAGATTTGGCCTATAAACCCCTCACATTTCACAAGATAATCTGTGTCGAACATCAGTAATGACCAACGTTCCAGACCAGATTTCTCCTCCGATTGTCGGGAGTGGTGAATCGGGGATGAATCAGCCCAAATATCCTGTAGTATGAGCTTGGCATACGACAGCCTTATTAGAGTGTCTGGAAGGGGTTGTCTTTGTGTTAGTGTGTGTGTTTTGTATGTCTGTGTGTTTGTGTTCTTATTTAAAAATATGTTTCTGTCTCTCACCTTCCTCCCTCCCTCCAGTCTATGAGGAGGTCTCCATAGACCCAGTGTGTGGCTGAAGGCTGGTCCCGGTCAAACCAGACCTGCACATAAGGGAGGAAGCAGACCGGCCGGTGCTACAGTCAGCTCCAGTCACATGGTCCTGTCTTACGCCATGGAGATGATTGCGGCCCTGGGCTGTGTGTGTGCCAGTGCGCATTAAAGTTACAAACCTATTGAGACTTGTGTTTGAGTTGTCTTTGGCATTATTCAGCTGTGATGTCCTCTCCAAGTACAGTAGCCTAGTTTGATTTTGACACATTTTCCCCCTGCACTGCTGCTGTACTTTTCTGCTGCTAAAACACCCAATTTCCCCACACAGGATTCCTATCTATCTATATGTTCTCATTTGTTAATGGCAAAAACGTTTTGGGAGAGAATAAAGATGTGAGTTTTCAAAATCACTTTACACTAAGCATTTCAAGACCAGGATCTTCACCGTCTGAATCCATCTCATGCAGGGTTTGCAATAGCCTGAGGTCAATATTGCCTGTGCATAATGGTGTCTTTGCACCATGCTATACTGTAGTACATATTGTGCACAATGCACACTTTCATATGCTGTGCACCATTCACCATAACGGAGAACGGAAGACATCAAGTTCGATATACATATCCAGGTGTCTACTGCTGCAACAGTTGAATATAAAATGTGGACTAACCTTGTAGACCAGATTTGAATGAAGTACTGAGACGCGCGTGTGCACGCTGTGTTGTCAAGCTGCCCTGGCAACAGCTGCCCTGGCAACAGCTCATTCCGTCACCTTTGAATCGAAGGTAAGTTGACGTTAGCAATGTTAAGACAGTTGGCTAGCTAATATATCATAGCTAAACCATGTCAATGTTATTACTATGCAAAGTATTACTAAAATACAGTTAACGCACTTTTTCCAGTTAATTCTGCTTAAGTTAAAATGTTTTTGTCGACCAGTGTTTGAACGCTAGCTAGTAATGCTAAAGCAAATGATAGCACTAACATTAGCTAGCGAGCTGTAGGGTGAATGAGAATATTTAAGTCCAACATTTGATGTTTATTGACATAGCGACAGGTTTAACAAGAATAAATCACGAAATGTTATTGTAAACCTCCATATTCATGAAGCAAGAGACGTTGGCGAACACCTAAATTGGACAGGATTAGCTATCTTGATAATCTTGGCACCGTCAGTTTGCTCTGTTAGCTAGTTAACGGTCTAGCCTCCTGAATGAGGCCCAAACTCAAACTGCTGTTTGGTATGCACGTTGAATTTATCCTAGCTATTTGGGATTAGTGTGACCTGTGTGTGTGTGTGTGTGTGTGTGTGCGTGCATGCATGTGTGAGACAGTGTGGGTCGATACACGTGCAGTCCTATATGCATGCACATTAGGGCTAAACTATGAAGTTTATTATAGCTTCCCATAGAACCACAATGAACATAAAGGCTAGCGCCTCCTCGTGGACAGAATAAAACACTACCTAATTATAAAATAAGATATTCATGGATTAGATTTGGCATTTCAATGTACTAATCGTACTAACTGGTGTACTTTTTTGTTCCCTCTTTTCTTTTTCTCCATAGATTTGATAGTGACTCAGGTAAGTCAACCATTGTGTGAGATATATTTTGATTATATAGTTGTGGGTAGGACCTGGAGAGTGGTGAGGTGATGTCGTCATTTTGGAAATGCATTTTTCTAGATGGCTTTAATGATGTGTTTTAACTTTTAACGGCAGTCTGGAAGTTTCTGTTAAACACATAATGACATCAGACTTCACCAGTTTATTGATCTAATGTCTAGTAATTTATATAGCCTTACACTTTGAAAACCTCTGGGCTACATATTGTGTATTTACTAATTGTTAATCTCTCTTCACAGAGCAACTTGTTGGTTCAACTTGTTGGATAGTCTACCCTTATCAGTAAGTCACACTGCACTCATTACTATTACCATCTGAGATGGGAGGGTGGGGGGCATGCTTTAAACCAATCACAATCGTCTAGGGTGGAGCTAAGCCCTGGATGCAATGACAGTTGTCAGCTCAATGCAGACAATAGACCATGCTTGAAATATAACAATTCTTCCATAAGAAGTAGACAAACATGTAGGAACGTCCCTATTACCCCTTGGCCCCAATGTGTCCATCAAAAATCAAGAAATGAACGTCGGACGCAGGCATCGAACACCACGCCGCTGTCATTAATTACAATGGATTCATTTCTTTAGCGTCTGATAGTTGATGATTGATGCAGACGCCAAGCTGTCAGACAGCAAGTTTTGTAAACATATTCTTTCTATCGCCTGTCCTTAAAATCATCTACCGAAAGAACCAAGCAGGCCTGCAGTGGTGGCCGCTGATCGCCAATGACATGGCTCATCTTCAAGACCTACATCTGTTGAGTTAGACTATGTCCAACTCAACCCTGTAATAATAATAAGAGACTAGTCTGACTCACCGGATGTAGGGTTCATCTTCAAGACCTACATCTGTTGAGTTAGATTATGTCCAACTCAACCCTGTAATAATAATAAGAGACTAGTCTGACTCGCCGGATGTAGATTTTGGATATAATTATTATCGGGAGATTCTCCTTGCACCAATCATCCAGAGTCCTTCCCTTCTGCTGCGTGTTACTGTTTTCAACCGTCGTTGCATCTGGGGCTTAGCTACGCCCTAACAATTGTGATTGAGTGGTTTAAAGAAAGTGTTTTTCCCCAGACAGTGTCCAGCCAGACCTTTCTCCAGCGCTGGCACAGCATAAACAATGTTTAGGTCTGGCTTTGCGAGACTAATAAGATACACACTCTGTCTCTCCTGTTCAACAAGTTCTACCCAAGTGAAATATAATTTTAATTGTTGAAATAGTTTTATTTGAAAACACTAACATAAAGAGGTATATGGGGATGCCACTGATTTTAAGAATTTACATGTTATTCTGTACCTAAGGCAACCCATATTTGCACCACTCCTAAAGCTGGAATGATAACACTTGATATGTGGGATTCAACATGGATGTAGAAATTAAATATATATTTTTAAAAACATAATATACAAGCAGGTTGGCATAATATTTGCTATCTTACCAGCACATGTATTTAAATGGGAAGATTGCTGAAACTTAAACGCTTCTGAATTATATACACTATTTTAACACCCTTTTTTCTTTGTCTTACAGGTGTTCCACCGCTACTGCCACCAAAACAGCTTTTATCAAAGCTTTCTACTTAACAAGCATTCTATCTTTATCTCTCTCTCTCTATCCCGCTCTCTCTTTTTTACAAGCAATCTACATAACAAGCATTCTATCTTTATCTCTCTCTCTGTCCCGCTCTCTCTTTTTACAAGCAATCTACATAACAAGCATTCTATCTTTATCTCTCTCTCTGTCCCGCTCTCTCTTTTTACAAGCAATCTACATAACAAGCATTCTATCTTTATCTCTCTCTCTGTCCCGCTCTCTCTTTTTTACAAGCATTAACAGCAATTCCAAGCATTAACAGCAATTCCAAGCATTAACAGCAATTCCAAGCAATTTTACAGCGCCCAAACTTTGCCCTATTTTCTCAGCGCCTGATTACTACAAAGCCTCTCCTTTACCAGCATTTCATTTACAAGCATCTCTTTTACCAGCCTCTTAATTACATGCATCTCTTTTACCAGCATCTATTTATAAAGCATTTCTAATTACAAGCATTTCCATTTACAAGCCATCTTTCTGTCCCCTATCCTGTTCTGTTCTATACTGAAGCAAAGTGTCAAGAGTAGAATTTATTATCCACAGATTTACATTTACATTGTTTAGACATCTACATTGAAGTAGTTAAACATTACTTCTTTGGACTTTTTTTGCACTGAATTGTATTTGCATGTATTCATATAGCCGTGTGTGAAGTTAAAATAATACAAACTGTTGCTTTGATATATTTGAAAAGTGCATTTCATTACTCATTGTACCTATCTACATATACAGTACATTTACTAAGTAGAAGTAGTCTAATTTGTGTAGCCTTACCAAAGTTTTTGTTCTTAAGACACTAATAAAAATACACAAAGGAGGAACTCTACTCATCTGAAGTACACAAGGAGGATTCATCTGAAGTGATCCTGTCAGCAGATCAACATAACTGGTTCCATTGAACGATAAACAGGGTGTACAATACAAAGTGCAAGACATCTAATTAAAATTCAATTATATAAGTAATAATACTGTTGTTGCTTTGCTAGATTACAAAGTATTGTGTTTAATATATTGGTTGCGCACAATAAAAGTAAAACATTCAGATTTGTGGTTTTGGAGCACAACAACAATGCCAAAGAAGAGTAAAAGGTCCCAAGTTCTAAGACAGCGCTGCCAACAGTCAACTGAGCTTCACTGTGCAACAACTGAACAGGAAGAATGTGCTGGTCCTCAGAGCCCTGGAGAGGTCAAGGTGTCTGCAGCGTCTCGTGCTCACAGTGTAACACAGGGAGGTCAACGTGATTCATTGTGTGTACCACATGTATCTTATGCAGACATTGTAAAGAGAGGACATCAGAGTGATGATCTTTGTGTACCAGGGCCATCTCATGCTTACCAGGTGAACCACAGTCAAAGTGATATGTCATGTCGACCACAGGTATCCCACGCAGACAGTGTAACAAGGGGACGTGATGATCCATGTGTAGCAGGACCTTCCCATGCAGACTCTATAAACCTGGGAGATCAGCCTTCTGTGAAACATGTCTGTGCATCCCGCAGCCAGGATTCTCCTAGATACGGCCCATTCAGAAATACACAGTGTACATGTAATTCACTAACTTTCCTTGCATTCCTTCATGAGAATGAAAACATCACCACAGCAGACCTCAACCTCGTTTTGGATAAGGGTGACGTTATGTATCAACAGGCCAGGAAAAGGTTTCCTCAACACATCTTTTTGACTACTGACGAGCTACCCCATGAAGCCCCAGCACGCAGGTTTACACACCATGTGAACATGGAACACCTTTCCAGATATGGCTCATTAGGAGACCCTCTACCTGGAGCTGTAGATGGCTTTCTGGACCTAGAGGCAGGATTGAGCTGCTTGTTATCAGATGTGCAGTATGCGTTGCTGTTGATGACAGGGTTATGTATTGCAGTATTCAGAACTACGACAGGCAGATATGGTTTCTTCGACCCCCACTCCAGAACAGCTGATGGTTTGCCCTTACTCCCGGGATCACACACTCGTGGTACTGCTGTCATGCTGACATTCACACATCTCAGTGATATGATTGACAGGCTCCTAAAGTATCACAAGATTTTGGGCACACAGTCCTCCTGTAACTATGAGTTGAAGCCTGTGGAGTTTTACAATGTGAACACAGTCAACCTGGACGATGCCATCCCAGACACAGAGAGTCGGCCTACAACTCACACTGCTGCTGTATCAACTGCTCTTCAAAATGAGTCAAGCCTGAGTGCTGCAAAGGTAAACACTGTTGTCACTGATGTATGTGAAGTATTATCCACTGATATGGAAATTGAACCAGAGCCACCAAGCTTGAATTCTGTCACATCACATGATGCTCCTCAAAGTGAGTCAAGGTCAACTGCAGCAACGACAGTGATGAACACTGATGCCACCAATGTCTCTGACAACATATTACAGAAACAATGTATACTTGAATTCTAACTAATCCCGGACATACGGCCAATACAATGGGGGTGATTGAGAGTGAACTGCTAAGTGGATGGATGGGTAGAGACTGCTTTAATTCCCGGTCTTCCTCAGGTAATCAGCCATGTTAAATGCTTGCTTGTTGAGCTGTCCGCCATGGACCCCCTCCTTTCCCATGACTAAAACCAATGCTTTTCCAGCCTTTCCTAGAGAAACGTTGTATGTTGCCCCCCCCCACTGCTCTTTGTCCTGATGTCCATTGTCCAGTCGCCGTCAATCTGGAGGCTGTCTCTGATGACTGAGCACTTTTGCTGGCCCAAGGTGAGCCCGTTGGTGAAGAAGTTCTGTCTGTCCTTCCCCACAATTACATCAATTTCTTGAGACGTTATATTGTGAAAAGTACCACCGGCATGTGCTGCCCAAACGTATTTGGCGTCCGTATACCCAACAATGGCGGAATCTTGACAGCTGCCATCGGCCATCAGGTTATCCACGTAGCTTTGCCAAGACATATTTGATGGACAATAAAGCTCCCTATGAACTGAGAAATGTAGGTTCAGTGATTAGCCAGGAACAGCCAATGTTAAATTGCTGACAGGTCAATTTAGTGTCTCCAATTTTACCCACACTTCGACGTTCGCTAACGTCTCAAGATTTCTTCTTCCAGATTGATCAGTCATTCTGTAGCAACAGACTTAACTAGATAATTAATTTTTTTCATCTGCATTATTGTAAATATGTAGTTTTGGAAGGAATTTAGATACTTTTTAAATGTATTCAGTTCCCATGGTAACATTGTAGACAAGACTGAAGACGGGCTGAGATCAGAGCGAGATGACAGACAACACAGTGTGTGAGTGACATGTTGCTGTGTTTCAGGTGGTGGGTCGCTGTCTGTGGCCAATGTTAGCGGAGGCAGCGTGGAGCTTGTGCCGCCGCTCAGGGTGACCGACTCTCACGTGGTGGTGGACGTTACTGGCCTGTCCCAGTGTGGCCTGGTGAGATGTTTCACCCCCTCCCTCACCATTCATGATTCTATACTTTACTTACATCAGTGATAACTAATACAACATGAAGCTCTATTCAGCTCCTGATGGGTTTATGATCTATGATCTAGATATGTGATCTATATGGATGGAAAACATATGTCTGTCTGCCGGCCAGGTCCACTCTCCGACTTTGTGAAAGGGGGATTTTAACAACACACACACGTTTGTTAAATCGACTGACATCTCGTGAGATGAGATTAGGAGTGTTGGGGTTTCATTAGATGAGCACCACACTACCCCCCACCTTAGACTCCCCCGTTTAGTTGCTACCTTTTGTTTGTTCCCTGTAGTTTTAATAAATAGCCTTTGGTCCTAGTATTCAGTGTCCGTCGGCATAACGAGTACAAAACACCCACTTTATACAAGTTAAATACAGCGAGAAATAGAAATAAAGAGCTGTATTTAACTTGTATAAAGTGGGTGTTTTGTACTCGTTATGCCGACGGACACTGAATACTAGGACCAAAGGCTGAGGTGCCCACCCACATCCATTGTATGACCAAAACGGTGGTAAAGCAATTATCAGACTTTCTCAAAAGTGCTAGTTTTGTCAACGTTTTGATCTGAACCATTGTATATGATCATAAGTAACCTTAAAACAGGGCTAAACATGCATTTTCCCTTTACTACTCCTTTAACATTTGTGATATTTGAATGTTCCTGACGAAGCTTGTAACCTACCGTGCGTTTCACGTTTTAACATTTTTTTACTTTTGTGATATTTGAATGAATTGAAGAATATTTTTGACTTGACCACTTGGAAATATTGTAATAAAAGCTTTGTTCAGTTTTCATTTGTCTGAACTGTATTGTGTAGCCTACATTTTAAATAGACTTTTAACTACCTGCGGTTTTCTCATCATTTGGGGTGACCATCTGTCATGTGGGGTAACCAGCGTTTGGCAATATCTGTACTAAATTCAAAATAGAATATCCATCAGTTTAAACTCAAATATTAATCAATGGTATACTATGCTTAAAGGACAATGCTCGTATTTGACAACCTGGACCTTATTTACGACATATTATAAGACGTTTGACTCACCGAGATCACTTTGGTGTAGTTCGGAGGCCGGTAGAAGAAATTTAAAATCCAGCGCGAGCCAGTATATCCATGTAACGGCGGTGGTCGGGGCAACGAGAATGCAGCTTCTAAAATTCTATTTTCTGCCGCGAAACGGTTTTTTTCATCAATCCGTCTTGATGAATCGCTAGTTCATCAAGTGGCCTGCCATTTTCCAGACAGTTTCCAACGGATATCGCGAAGCGATCTGCCGTGTCAGGTTAAAAGTATACACACCCAGGGATAGATTTGATTATCACATGCATCATGTCAAAATCAAAACTATTGAGCCTCCATGGATGCCTGTCTTAATATAGTTTTGCGTTTTTTACCTCCAGGCAGAAGCAGTTGATGCTTGCCGCTGATCTGACAGATGAGCATGACGAACTCTAGCGAGTCAGAGCTGAGCAGGACATAACTATCAGCCAGCAGAGCAACAGGATCAGACAGCTGGTGGGAAACTAGGGAAGAGGATATACTAGAAACTATTGATGTCAGAAACTTAGCTTACACATATTACTGATCAATAATTATTCAGAAGAGAGATTATCTTACTGTAGTTTATTTAGTGGGGGCTGGTCACATGACAATCTTTAGTTATGGTGAGAAGCGATGATGGCACAGAACCAGTTCAAGATTAGACCTGCTAGGGGACTGGACATTCCTATGTCCGATTAAGCAACTTAACAGCTGTTATTGCTCCTTACTGCTGACTAAGTCAACCGAGACCATTCTCTGACCTTCTATGCCCTTAGACTGACTTTACTGTAGTCAAACCTGACTTTATATAAACAGCAATGAAACTGGTGAAGTTCTGCACCAATAAACCACTTCACTATCACATGATGTTTCATTCATTTTGTCAGGCCTTAGACTGTGTGCAAACTGCAGATATTTTATGTAGTGGATAAGTTACCCAGAGCGGATTTTGTGTAGAAGAAGAGATGCGGCTCTCGCAAAGTGTATTTCGTTTCCATAACAACAATCTAGACTCTACCCAAGTACGATAGGCTACATTATCCCTTACGTTTTATCTTGTAACCAACCCTTACATTATTTACTTGCACTTAGCAACTTTTTGGCTTTTACTGTCATGTCAAAAAGTACAAAGATTGCTCTGGCTGTAGCCTATTTAGAGGCTGAAGAGGAGAGAGTTGGTCGGACTTGATTATGGGTTCACGATATCCTCCGTGCCTGCTATCCCACCTCCGTCATGATTGGTCGTCTGATAAAAATATGCTCCACGTCATAGCTTTTGTGCACTTTTTCTCAAAAAGTTGAACTATTTTCAACTTCAGGAATCCGCTCTGGCCAGCGCACAGCGCAAATGCGCAGCGCATTTCAATATCCGCCCACATTTTGATCTTTTACCATAGCTTTGAATGGAACATAAGCTGCCGAAATCCGCAGCGCATTTTAAAAATACCCATAGTGTGTACTAGGGATGGGAATTTCGACTAATTTTAAAACCGAGTAACCTAACCTGATCCTACTCGAGTAAACCGATTACTCAAAAAAAAAGATTACTCAAAAAAAGATACCGTCCAGACAGAGCGCATTGAACCCCGGCCCCCTCGGAGGGGAATACGTTTTTTTCCGCCGTTATTACCGTGGCGGTGCTTTCATGTCTCGTCCATGTCCTTGCAAATAAACATACTTAAAAGCTGATGTGTGGTTGGATGCATTACTTATCATCAGATTGAATAACCCACAGGTTTTCATGAAGCTATCGGAATCTAAAAACACAGCCTTTTAATGTGGATGCACTGCCCAGCTCATAGCCTATTAAGCCTATCGTTAGGCTACACTGAAAACTCTAAGCCTACAATATGCAACCAGACCTCTAATTTACTAATCAAAATTAAGTATTAAACCAAGCCTTTACTGCCGATGCCGGATAACAAGTGAATACATTTTTAGCGTTATATAAAAAGCACCGCGGCCCTCACGCCTATTTCCAATTTATTGGACAATAATGGATGTTTCGGCGTCAAGCCTTCATTAGAGAAATGTCCATGCAAAACTAAATAGATTTATTGAACAACAGGCCTATTCATTCAATATTTATTCATAGCAGGCTGGAAAACTATAGGAGTAGGCTATACGCGCATGGGCCTGTGCTGGTACTCGCTGTCTTTTTCAGCACCACCTCCGGGCTCATTACCAACATGATCATCCTACCGCTAAATGATGGGAGTGCTGCTTGGAGCCAGAGTACAAAGTCCACTCACACCACTGCCTACTATGCACAGTATGCAGATAAACAACATCAGAGACCCGGTACCAGCGTTTAATTGTCAAAACAAAACAAATGAAGTGGCATATATACTCACTAGTTCTCTCATAGGCTACCTACGCTGTGAAAGTCCGAGGCTCGATCCATAAAATGCTTTAACACTATGCAAAACCACGGTGTAGTTTGATCCGAAAATGCTTAACAGTATGGAAAACTGAACCATGGACAGCTAGCATTAGCAAGCCCATGGGCTAATTATTGCTAGTTTTCGTGACCACTTAACTTTGCACCCAAGAACTGTGTCCAAGTAAATAAATATAGCTTTTAAAACGTAACCAGTTAGCTGGCTAGACAGTAATCAACTAGTAATCAGTCATCACTGCCCCTGACAGCTGGCTGCATTTATTATTTTTACGATCGGTGCACTTTCAGATATTCAGTTTAATAGCCAGGCAGGGGTTCCCCCAGGATCCCCAGACAACTGACGAGTCATGCCCTATCTAATATCTGACGAGTCATGCCCTATCTAATATCTGACGAGTCATGCCCTATCTAATATCTGACGAGTCATGCCCTATCTAATATCTGATGAGTATATCTGATGAGTCATGCCCTATCTAATATCTGATGAGTCATGCCCTATCTAATATCTGATGAGTCATGCCCTATATCTGATGAGTCATGCCCTATCTAATATCTGATGAGTCATGCCCTATCTAATATCTGACGAGTCATGCCCTATATCTGATGAGTCATGCCCTATCTAATATCTGATGAGTCATGCCCTATCTAATATCTGACGAGTCATGCCCTATCTAATATCTGATGAGTCATGCCCTATCTAATATCTGATGAGTCATGCCCTATCTAATATCTGATCATCGGTTGCCTGAAAGAGCCGCAGTGATGTTGGCAGCGCCTTTCTGAAAAGTTGAGATGGCAATGTTTTCAAAACGCCGGAGAGCTCGAAAAAAAGACTCCATATACAGCGCTTTTCTCCAGGCGCGCTTTCACGGCCAAACATGCCATATTATATAGCCTTTAGATTAACCGAGTAGTGTTTATTTTCCGACTAGCAGATTGCCTACTCGGGTACTCGAGTACTCGGTTAACCGTGCACATCCCTAGTAATAACAGAATGCAACGGTACTTCCCTTTGTCTGGCTGTCAAGAATGTGGAGCACGAGCTCCGCCCAGCGGCCAGACCCGCGAACTGCAGTTCATAGCAGGAAGTTAGAACGTGCTTCGTCATAAAGCGGGAGAAGGGATTTTTTTTGGCAGTTGACCATCTGTTTGAGTTGAATTAACTAAAGTGTTTTCCTCCCTTTTTAGTTTAACCATGGATGATGAAATCACCGCACTCGTTGTCGATAACGGCTCCGGCATGTGCAAAGTGTTTACGTAGCGAGCTAAATATTTACTAATTCTAGCAGTATTTGGATGCTTTTAAAAATGCTAATTTAACAGAACAATCAAAAGCATACGTTATCATAAGCTAGCTGCTATATTGAACCGAGGGGGTGAACACCATGCTGTTTTTATTTGCCCTTATGTGACCCTAACCAATGTTGACCTACCGTTCTGTTGCCTGTCTCTCCAGGGATGGATGGTGGGTATGGGCCAGAAGGACAGCTACATAGGTGATGAGGCTCAAAGCAAGAGGGGTATCCTGACCCTGAAGTACCCCATCGAGCACGGTATTGACCGAAAAAACTGGACAGAGCGAGGGCTGCCAGCAACACTGCACGAGCCTTATGTTTAAATTGTTTTGGTCATTAAAGTACAGAGAAAAGATAATTGACAGAGCGACTTAGTTACATATCTCTCTTTCACAGAAACGTGTTTGTGGGTGTGTGTTCATGGCACACTGTCTATGCAGTCCTCAGTCTAGTCCTAAATCTAATCCTTGTAGTCTGCGATAATACAGTCTGACACTGCACTGCAGTATTGTGATAGTATTTGACCTCCCCTCAGGTCATGGTGACAATGTCAGGTGCTTCTACTGTGACGGAGGGCTGAGGAACTGGGAGCCAGCGGATGACCCCTGGCAGGAGCACACCAAGTGGTTCCCACGGTAATCTACAACAACCCGCCATTATGGGTGATATCAGAGAGGAGTGCGATCGTACGGTTCTTCTCATATGGCTCGTCTTTCTCAGATGTGAGTTTCTGATCGGGACGAGAGGGCAGGAGTACGTCAGTAACATCCAGGATATCCACTTCAACGTGGGCGACACCAGGGGAAGTCCTCTCATCCCTCCCTGTTATCCTTGGGTTGAGCTGGCGACCTACCTCTGCCCCAAGGGCTCGTAGGCTTCCCACTCTACCACCAACCAAGTCAACTGGTAGACGTGCTCACATTGTCAATGTGGGTGAAAGAGAGCTCTGGGGGTCTCTCTGGATGTGCTGAATAGAGCTGGTGACACTATGGTGGGTGTGATTCCGGAGAATCAGCGGAGAGGAGTTTCAGGTTACAGGGTTTATTTTCCAGTAGAACAGGACATTGTTGCGTTGTGTCTATGTGTGTGTGTGGTCTAAAGAGAGAAAAGGAAATAACTGAAATAATATGAATAATAATTACTAAATAATATGGCTAGGCCTAACATAGGTTACTAATACACCTACACTCACTCAAAAGGGTTCAAAGTAGGCTAATATCAGTGCAGTACAATATCATTCCACAGAATGGCACTCTAACCAAGTTGAACTATAGGCCAGCATTACGGCACAACAGGACAGATGCTATTATGGTAGCTAAAGATAGCATACATGAAACTGGCTTAACTAAATATCAAGCTACACATTCAAGGAATAATAAACAGCGATGTCTAATCTAAAACAGCAAACAACCATGCAAGGCTACATTTCTGAGGAACTACGTTAGCATGAGACTGATAACTAGCATTAGCTTTAGGCTACATCGTCATATTAGGTTAGTAGTTAACATAGGTCTAACGTCTAGCTTACAGACAGTAAAGTAAATAAACAATAGATTAACTTACGTTCTGGCAATAACGCACACTGGTTATTAAAGGCAATTGTGAGACTAACTCCTCAAACTCCGAAGTTACCAGCTACCAATAACGGAGAATGCTAGAAGCAAATAATAATCTGTCCAAATGATAATGATAATAAGGGCTTTCCTACAAAGCCCATTGACTTCCATTTAAAATTTGTATAATTTTATTTTAATCATAGCCTTCTATTTCAGGTAATTTGCTTATTGGTAGGAAATCCACTCGAACAATTGCATCACTGCATGTTGCAAATACATGTTGTTGCACGCCAGTTTTGCAAAACACAATTAATTTATTTTTTATTCACATAAGATTTTATTTGAGATTTTGCTGAGATTTGTTATTTTAATGTAAATTGGTTCTGATATGTGTCATTAAAATGTGTATATTTTTGTATGTGTCATTAAAATGTGTATCTTTGTGTTTGACCGAGTTGTGATTTCATAGATGCTTTGTATGAAGGGGGACTGGTTGGCGATACAGTAAATATCTAGTCATCATTACTAATTAAACTAAGTAAAAACTAAAAAGGTATCTGCCCCTTGAGATCAGCACTACTGAAGCGGACCGCTCCAACCACCAACTGTAGCCTCAATACTGTTAGCTCTATAAGATTATTATCTTTGTGTTATTATTATTATCATCATTAATATTACTGATACAGGCAAACCTGTGATACATGATGTGTACAATACACATTTGTATACTGTATACAAATGTGGTTAGTGATTCTGAAACTAACATTCAGTATGTTAGAATGAGGTAAAACATTCAGTTCAACACAGGATTTGTATGAGATTATACAACCGCAGCATGTTCTTGTTGTTAATTTGGTATAGGATGTTGAGATTTCGGAAAGGCGACGTTTGGAGCTTTTTCGGAATGGCGAACCTTCGGAATAACGACCTTTCAGCAAGGCTCCGAACCGGTTCAAGGAACGGAAACGAAAACCGAAAACGAACGGTATTTTACGAGGAACAGAAACAGGAACGAAAACGAAATGGTCTTTAATTGTTCCAGAACAGAAACGTTAATTTTAAATCTTTAAAACCGGTTAATAACGTTATTTTTTCGTTCTTTGCAGTAGGCCTATATAACTTAAAAATAATTGTAAAAAAGAAGAAAGCTGAGCCTTTTATGGCCGAATAGGCTAAATTAAATTAATTAAATTTGTAGCCTACATCTTGTCCTGTTTTTGTAATGTAGCCTAGGCCCCTAAATCTGTTATTTCACAGTCAGGATCTTAAATGCTTGCTTAGCGAAATGAAGAGATTTAGATATTACAACAACACCATAGCCTAGTTCCGACTAGGGATGTGCGCAGCGACTATTTTCACTGACGACTAGACGGTGGTTTTGTAACCGATTACATGACTAGTCTAAAAACAGGATTCCCAAGTTTCTACAACAAGTGCTATTTAGAAAAATTGAGGATGTTTCTCAAACTCTGCAAGCTAAGATGCATGACTATTCTTGATGTTTCCAACTACTCAGCAGCAGCCAATTAGCATGCGTTGCGCAGGGCTGTCACACTCTCCTTTGTTTACCAGTGCAAAACAGTATTTCAGCCTGTCCTTACAGCTTATTACTTAGCAAAGATATCAATGTGATTTATTTTGTTTAATTGAAGAAGAGTAGGCTAGCCTATAGCCTGTAATGTTTCAGTAGAAGAGTAGGCTAGCCTATAGCCTGTAATGTTTCAGTAGAAGAGTAGGCTAGCCTATAGCCTGTAATGATTCAGTAGGCTAAAACTAGATTTCACATAAAGACCGCGGATGTCAGAGAGGGCAATAACGTTCGAAGGCAAATTTATTTAACATTGGTCCACAAAGAATGATGCAAATAATAAAGTGAAAGAAATAATAGCCTACTGTGCAAATATAATGTTTTATATGGACCTGCGTGTCTGCAATAAAGTTCCTCTATCTTTATAACCAATTCAGCGGAAGCCTATTTTCACTCGTTGCGCATCTCGCTCCAATTATGGTTTGGCCATTTAAAACACGGAGTACAGTTGCTTGGATGTATACTAGTATGATGTATACTAGTATGCATAAACCTATGTTTTGCGAATTTAATGGTCTGCCTCCTTCAGAGTTCAACTCGACAATTAGGCTGTGAAAGCGAGCGCGCCTCTTGGAATCTAGTCATAGCCTATTGTTGCACAGATTTCTGTCACGTCTTGACTTTCACAAATCAAATGATTAGGCTACATTAATTAATATGAGCACACTTTAGTGACAATGTGCCGTGCAACCCTGATCATTGAATAGCATAAGTTAAATGACTATAATATTAAAGACCGCGGATGTCAGACGATAGGCTACGTATTACGCGTATAGGCGCCAAATCCGGAGCTCCCATACAAAAGGAACGCAGCATAAACAATAGGGATTGTTTATGCTGCGTTCCTTTTGTATGGGAGCTCCGGATTTGGCGCCTATAATTTCGTTTTTAAGCCCTGCCTTTCAGAGCTTTTCGGAATAGCGAACCTTCGGAATGGCAAGGTATATCCAGTCCGACGATTTTGTCGGAATGGCAGTATTTCATACTGGAGACAATCTGTACTGCTAATATTAGCTAACTTGCGAGTTAATAGAGATAAGTAAAAAAAATAAATATATATATATATATAAATAAAATAAAATCTAAAATAGTAATATACCAGTAAGTAACCAAATAATCAACAAGTTCTTTTTTAATCTTCAATTCAGACTGGTCACATCAACTGACTTTACTTTACTAAATATCATTAAACAATAAGCACAAACATAACATAACACGGCTCCTGTAGAACATGGACATACAACATGTAAAGGCGTGTGTGCACATGTGTTACGACCCAGCTCGCTTTAGAGTCATAACAATGAGGGACACACCCAAAGCAAGTTTTAGAGAATTTATTAATAATTAAACTATGAATGGAAAACATGAACAAAAATAAAGATGAAGTGTGGTAGTCAGTATTTCAGAGGTATAGTGTAGTGCATGGATGAAAAGAGAGCAGTGAGTGTGGGCCTGTCTTGTCAAGAAAAGCAGTGGAATTCATACCAGAACACAGAACCCCACAAGGAGGATCTGGGAGTCATCACAAGGGACTGCAGACTGTATGACCAACCAGAAAAGGATGTCCATCCAAAAGAGGGCCAGATTCTGTAAAAGAAAACGAAATAAAACACACAAAGAGATTAGATTGCAATATGTTGTAACTTACAAAGCCGGCACGGCACGAAAAACATTCACAACATATTTCAAATTACTTAGTCGAATTCTGCTTCATATATGATCTGATGGATTTTCAGCTTGGTCATGGCCCTCTTCTGGATGGATATCCTTTTTAGAGCAGGAAGCATCCAGGAAGGCCATGAGTGGGTGCGTTAAGTAGCTGAGCGCTCACTCTTAGAATGCTCACTTTGAGCGCTTTTTAAAACCACGGAGCGCTGAGTTGCTGGGAGACGAGAACTTTTCACCTGTTGTCAATCATGTGTGATTAGCGAGCAGCGTCGTAAAGATTCCCAAGCCAAAACGCGCCCCTAGTTAGTGTGAATGCTTTAGAGCATTCACACTATAGTTATCCAGTTCTTTATAGTTTTTTATTATTATTATTATTCTTACTTCTTCTTCCGTACGTTTTTTGGCTCTGTAGCTCCTTCATACTTTGAGCTATTTAAACCATTCAAGTATCAACATGTTCAGCTTGTTAAGGACATTATCGGAATCTTTTCAGAGATTCAATGGGGGAGTTTTGAAACCTTCAGCCTTCAACCCCTTCATACTTTGAGCTACTGTAACCATTCAACTATCAAAATGTTCAGCTCTTTAAGGTCTTTGTGGGATATCTTTCAGATTTTGAATATATTTTATACTTTTGAAAATATTCAGCTTTTTCAATATTTTTTTTGCAATGGAAGTCTATGGCTGGACCTTGAAATTCTCTTCAGCTTTGAAACCTATCTCCTCCTTCATTTTTTGTGCTAGAAACCTCCTTCAAAGTTTAAAATGTTCAGGACCTTTAGCACATTTAACGCATTCAACATATTTTTAAAATTCCTTATAGTTTTTATGTAATTTAAGTTTGTTTTGGACCTTTTTTAACATTGAAGCGGATGAGAGGATGCTCGGTGTCAGTTGAGATTTGAATTTGATGCTCAGTGTCAGTTGAGATTTGAATTTGGGGACACGCGCAGGCTCTCTGTACAGGCATCCTTTTATGACTACTGTGGTAGCATTCATATTCCTTCCTTCCTTCCTTCCATCCTTCCTTCCTTTCATCCATCCTTCCTTCTTTCCTTCCTTCCTTCCTTCCTTCCTTATATTCAAAGAAATATTCAGAATGACACTTTTTCAGGCTGTTAACTCATATTAATATATTTTCTCCTCTTTCAGCTATTGAACTCAATAAAACTTTGAGTTATGATGAGTGGTCTAATTTATTTTTGAGTGTAGTACTAGCAGTACTTATAACAAACACCTACTGCTTTTCCCTGCTACTGCTTCTAACCTCAACTTCCATACAACACCTCCACAGCTACTGCTCGGCCCCGGAGTGGGCTATAGACACATGGGCTGTGTTCGGAATCGCTCCCTATTCACTATATAGTGCACTATATAGGGCGTCAGCCATTTTGTTTGTAGTGTCCGAATTCTCCACGGAATTTTCGTTCCCTATATAGTCCACTATTTATTACCCACAAGTCACCTTGATTTCCAGGGTACAGTGCATGTACCCTACATTTTCTCCGGTATACCACAATGCAATGCAGTTGAGTTGTCTCGCGAAGAGGGCTGTGAACGGAGGATGGCGGCGGCAACTTTCGTGTATAAATTTAAGGAACTCTAGCTTGCGGAGCTAAATCGTAAACATGTAATGTTTGTAAACATGTTACTTGATCGTGCGCTTCATAGCTAGCTAAGTAGCGCGGCTATAGCCAACGTTACATCTTGCAATTAACAGACAGGACCAAAGTAGAAAAACCACACATGCACATGATTATAATTTACATTTCAACACTTTATTTGGGATTTAACATTCAAAATGAACACACAAAAGCAAATCTGATACTACCTGAGTGAGTACATCTCAACCTGCAGCGTGAATGCTCCCTGTTAGACTTGTTTGTTTACACGAGGGCGCATCCGCCTGCATCACACGAATGACCGACGCATTTTTGTGACGTTCGGTGTAGTGTCCGAATACTCCTTAAACCATTCCCTAGGTAGTTCACTACATAGTGAACCCTATATAGGGAATAGGGAGTGAGGGAACGAGGGAGCGATTCCGAACACAGCCATGGTCTCAAATGAGGGGTGCATGGGGATGGCCTGGCAATCACTGACCTGCCCCCCACAACCTCTGACCTGAGGGGGCGGAGTCTCGCCACCACGCCACTATCCACGCCACCGTCCCCACATCTCAGACCCTGACTTGACTAAAGATGCAGTTTTCACGGTTGGGTGCATGTGGGTGGCCCGGGGAGCAGTACACTGTCCTCGACCGGCTCTGACCCGCGGGGGCGGAGTCTCGTCACCACGCCACTATCCACGCCACTGTTCCCACATCTCAGCCCCTGAGTGAGCTACAGACACACTCTGTTGGGTGCATGAAGACTGCCCGGATGTCAGTGCACTGCCCTCGACCTGCTCTGACTGGAGGGGGCGGAGTCTCGCCATCACGCCACTATCCACGCCACTAACCTCACAACACAGCCTCTGAGGTGGCTAGAGACACACGGTCTTCACTGGTGAAGGCAAGTGGGTAGCCCGGTGCGGCCTACACTGTCCACAACCGGCTCTGACCCGAGGGGGCGGAGTCTCGCCACCACGCCACTATCCACGCCACAGACACCACAACTAAGACCCTGAATGATCTACAGACACACGGTCTTCACTGGTGGATGCATGGACATGGCTCGGATGTCATTGCACTGACCCCGACCTGTTTTGACCGTAGGGGGCGGAGTCTCGCCATCACGCCACTAACACGCCAGAGACCTCACAACACAGCCTCTGAGGTGGCTAGAGACACACGGTCTTCACTGGTAGCCCGGCATGGCCCAGTGTCCACGACTGGCAATGACTCGAGGGGGCGGAGTCTCGCCACCACGCCACGGACACCACAACTCAGCCCTTGAGTGGGCTAGAGACACATGATTTTCACGGGTGGGTGCATGGAGATCACCAAGAGGTCACTGTTCTGTCCCCGATGGGTTGTGACCCAAGGGGGCGGAGTCTTTCCACCATGCCACTATCCACGCCATGGACCACATAACTCAGCCCATGTGGTCTAGAGACACACGGTCTTCACCATCTGGTGCATAGAGATTGCCCAGAGATCACTGTACTGTCCCCGACAGGCTTCCAAGGGTTTAAGCTATACATTCCATCATTTATTCCATCTTTCAGCTTTGACAGTATTACTCTATTGCTCATCTTTCAAGCTAAAGGCTCAGTTAAAGGCTTAAACTACTCAGGTTGAAAAGTTTAAAAGTATTTAAGTTCTTAGCTTCTTTAGGTAATGCAGTTCCAATTCTGCCAGTTTCACATTTCAGCTAAGCTTCCAGGTTTTCCAGCCTACAAGCTTTTTAGCAATATATTCCATCATTTATTCCATGTTCCAGCTTTGACAGTATTACAGTTTATCTTCCAGCTTTTGTAGCAATGTATTTAAGTTTTTAGCTTCTTTAGGCAATGCAATTCAGCTTCCAATTCTGCCAGTTTCACAGTTCAGCTAAGCTTCAAGGTTTTTTAGCTTCCAGGCTTTTCAGCTTTCAGGATTTTCAGCTTCCAGGATTTTCAAACATTCAGGTGTGATGCATTTGACATTTCAGATTTTTCACATTCATGCATTTTCAGCAATGCTTTTGTTATTCAGTTCAGCTGCTCAGCATTCACACGCATTTTCTGCAGGAAATGCAATTTTCTAGTTTTATACTGCACTGTGTGTTATTTCATAGAAATTCACTGTATTATCTTACAGATCTTTTTAGTTTTTCTATATTAAGTGTAAATGCCATAGATAAATGTAAAAATAAATATAAATACATACATAAATACAGTAAAAACCTTTAGTTATTCTACAGACAATTTATTTTTAAATACAATGTTTGATATATATTCTCTGTATTTTTACAGTCCAACTGTTGTAGAATAAAAAAACACCATCTTATTATAAAACATCTCAACTATATTAAATAAATGTATAAATCTTCAGAAAAATTTTAAAATATTGCAGAAATAACTTAAAATTAGGTAGTTTAAATAATGATTTGTTTTCATACGGGATTATTTAGTAAATTCATAGGATTATCCAGTCTACCCACAATAACTCCCCATCAAAGTACAGATTTTTGGATGTTAACACAAAACAATAATGCAAAATTATATTCAAATTACCCTATTTTAAATCTCTAACAATATCCTGTCAGCTTTAGGCTTTTACTTTATGTGATTATCCCATCTATTTACACAAAATTCCTATTAAATATTGGGTTTATACTGTACAATAAAAGTAACATCATGTGATATCTTACAGAAACAATTTTAACATATTACTTTATATTAATATTTGCTAGTAATTACAAGAAAGGGTGCTCAGAGCACAGCCCTCCACCCGTGAATGCATTTTGTTGGTGTAACAGAGTGGAAGTGGTTACTCCTCAGTCTAAATAACTCATTTGCACCATTGAAGAGTAACCTTTTTGGTGGCGTAACTGGTAGTTTTTTTATTACTGGTGGTCAGGTAATAAAGACTGTTACTGTTGCCTACCTCAGTCACCTTTACTCCTGCTGCCCCCAGCAATGATCAAGTACATCATCTGATGATGCTCTCTTTGTGGTGTTACCCACCTCAACCATCTTGTGGTGGATTCATCACCACAGCACACCAATGTTTGTTGCAGGTAGGTTCTATATACCCACTACACAGTGCTTAATTTTAGCTTTCTGTATGTTATTTTTATGTATTAAGGATTTTGAATTAAAAAAACAAAAAAACAACAATCATAAGCATGCATAGAAAGATAAGGTAATATTTTTTGCGAAAACAGCATACAGTTGTAGTAGTTGTAGTAGTAGTTGATATCTATGTATCTTAAGCTGAATTTACTCCTCATTCTAACAAAGAGACAATGTTCTTACAAAAACATCTTGCTCAGAATTCCATTCAAAAAACCCAAATAATATTTTGCCCAGGATGTCAGACTGATGACAGTGCAGCCAGACAGCCACTTGGCCACTGGGGCAGTATAGTAAATCAAGCAGAATAATGGGTACTAAGCAACTATCCTAGAGGCGGAGGCAATGGGCTACTATCCAATGTCTACTGGTTTTCCCATAATGCATGGGGTTTACCTTATATAAACATTATTTGACTATAAACATAGTTTAGGTCTTGATGCACAGCAAAGCATATGGTGCACCAGTAGAAATTTGTGAGCCCTTTGGTGCTTAAACCAAACTTCTTAAGACGCCACAGGAAGTACAATCTCTGTTGTGCTTTCTTGAGGGTGCACTTGGTGTTCAGGGACCATGTGAGAGTGTCTGAGATGTGTGTACCGAGAAATCTAAAGCCGTCAACAACCCTCACAGATGCTCCATCGATGATAATTGGAGTGTGATCAGTTGTAGTCTTCTTAAAGTCGACAATGATTTCTTTATTCTTACTGACTAAAGACTTACATACTGACAAATATCTCTGAATGATTGACTCCATTTACAATTATGTCTTTCCTGTTTGACACAGGACCAGCCTAGTCTCGCAATATCAGACTTTGCTGATCTCTGCCTCTGAAAGTCTGGAGATATCTCAATTGAAAATCTAAGATTCATTAGAGCTGCATGACATCAGATTGTAGTCAGACCCCCCCCCCCCTTTTTGGACAAAAACAGGCATAAAGGAGGTGGAATCGGGCGGGACTTGCCATCCATTTGAACGTGCCACCATTCAGATTTAATGTTGTTCACCACCGGATGACTGCTCTGATCTATAGGGTGAAGGACACGCCTTAACAGAAATGATGTCCTCCCCCTATCCTTGTCCCTAGAGAAACCAGATCAAAACATTGAAAATGGATGTCCCTAAAAACTGGATTGGTTCTGCAATGCATCTCTTGTAGACATTGTTACTAGCCCCTTTTAGCAACAGAATCTGGATGAATGCCCCGTCTCTATGAGCACAGCATTAAAAGACCTGGCAAGTGCTCTTCGAAGTATAGTTAAACCAATTAATATAATTGTGAGTTTATGTATAGTTGATATACCTTATAAAAATAATGTACTAGCATGTGTTAAAGGTGTACAAAAACATTCAAGTAGAAAGTACAATACTATAACCTCTTGCAAGTATATTTATTGGGATAAAAAAAAAAGCATCAGCTGTCCCCATCTATCCATTATCCATCCGTCTCTCCAATCTCTATTCTCCATCCCCGTCTCTCCCATCTCTCTATTCTCCATCCCCGTCTCTCCAATCTCTCTATTCTCCATCTCTCCCTCCTCTCCCCATCTCTCTATTCTCCATCTCTCCCTCCTACCTCCCTACTCTCTCTATTCTCCATCTCTCCCTCCTACCTCCCATCTCTCTATTCTCCATCTCTCCCATCTCTCCATTCTCCATCTCTCCCTCCTACCTCCCTCCTCTCTATTCTCCATCTCTTCCATCTCTCTATTCTCTCCCCTCCTCTCTCCCCATCTCTATTCTCCATCTCTCCCCTCCTCCCTCCTCTCCCTATTCTCCATCTCTCCCTCCTCTCTCTATTCTCCATCTCTCCCTCCTCTCTCTATTCTCAATCTCTCCCTCCTCTCTCTATTCTCCATCTCTCCCTCCTCTCTATTCTCCATCTCTCCCTCCTCTCTATTCTCCATCTCTTCATTCTTTATCTCTCCCCATCTCTCTATTCTCCATCTCTCCCTCCTCTCTATTCTCCATCTCTCCCTCCTCTCTATTCTCCATCTCTCCATTCTTTATCTCTCCCCATCTCTATATTCTCAATCTCTCCCCATCTCTCTTCTCCATCCTTCCCTCCTCTCTATGGCATTTTCTCATCACTCTCTATCCCCATAAGATACATAAGACAAGGGTAAACATAATCCTTTCAAAATTACACAAATAAAAATTTGACTAAACACTCCTCTATTCTCCATCCCTCACTCCCCTCTATTCTCCATCTCTCCCCATCCCTCTATTCTCCATATCTCTATTATCTATCTCTTCCCATCTCTCTATTCTCCACCTCTCACCATCTCTCAATTTTCCATCTCTCCCATCCCTATATTCTCCATCTCTCCCCATCTCTTTATTCTCCATCTCCCCCATCTCTTTATTCTCCATCTCTTCCCATCTCTTTATTCTCCCTCCTCTCCCCATCTCTCTCTCCCCTCATTTCTCCATTCTCCATCTCTCCCTCCTATCTCCCTCCTCTCTCTATTCTCCCTCTCTCCCCATCTCTATTCTTCATCCTTCCCTCCTCTCTTTGACCCCAAGACTCATAACCCTTTCAAAATTACACAAATAAACATTTGAATAAACACAAACTGAATGTTGATGACAATCGGCCTACAACAGCACATTCTTCGAACCAGCTATTGGTACAAAACAACGAAAAGTAAAACAATATCAAGACCACATCCTACATGCTGCATCATTAAGGTATCTTAGAAAATCTGAAAACATAGCATGATGTGTCACTCACTTTCTGTACAATCCAAAAGAGTAAACAAACATAACAGCGCCCCCTTTTGGACAATCAGTGGCATTTTAACAATACTAGAACGGTACAATGGGACACATTATACATTTTCTATGGAACGCGACTTTCTTCTTATTCATTAGCAATAGAACCTATGACTCAGTATCTATGGAACCCACTTATTATTCATGGTCTATGGAAGCCCTCTTCCTTCCAGTGCTGACTTTTTCTGGTTTTGCTTCATGTATTACTCCAGGCCTGATGTCTCTGGATTCTCTGTAATACACACAAACAGAAATACTAAAGTTTGACAATTCTTCAGAAGGAGACTGACATTCTTTGGATTAGTGTTTGGTGTTTGAAACTCAAACATAATAAACCCCTAGCCTCATGAGACCATCCTGATATCTCACGTCGTTTCACTCACCACATCAGTCTTGCAAAGCTCCATAGAGAAACATTTGGAATCTACCAGAAAATTAACGGCCAATCAGTGTGGTTTAGGTGTGATGAAAGCGAGAAGGGAGAGTATTTCTTGAAAAAAGGGCAAAGAACGGCACTGAAGGATTTATTTTCACTCTTCTCCCGACTTCGTTACGTTAAGAATTTGATTCACCCAAATAGACGATGTTTGACAGATTCATCCAAACACCTGCCAAGTAGTTTTGAAAGTGCCCACCTTTTCCAAACACCCCCTCACCCCCATGTAAATCATGAAATTGGAAATGCCAGGTAAAAAGGGCTTCATCAAGCTACAATGTGTCCTTTTTTGATTTAGGTAAAGGGACATGAAATCAATCACAAGGAATCAAATGAATGAACAACAAACTCACCAGTCACTACATCCAGTGCTCATGCTCTGATATCTTCGATATGAGTGACAGGACCTTGGGATTGACTGCAAGACTCTTCTTATTGCCTTGTTTCTGTACTTTTGAGCCCTTGTCCGGATTGATCTTGAACATGCATCTGTTGGTTGAGTGGTACATCAATGGTTTGACATCGTTGTCAAATGGTGTACATTTACACAATTCTGTTCATTCATGGCAGTATACTGTGATGCTTCTGTTGCCTAGTGTGTGCTGCTCTCAAATGTTTGAAAGAATTGGCTTTTTTCCTCTGGATCCTAGTGAACAGCAGTGTCTTGGTGTGTTCTGCTTTGCTTGCATGCTGCTTTAAATGGGCTTTATAAATCAAAGTTCAGTTGAGCTTGCAATAAGCAATCAGAACCACTCGAATTCAGAATAAGGGCGGTCTTGCCAACTAAACGTTGCTGAATAAGTAAACAATATTTGAACCTGTAGAGTCTGAAGATTTGAAGTCTCCACCTTGGCATTTGTTACCAGGACAACTGTGGGAACAAATACTTGAAAGTTTTGCAGGGGCCTAGATGCTAAGCTTTCAACCAATAGCTACCTTTTGTTACCCTCAGGTTAAGATAAGATAAGACTTAATTTCCCCCCAGGGGGAAATTAGGCGTTTCAGCTTTGAAAAATTACAAAGGTTGGAAAGAAGAGACACTGCAAAACAGCTCTGCCTCAAGTTAGACTGCATGCTTATTGGCCAAATTTCCAATAGTGTTGGAGCCGTGTTTGTTGACACTCAGTTACTGTCACTCATGCCCTGCCTTTTGATTCACTCTCAAAAACTCTGCTACAAAGACGACAAAATATACAATTACCTTTGAAGGAACTCCATTGTTGCTCCAAGCTCTACAGGGTAGTCAATGTTGAGGGCTTAGTAGGTCATGAACATGTCATTAACTGCCTCTGTGAAAGTCGAGATTCTGTCATTAACCACCACCTGGTCCACTGCTACCATGAAGGCAGATGCAGTCAGTGGGTTTTCTCCTGTTAAGGTAACACAAACACACAGACAGAGCATGACAAGAGGGAGAGAGAAAAAGAGACAAAACTGAGATGGCCAGTTATACTTTTCAGTTTCTCAACAATGACTATTGGCCCGAATCAAATTAATAAAATGAAAAAGATTTTTTTTTTAAATCACAAATAAGACAAGTAAATTGTTCAAGTACATGAATTTGAGTTATCTAAAAAAAAAAAAAGATAGCTAATGACAGAATGTATATGGTGGTTCGTTTAACCTATTCTTTCTTGAATTCCAAAATAGAATTCCTAGAAAAATTAAATGTTTAACTTGCACATGAAATGGTTAATACATTTTCACGTACCACACAGCAATATGCATGGGGTTGTAGGAAGATGCTGCGAGTTCACGTCTGTTGCAACACAGGTATCATCAACATTTATAAGCATCTTGTTCTGCTCTTCTTTGAAATGCGCTAAAAGCAGCAACACAGTCCCACAGGAGGCTTCACCTGGATTTGCCTGGATTTGAGGGAGGAGTTTTGCTGTACGACTTTCTCTTTCCGGGCTGTTAAAGAATTTCAACTGATCACCCATGTGTTCACTCCAAGATCTATCTTACTCTTTTTCTGTTATCTTACTCTATTTATGTTCCTGTTTTCTCTGAGTTTATTGTTTTACAATGTTTGTGGAAAGCAGAAGTTAACTCCATTTTCACTGCCATCTGTTGTGCCAGACCAACTGGCACAACAGATCACAACCCCCTATCACGACACTACCCCTTTAAAAGGGCTCGCCCTTCTTATTGACGGGGCTCTGACTAGGATTCACTTCCTGTGTGAGAGACCGCTTGCAAACGTATTGAAGAATAAAGTTATCGTCAATTGTTTTTAACCAGCTTGAATCGACCACTCGCGTGCTCTTATTCTTAATCCAAGTATTAAGAAAATATATTGACAATATGGCGACGTGTCTTTAGACCGAATTGCGGTTTTTGGGACAACTGCGGGTTTTTTCGCGTGCTCCGGAGGCGAAGCGTGGATCCGCGGCAAGTTTGATTCTTGTGGAGTCAACTTCGAGCGGCCAGCGTAGACTGTTGGCTAGTTTTCTCGAAGCCCTTCACCTCTGCAGCTCGCTAAAGGACTGGTACGTTGTGAATCTTAATCATAGTGGTACGTTGTGTTTTTCAGCTGGAGACATTGACCATAGTTTTATTCGCACCGGTTGTTGTACATGTATTTCCTGGTTGTTGTCCTTAAAGCCGGTTGTTGAACCGCATGCCCGCTTAAAAGCCTATATAACTTAACCAGGGTTAGGTTTTTGTTAGCGACGCATTTACAACGGTTCAGTACTAAATGGTGGAGTACTACACAATAGAGGTCTTCTCGGGTCCAAAAAGACGGACCCGAACCCGAATGGATCCGATAAATTCGTTCCGAGATCCGACTGGATCCGATCATTTGAAAAAAATATATATACCGACCCGAATTTGTCCCGAGACATTACAGACCCGATCCGATAAATGTCCGAGAGCAGGAGTAGGACAGAGACTCGAGTTCGGGTCGGGTCGGCGGATCCGACAGACTATTTAAAGTTGCTACTAAAATGCCACACTGCTAAAAACGTTTATCAGGTCGTAGTCTCCCTACAACATATGGTAGCCTCATACAATCAATCAAATAATCGATCAAAACAGAAAGACCTAACGTGAAGAACTAGTCTAGGCTATATGAAATCAATCGCTATTTATAACAGCGCCTACTTTCTTCTCCTCTTTGTTGACAATATGCATGAGGTTGGCCCAGACAGAAGAGGTGCCGGTGGGTTTGACCTCTTTATATTCATTATTCTGTAACTTTAGTTTAACATCAGAGCTGCTAACGGTGTCCATCTTTCTTTGTTTGCTATTTTCCCCGCTCTGTCTCAACTCGCAATCACGCATGCGTTTCTCTCGTGAGATTCAGCGCTGCGCGCCAAAAGAAAATAATGATAAAAAAAAAAGAAACGATTCAGCGCTGCGCTGATCACGGATCTTCTCAGATCCACTCGGGTATTACACATAATGATAAACAGACCCGGGACCGACGGTAATAGAATGGGATCCGACCCGGACCCAACTGACCATAATAAAACGAGGAAACGTGGACCCGAACACGGGTCTCGGGTCGGGTCTCGGGTCCCTCGGGTATACCCGACCCGTGAAGACCTCTACTACACAACGTTATTACTCTTGAAAAGCCTTCTCTTTTGAATTTTTGGTTTTGGGATCCGCGTTGCGGGGGTTGCCGCGACTCGACGGGGCTTTTGTTGTTTTAAGGCTCGTTATTTTGGTTTTGTACTCCTGTTACGGCCCTCTAGTGGCTCGGGGTGGGACCGCACATGACCTCAGTGAATTATGAAAACGGACAAACCAATGGAGTCGGAGACAGCAGCTTCTTAGATTTACAGGGCTTTTATTTAGCCAACAAAAAGGGCCCGTGGGCCAAGCACATAGGCAACGTAGGCCTTTACATATAACAAGACATGTTGGGTGAGAGAGTTAGCTAAATGGTGAATGCAAAACAACAAACATAACAGAAACCACCACCTAACAGGCTTCGGAGCCCCAATAAGTACAAGGGTGCATTCACCTCCCTAATTATGTCTTACAGTTCTACGTGTGCAAATGATATATGTAAAACCCAGGGTTATTGTAACTATTTCCTACTATAACTCTCCCACCCCACTGTCATACTAATCAAACAAACATATAATTTAAACAATGCTACATTTGCCCCACGTTGGACAAAGTGCATGTTACAAACAGTGAGTGACAACAAAGTATAACCAGTGACAGAAATGTGTGTGGGAAAACGTATACAAAACCAGGTAGTAGGAGGCTTGCCAGACCTCCTGAACTAACAAACAACTGAACCTATATACACAGGGGAATACAGGTTTGATTGGTTGATTGGTGACAGCTGGTGCTGCTGATCATACTGCATGTTGTCAGCAGACATCCAGGAGTCACTCCAGAATCTCACTCAGAGGGATCACATGAAATGTGAGGGAGACAAAAGGACAGTATGAGACAATGACCAGTAGGGGGGGAAAGACAACCAACAACATACTCGTATATATATATATATATATAATAAAGAATATCTGGGTTTTCACCCCTACTATCTGCTACCAGCCGTAACACCACCCACCCCAAGAGCAATCCTATAGCTATGCTAGAGGAGGGCGATAAACTACAAAGAAAAATTAACGGCTGGACTGGATGAAAAATTTTTTTTTTCACAAAGAGATATTCAATACAATGGAACAGTGGTCAATGAAACGGCTACCAGCCTCTAGAGAGGGCGTCAGCCATGACATTATCAACCCCTTTCTTATGTTTAATCTCTAGAGAGTAGTTTTGTAACAATACTGACCAATTCATTAAGCGACGGTTATGATTATACATACGCTGAATGAATACCAATGGGTTGTGGTCTGTATATACCACAACCGGTATTAGACTAGATCCTACATAGACATCAAAAAATTGAAGAGCTAATAACAGTGCCAGAGCTTCTTGCTCTATAGTCGAATAGCGACTTTGACAACGGTTAAATTTCTTCGAGTAGAACCCTACGGGATGATCTAAACCCGCCTCATCCTCTTGGACTAAAACTGCTCCGGCCCCCAAACAACTGGCGTCCACCTCCAGACTGAAGGGACGGGCAAAGTCTGGAGCACGGAGTACTGGAGCGTTACATAACAGAGCTTTACAAGCTTCAAAAGACGCATTACGATCCGGAGACCCCATACCACCTGTCACCATGACCAGTTTAGGAGGGTGGAACCATACCACCTGTCACCATGACCAGTTTAGGAGGGTGGAACCATACCACCTGTCACCATGACCAGTTTAGGAGGGTGGAACCATACCACCTGTCACCATGACCAGTTTAGGAGGGTGGAACCATACCACCTGTCACCATGACCAGTTTAGGAGGGTGGAACCATACCACCTTTCTAAAGGGTTAGCTAGCTAGCAATTGCTAAGCTAGCCCGTGGCTAACAGTGCCACGCACAACCTGACACAATCAACAGCTAGTCACAAAAATAGCTAGACTGATCTCTACCAGCCCTAGTCATCTATCAACGTTGCTTCTAAACGTAAACAAAGGGGCTGAGTTTCCACATTAAATTAACCAACCGCTTCTAAATATCCCCTCGGGGAGCTTTGTAGCACCACTGTACCACAACAATAAGGTTCACTACTAAGTAGTGCCACACTTACAACAAGCGGGTTAACTGGAAAAACTCTAACTCCTAATAGTCACGCTAATAAAAAGAACTACGTTTAGCGGATTGTTCTACTACAGATTTTAATTTGCTGCCCAGAGGCAGGACAACTAAGCTACGCAAGGTTTTAGCTAAGCTAATGATACCTTGGGTAAGCTATACAATACTACTACTCAACGGTTTCCTCACAAAAACACACAGTACACATGTCACTGGTATCTAAACAAACATGGACGTTTCTACTCACCAAAGTATGTTTGTAGCTTCTGCCATCGTTAACGTTTGAACGCTATAAACAAGAAGAAAAACGAGAAAATACTTTTGTATCGCAAAACTGCGCCCGGACGTTATTTTCGGTAACACCGGATGTTACCACCGGAAGTTCTTTTTCACAATTCCCTGGTGTATGTTGGGCATTGAAGAGTTTAACCCCTTCAATCCCGGACGAGCCCCCATAGATCTTGTTACGGCCCTCTAGTGGCTCGGGGTGGGACCGCACATGACCTCAGTGAATTATGAAAACGGACAAACCAATGGAGTCGGAGACAGCAGCTTCTTAGATTTACAGGGCTTTTATTTAGCCAACAAAAAGGGCCCGTGGGCCAAGCACATAGGCAACGTAGGCCTTTACATATAACAAGACATGTTGGGTGAGAGAGTTAGCTAAATGGTGAATGCAAAACAACAAACATAACAGAAACCACCACCTAACAGGCTTCGGAGCCCCAATAAGTACAAGGGTGCATTCACCTCCCTAATTATGTCTTACAGTTCTACGTGTGCAAATGATATATGTAAAACCCAGGGTTATTGTAACTATTTCCTACTATAACTCTCCCACCCCACTGTCATACTAATCAAACAAACATATAATTTAAACAATGCTACATTTGCCCCACGTTGGACAAAGTGCATGTTACAAACAGTGAGTGACAACAAAGTATAACCAGTGACAGAAATGTGTGTGGGAAAACGTATACAAAACCAGGTAGTAGGAGGCTTGCCAGACCTCCTGAACTAACAAACAACTGAACCTATATACACAGGGGAATACAGGTTTGATTGGTTGATTGGTGACAGCTGGTGCTGCTGATCATACTGCATGTTGTCAGCAGACATCCAGGAGTCACTCCAGAATCTCACTCAGAGGGATCACATGAAATGTGAGGGAGACAAAAGGACAGTATGAGACAATGACCAGTAGGGGGAGACAGACAACCAACAACATACTCATATATATATATATATATATATATAGATATATATAATAAAGAATAAAGAATATCTGGGTTTTCACCCCTACTATCTGCTACCAGCCGTAACACTCCTGTTGTGAAGGGCATGACACGGAGTTGGCTGTTACACTTCGAGAACTTTTAAACCCCGGGTGATTTGCTTTTTGCTAAGTAAGTCGTGAAGGCCTTGTTTTGTTTCATTTTGTTTGTCTTGTCTTGGGGTTTCAGATCCTGTTTTCTGGGTTTTTGTTAAGTGTTGAACTTCTGTACATGCTAGCTACGGTTTGGTTTTGCATTTAAGTGTCTGTTGTGCTGGCTTTGTTTTGTGTTAAGTGTTGGGGTTATTTTGGGATTTCTACGGCACTCTGTGCTCATCCTTTGTTCTTTTAATTCTGCTCCAAGCTACGTATCTTGTATTTCTGTTAGCTGTGGTTTTTGTCCTATTGTTTCAATGCTAAACTTCCCTGTGCTAGCTAGTTCATCCACATGTTGGTTCCACATGTTGATTAGCCCACGTGATTAGCTAACTTTGTGCACACGTGGTTGACTTCCTGTTTTGCTGCTTGTGAAAAAAAAAAAAAAAAAAAGAGACGTCCTGTTTTTCCTCAACCATTTTGGGGATCCACCATTTTGGTTTCTGAAGTCTGCCATTTTGGAAAAAAAAAAAAAGTAACAGGAAAAAAAAAAAAAGAGCTCTCAACACTGCAGTTATTGGTTTTGACTGTACTTTTGACATTGTTTGTATTTGTAAAATGGGAACTACTGCTAGTACACCAAAACGGGAACCTTTTCTGGGCGCTGCCAAGATAGTGGCATTAAAGTATGATCCGAGTGTGTGTGAGCAAATTACTTTATGGGCTAAAAATAGTGATTTTCCTCCTGTCTCTGGTACACTGTCTGTTAAGTTGCTAGGAAAAGTTAAGGGACAGCTTACGAGGTTTCAATTAACTAAGCTAGGAAAAAAGCCAGAGAATGCCATTAACTGGTCTCACTTTCTTGCCTGGGAGACGACTGCAAATGACTCAATTGATAGAGCTGAAACTGCCCGCAACAAAAGGGAGGCTAGGAAGAACTCTGTCACTGCTAAAGCTGTTTATGTTAAGAAATTAATTCCTCCTTCGGACAACGACGACCTTTTAGAACCGTGTCGTCTATATCCTGATCCAAATATTCCTGTCCCTCAGGTTCAGCCAGGTTTAGTTGCTGCCCCTAGTCAGCAGGTCATCGTCCCTCCTCCAGCCCATGTGCTGCCCCCCCCTCTTCTAGTCCCGACACTTCAGCCAACCTCCATGGTTCACCACACCCCCCTGCTCCTGCATTGTTACGGTTTACGACCCCTATTGCTGGTCCGTCACCTGTCCCCTCTCAGCTTGTCCCCTCTCAGGTTTCGCATCTCCCTTCTCCCTCATCCTTAACTGGCACTCCTTTTGGAGCCCACTCCCAAACTCCTTGGTTGTCTCAGATGTCGCCCCCTCCAGGTTATTATTCTCATAGCAATACTCCTGCAGGGACTTCTTTTAGTGATGTTCACAGTCAGTCTAAATTGGCTATTTCCTTCCCTGGAACTTCCCTTTCTACTGGCCCATCCCCTTCATTGACTGACTCTATGACTCCTGATGACACCTCAGCCAAAGTCTCACCTTCTTTATTGACTCCCCCTGATACTACTCCTCCCCCTGCTCTTGACATTTCTCCCCCTGCTCTTGAAACATTAGAGGGCCATCCACATTATAGTCTTAGGTCTACTGGTCAAGTTCAAGAACAACAACTCTTCTGCATTAGGCAAGCTGCTATTGCCAATGATTAGATGCATTAATCCTGTACCTCAACCACCTCCGGGCCAACTAGGTCACGCCACATGGAGCCCTTTTTCTGATGTCTACAGACCTTTCCGTTGTGATGAGCTGCGGGAGCTTGCTTCCTCATTACCTGATCCTGCTAAGGACATTGACAGTTTTGAGAGAGATGTGAATGCTGCCGTTCAGATGTACAGACCGCACTCTGAGGAACTTGAGGCTGTAATGAGGCTTGCGCTACGTCTCAAATGGGCTGATATAAGGGGAAATTTTGATGATAAATTGACTTTTGATGATCCTGGATTTGCTGCTCAGGTGATACAGCTGCTGCAGAGAATCAGGCTCCGGTTCCCTCCGCAAACTAACTGGGACCTGATCTCCTCCTGTAAACAGAAGCTGAATGAATCTTTCGATGATTTTCATGAACGCCTGGAGAAAACCTTTTCTCTCCACTCGGGCATGAACAAACATGCCAATGACTACAAAACTGTGTTGAAACAACAATTAATGAACAATGCTCTCCCTGCCCTCAGTGACCAAGTCAGGACTTCGTGTGTAAACTGGGAGACACAACCGCTAGAACAGGTCGTGGGTGTGTTCAGATTTGCAGAACGTTTCACTCTACTAAAGGAACAACGGGAGGCTGCTGAAAAGAAGGACTCTGACGTGAAGCTGCAGGCTGCACAGGTTAGGTACTTCAACACCAATGCTCGCACAGAGCCACAGCAGAGAAATGGACAGCGTCAACAATCAAGGGAGAATAGAGGGAATCAGGGTAATTCACAACAAAACAGCAGTTTTAACTAGGCAGATGAGCGTTGTCATCACTGTGGCCGCAAAGGGCATTACCGGAGGGAATGTAGACAATACGCTAGGGTACAAAAGTCTTCTCCTAACCAATGGGGATCTGCACCCCCTCCTGGAGTCTCTGTCAGTTCTCCACAGGGAGGTTGTTCCTGACTAGATGTAGGACAGGTAGACAGTGCAGTAGGGAAAGCTAGGGATAGTGAGTGTGTACGTGAGGAGGGGAGAATCATTCTTATTCATCAATACCTTAATCTGCATACCAAACCATCTGATAATCCAACTGTAACTATGACTGTTAATGGGGAAAAAATGTTTTTTTTGGCTGACACAGGTGCTCATTCTTCTGTAATTAGTACTGCTAGCGTGACACAGCGTCCTCAAGTGACTGAGGAGCTTGCTAAAACTGTTGGTGCTGCAGGCATTGTGAAATCTGAAAGAGTGACTGTTCCATTGAAAGTGGAAGTAGATGATTGTCAGCTAACGCACCAGTTCATATTGAGTGAATGTTGTCCAGTGAATCTTTGTGGGCGTGACTTGTTATGTAAGCTAGGTTTCCAGATGACCTGCTCCTCAGAAGGTGTCACCATACTCAGATCATCAACAATGACACCTCCGGAGGTGACAACCATGTACAACGACGCGCCTACTGATTGGTCTTATAATTGGTATGTTGATTGTAACACTCATACATCACAACATTTAGAAAAGTTGTTTTTTAAAAGTACGGACATGTTATAGCTACGATGCTCCGCTCAGCCCGCATGATAACTTGCTCTGTACCGCATCAACATCTTTTTTAAGTCAAGACCATGGGTTTGAGGACACTTAGATGTTGCCTCAAGTTGATGAAACATTGATGTGTAATGTGTTGTATGTTGGACCGGATCATGCAGTTCTTTCTGTCGACCTTAACGGTACACAGAAACAGCTGTATGATGGTCATTCTGTGCCTCATGTGTCTCTTGCCGTTTCTGAGTTTGTTAATAGGAGGGATGCTGATGCGTGGCTGATGGACATAATGACAATAACGGACTGGGTCGGAAATCCTCATCAAATGAGGTATTCCGCCAAGACGGGGGTAAGAGCATTTCCTTACACCTGGGCTATTCCAGTCACTAGGGGAATCCAAGGATCATGTTTCTTCCAGACACAATCTGATGACACACAAGATTTATCTGTGTTATGAGGACTTCCAGATTCATTATGGGCAAAGGACAAATTTGATGTAGGGAAAATTCGAAACGTGAATCCTGTTGTGGTTACCCCTAAAAGTTCATTCCGACCGAAGCGCGCTCAGTACCCGCTCCCTCTAGAGGCTATAGAAGGTATTGCAGAGGTACATGCATCTTTGTTAGAGCGTGGAGCCATTTCTGAGGTTGACAGCTCTCCTGTCAATTCTCCAATCCTCCCTGTGCGCAAAGCCTCAGGAGAATGGCGTTTTGTTCAAGATTTGCGTTGTGTTAATGAAGCTGTCATTGCTAGGACTCCTCTTTGTCCTAATCCTGTAACCCTCCTTGCCTCCATTCCTTCATCAGCTGCTTTCTTTAGTGTTATTGATCTCCGTAATGCATTTTTTTCTGTACCTGTACACCCTGATAGCAGACAATGGTTTGCTTTCCAGTTCAAGAACAAAACATATGTGTGGAATGTTATGCCTCAAGGATTTGTTGATAGTCCTTCTATCTACAATGCAGAGCTCGCGCGCAGCCTAGAAGGGTTTATTCCACCACAGAATAGCATCATTGTCCAGTATATGGATGATTTGCTTGTTGCTAGCTCAGACAAGGAGTCATGTATCAAAGACACAAACGCATTGTTGTTCTATTTAGCAGATAATGGCCATAAGGTTTCAAAACACAAAATCCAGCTGGTGTGTGAACAGGTTACATACCTAGGTCACGTTATTTCTAAACATGGAAAATCTTTAGGTAGCAGCCGTGTGGAGGCTATCCTTGCTCTGCCCATGCCTACAACCAAAAAACAAATGATGTCTCTGTTAGGAACTGCAAACTATTGCCGGCCTGGGTCCCGGATTTCGCTGAGCTCACACAACCCTTGTCCGATCTGGCCCACGGACGCAACCTTTCTCCCTCTGACCGAATCACCTGGACTGACGAAGCACGACTGACTCTAACGGCCCTTAAACAGAGGCTGTCTACAGCCCCTTGTTTAGGTCTCCCTGACTATGAAAAGCCTTTCCACCTTTTCACAAATGAAAAGGACGGTTATATGTCCGCCGTTTTAACCCAAAAGCATGGGGACCGGTACAGACCAGTAGCATACTACTCTAAAAGGCTTGATAGTGTAGTTAGAGGGTTAATCCCATGTCTAAGATCAGTGGCGGCGGCCACTGAAGCAGTATTGGGATGTGTCGACGTGGTAGCCATGCGACCACTAATCGTGAATGTTCCACATGCTGTTTCTGCTTTACTTTTACAGGCAAAGACCTCACACCTGCATCCAGCGAGACTGTTACACTATCAGAATGTGTTACTAACCATGTCTAATGTTACTCTCTAGAGATGTACTGTCCTGAATCCAGCGACACTGTTGCCAACACCAGATGACGGAGATCCACATGATTGTGTGGCTGTTATTGACTTAGTCAGTAAGCCACGCCCTGACCTCACTGATGTTCCTTTGTCTAACCCTGATTTTGAACTCTTTGTGGATGGTTCTGCCCAGCGATCACAAGCTGGTGAGCCTGTTGTTGCCCATGCGGTTACCACTGCTGATACAGTGCTGGAATCAGCCAGACTTCCTAACCATCTCTCTGCACAGGCTGCTGAATTATTTGCGCTCACCAGGGCATGTATTTTAGCCAAGGGTAAGTCTGCTACTATCCACACTGACAGTGCATATGCATTTAGCACAGTCCATGATTTTGCGATGCTATGGAGGAATCGTGGGTTCCTTACCTCAAGTGGTAAACCCATTGCTCATAATACTTTGATTAACCATTTATTGCAAGCAATGTTGTTGCCATCCAGTTTAGCAGTATGCAAATGCAAAGCTCATGCTAAAACCTCTGATCCTGTGTCCATAGGTAATACGGCTGCTGACTCAGCTGCTAAAGCGGCGGCACTCTCCTCTTGCGCTCCTGTGTTGTCTATGCTCTCTCTCTCATCTGTGGATTCACAGGTCTCTCCTCCCATGTCTCTGAACGACATTGCGACCTACAGGAATCTGCTCCTCCTGATGAGAAGAAGAAGTGGAAAACCAAATGCACATTCAATGATGAAAGCAGGTTATGGCTAGGACCTAATAACAAACCAGTCTTACCTCGTTCTTGTTTCCAGTATGCATTCAAACTAGCGCATGGTCCTGATCATATTTCAAAAATAGGAGTTGTGGATGACGTGAACAGGTATTGGTATGCACTAGTGTTGTCAAAAATATCGATTTTTCGATTCATATCGATTCTGAATATTTAAAACAGTTTCAATACTAATTTCCCGCAATATCGATATTTTCCACACTATCGATACCAGCTGGCTTTCTCGCTCTGTCTTCTCTCCTACAGCGAGTTGTTGACACACAGGCACACACACACACAGGCACACACACACACAGGCACACACGCTGCTGCTCTGCACACATTGCCCTGCCCCGCCCCCTCCCCCTCACAGACCTGTCTGGTCAACAAATCCTCTCACTCGCTCCGAAGATGGCAAGTGCAGAGCCTCCGCGACTCGTGGATAAAGAAAACAGCAGAAGTGCTGTTTGGAAGTACTTCGGGTTTGAAGCAAATGACGAAGGAAAAGCTAAAGATGCCACGAAGCCCATTTGCAAGCGTTGTCGCGGATCTCTATAAAGAATTTAGAGAGGTTGGTGACAGCTCCACTTTCAACATCACTGAAACATTAAACAAAATGGCCCAGTAAACTATTAACTTTAGTTTAATACATGAACTCTAGTTTAATACATCCATGAGCTTGCTATCGAAACGCCGCATTGACTGTGTGTGTGTGTGGGGGGGGGGGGGGCGGTAGATAAGATAGCTAACGTGAAGCTAAGCTAGCTAGCTAATCCCCCTCAAAGCTATCCAGCAATGGGCCAAAGCAGTCAATGTGGCGTCTGAATAGCTGAGGGGAATTAGCTAGCTCACTACTAGCTAGCTCATGGATGTAAACTAGAGCTAGTTAGCTTAGCTTCGAGAATGGCTGTTGGGCTAACAGGACAGCACAAGCTATCAAGCATGAGGAATCTTGAGTTAATGGTCAGTAAATCAACTTAGATGCTGTTATGCTTAACACACAGTACTATTAACTTTACTTAATTTCTAAGATTAGATTAGATAATAGAGTTATTTTTAAAGGTCGGATCTAAAGAGAAACCAAGGTTTTTAAAAGTGATATTTCTCTTCTCTTATAGTACCAGAGAGAAGCTGAGGAGAATCGACCAGCAACAAAAGCGACACACACACAGCCTACCCTACTAGCTGTATTTGAACAACAAAGAAAGTATGATGCAAAATCAAATGAAACCAAGAAACTGAACAGGGCTGTAGCAGAGTACATATGCATGGATCAGGTCCCCGTGTATACTGTTGAGAAACCTGGGTTCAGACAACTTCTTGGACAGTTAAATAACAAGTATGCCCTTCCTTCACGGAATCATTTCATGTACACTGAAATCCCCGCCCTATACAATGAAACAAAAGATAAAATCATGGAGAGCCTTGGGGGGGGAAACCCTTCTTTTCATGCACCACTGACCTGTGGACCAGCAGGGCCACATCCACATTCATGGCAGTAACTCTGCAGTTTATAACAGAATCCTGGGACATGCAGAGCTGGTGTTTGGGCTGTGTTGGGCTGCACTCAGAGCACACAGGGGACAGCTTGAGGGAGGCATTGGAGGAGATGGTACATGAAACATGGGAGCTGGACATGTCAAATATGGCTGGCATCACCACTGATAATGCCTCAAATAACAAAAAACCATTTCAGCAGGACTTCACATGGGTCCCCTGCTTTGGGCACAACCTACACCTAGCCATTAGCAAGGGCCTGGATATAGACCGTGTGTCTGGAGCGCTGTCGAGGCTGAGGAAGACAGTCTGCTTTCAGCAGGTCAAAAAATCGAAAATTTTATGCCCTCAATGTTGTCAATTTCTCCCCGTGGTATCGAAAATGGTATCGAGTATCGATACTTTTCAAGGTATCGTATCGAAGTTAGAAATTCCAGTATCGTGACAACACTAGTATGCACCAGGGTTCACTGTGTTTGCAGAGCAGAGTTGTGCCAAATGCATCGTCTGTATGCAAAACAATATTGGGAAAGGTATTAAAATGAAAATGTCAGCTCACATGAGACCAGAGTCTCCGTGGGAACATGTGATGATGGATTTTATTGAACTTACACCATGCGAAGGGTATAAATATTGCCTTGTCTTAACTGATGTTTTTTCTAAGTGGACTGAAGTTTTCCCTTGCAGGCATGCCTCAGCAATCGCTGTGGCCAGGAGTCTCCTCCGAGAGATAATCCCCAGATGGGGATTGCCTTTGAAACTTTCCTCTGATAGAGGAAGCCATTTTGTGAATAATGTGATTAATGAGATTTGTAAGAGTTTGCAAATTGACCTCCGAACGCACTGCAGTTACCATGCTGCATCAGCTGGGATTGTAGAAAGAGCTAACCAGACATTGAAGGTTAAGCTCACCAAACTGATGGCAGAGACAAATCTGTCATGGATGAAAATTTTACCTTTAGCTTTGATGTTCATGAGGGGCCGTCCCCACCAAACTACGGGGCTCTCCCCATATGAAATCATTGCTGGTAGACCTATGAGAATGTTTAACAAACCTTTTCCCCAGAACAAGCTGACTCTGATGTCCTGTGAACAGGACATGGTACAGTATTGTCTGGCACTCAACAACATTCTAAAAGATCTCTTCAACAGAGTGAAGGCGACCATCCCGGATGCCAGAGAGGGTTTCTTGCATCACCTCCAGCCAGGCCAATGGGTGGTGATCCGGGACCTGAAACGGAAGGTGTGGAATAGTGCTCGTTGGCTGGGCCCATACCAGATCTTGCTGACAACCCAGACGGCCATAAAAGTAGCTGAGAGGACGTCTTGGGTACACGCAACCCACTGCAGGCTGGTTCCAAACCAAGACGAGGCCAGCCGGCCAAAAGATTCCAACAACCAAGATGCATTACCCGGTGTCACCACCAGGGCGAAAGCTCACTCTCTGGTCTCCTCATCTGAGGAATCAGACCAAGGATAACACACCCTATCTTTTCCTCATTGCTGTCATGATGACAACTTTGACCACTGCCCCAGCAACGCCCAATCATAATCCAACCACACTCCCCCTCACGCACCTACTCGCACCCCCCTTGAAAGAGAACTCGGACCAGTTCTCTCCTGAAACTGAAACCATTGAACGAAGGAAAAGACAAGTACACACTCCAGTATTCGTTTGTCCCGTTGAGCGTTGCACTCCACTTGACTGTTGGGTCTATACGGTAGACGAAGATGGATGGAAGATGCTGCATACTGCTTATGTGAGATTTGAAAGTAACAAACGATTTCCAGGTTCTACTGTTGTAACTGTGACTGAAGTTAATGTAGAGAAAGACTCTCCTTATTGGTGTGTTTTAACTAAAGATGTTATGCGAGTATCAAGAACAAAGAATTATGGAGTTGACATTTGTAGATCTGTTCCAGATTATCATCAAGGTACTGTGTTTAACTGCTCTATGCACCTAAGCAAATCAGCTAAGTCAATTGGACAGGAAAAGAAGCATCCTAATGAAGCTATTAGTATAGTCAGAGACTTTGCACATAGAATGAACTACGCTAACTGTTGGATTTGTCAAAATGTACCTCTTAGTACTTCTGCACCCATATTTTATCCAATTCCTTTAACCCAAGCAGAATGGTCACACTATGACTGGCAGGGTTTAGCTACTCATGTTTTCTCTGCTCCTGGACAATCCTCTGCTTGTCATTTTCATGTAGGATTGGATAGACTAGGTAACTCCTATACAGGGATTGAAGAGGTTATTCTAAGCAAATTAACACTAGAGGTTAATGAGAATCATAGACCTTCTAATTTCTCCCGCCTTATTCTGTTCAAGGTTAAACACTTTTCTGAAATAGCTGGACAGGGATTGGTTCACAATATTCAAGTTATATTAGTCCAAATAGACAATCATACACCGAGTACTAGGTTAGCTTGCACATCTGTATCTACTACAGTTAATTGGCGAAATTCAATTACCATTTCTGGATTAAAATGTCAAATTATCGATTGCATCATTAAAGCACAAACAAAATTGCATCCTCAAGAAATGGAACCTCAAAATCAAGTCGACCAATTCAAAGTAGTACCTCTTCAACAGGTTACAGCCTGTATTGATCTTTTCAGATACAACACACAAATTAGGACACAAATTAATGATCTAGGCACTAGCTCCTGCGTTGCTGCTATCTACAAATTCTTATATCCAGGTTCAGCGATAGGCCTTCCAAAAGGTGTATTTTTAGTCTGTGGCGATACAGCTTATTCAACCCTAAATAGCAACAGTGTAGGAAGATGCTATCTTGCTCATTTAATTCCCATGATTAGGAAGGTGGATCACGCTGAAATGCAGGTAATTCATCATCAATCAAATTATAGACATCGTCGTGCTATATCACCCTTTCAGTTTATTTTTGGTGTATTTTTTCCTAACTATGGCATGTATAACACCCAAACTGAACTCATGACTCTCTCCGCTGTCTTGGCGGATCACTTGAATGCATCGGACAGAGTAATTTCAGCCTTAGCTAAGGAAGTGAATGAAATGAAGAAAGTTGTGCTACAAAATAGGTTTGCCTTAGATATAATTCTTGCTAGTAAAGGAGGAACATGCGCGATTGTAGGGTCAGAATGCTGTTCGTTCATCTCGGATCCAAATGCAACATTAACAGAGTTCCATGAATCAAACATGAAAGGTATTCAGATCTTAAAGACTGTCCATGGGTTTAATGCTTGGGGAATTTTCGATAATGCTTTTTCAAGTTCTGGAAATATTCTCAGATCTCTAGGTATCATTTTTATGATTATTATTTTGATTATTATTATTATTGGCATTGTTCTTAAGTGTATTGGAAAGTGTTTGAATACTGTTACAGATATGCCCATTACTGCATTAATGTTCAAAGGAGAAGTTGAATTAGACCTTCATTCAACTCAAGAACTTAGTCAAGTCTGTGCCATTGGAAATAAGGATTTTGAATTGTTTTGAAACTTGAAGTTAGGTTTTTTTTCCCACTCATGAATATATGAAATCTGTATTAGATTAGTATCATGTTATCTTTTTACCTTGCTTATGCCAAATTAAAGTGAGGAGTTTTGGTACGTGATTGCATATGGGAAGAAATTAATCTTGGTGTGTTAAATAACCTTGAGTTTATTCATCTTTATTATGCTCCACCTAGTGGAGAATAGATTACTTCCTTTCCATATGTGTAGAATTAGGTTTTTACCAAATCTGTTTGACTATTTTTATGATATTTTATAATTTGATTCCACATGGTTGATCCTTTCAATTATATTATTATTGTTGTGGATGTTTTACCCACAAGATTGGGGAATTGTTAAAGAATTTCAACTGATCACCCATGTGTTCACTCCAAGATAGTTTTTCTGTTATCTTACTCTATTTATGTTCCTGTTTTCTCTGAGTTTATTGTTTTACAATGTTTGTGGAAAGCAGAAGTTAACTCCATTTTCACTGCCTTCTGTTGTGCCAGACCAACTGGCACAACAGATCACAACCCCCTATCACGACACTACCCCTTTAAAAGGGCTCGCCCTTCTTATTGACGGGGCTCTCTGACTAGGATTCACTTCCTGTGTGAGAGACCGCTTGCAAACGTATTGAAGAATAAAGTTATCGTCAATTGTTTTTAACCAGCTTGAATCGACCACTCGCGTGCTCTTATTCTTAATCCAAGTATTAAGAAAATATATTGACAGGGCGCTGACACTTGAAATACCCCAGGACTTCTTTCAAGGTCTGTGTGTCTTTTTCATTTAGGACATCTCTTCTCTGGGAGGGAAACGTGTTCATCATCAATGTCTCTATTTTCTTCTTGTCTTTCTCATTTTCCTCAAACATCTTGTGTAGTTCCACTTTCATCTTTCTCTGCGCTTCACCATTTGCAGACAGTTGAGGTTCTGGGTTAACACATCCATACGCATCCTTCCTTCGTCTCTTCATTCCGTTGCCAGCACTGCTGGGCTGACTCATTGTTGGTGGCTCCATCCTTTTGTAGTTGTCCACTCTGCACTTAGCATAGCCACTACCTACTACTTGATCCTCAATCACATCCTTGAAGGACTTAGGATAGTCCAGTACCATCTTGCGGGCAATTTCACTCAAGTGCTTCTTCTGAGGATTTTTGCAGACAGCCAGGATTTCTGCAGTTATCAACCTGATGATCTCTCTTCTATCCCTCGCAGTGGGCCGTTCTTTCTTCTCCAGTGTGTTCTTTATATGTGAAGGCATGATGTTCCACGGTATGTTGAAGCTGAAGTGCCAGTTATTGTCCGGTGCTGCTGTTCCCTTCTCACCACTAAAGGAGCATTCACTGGTGGAGGCCATTTCATCTCTATCATGCAGACCTGTAATACAATGACCCATAATTAGCACAGATATGTGAAATTAGTTGTGTTGCCTCTGAACCAATATATTTTGTATTTTAAATGAAATTAACTCTGAAGTCCACAATGTCTGCTTTCATTTCATGTGTTGTTTTTGAACATTCGTTGAGCCATTTCAGAACCATTCAGTATGACAAGTCTACCAATTTCAATGCAGTGTCAGTATTGGGACGAAATTACCTCTTGAGGTAGCTTGATATCAGACAGAATTGTCTAGTACAGCCTCAAATTAAATACAATATCCACAGATTGATGCTCAGTTTTATTTTCCTAGCCCATAGTCGTATGTTAAATGTTTTGGCAAGGTCCAATGTTTGGCTGCTGTGATAGTATTTTAAACTGGTCTAGTCAAAAGATTTACCAAGATACGTTCAAAAGGTCTGGTTTATTGTGAAAAACAATACGAGCGCAAGGACTTCCTGAAAAACGCAACAAAGGTGGTTTCGTCAGCAAAGTGAATTCAGCCTCTTCTAGCTGTGGCTTATATGCAGTCAAAACACAGGTAAGGTCCTTCTAGGATGTGATTGGCTAACTCATTGCACGTCATGTGAAATGGCAGGCATGGCCAAGAGTACAGACATGTGACAAACAAAGAAAACAAAAGGTCTGAAGACGAAGGTGTGGCCCTTCTGACTTAAACAAAGAGATGAGGAAGAGCGAGGCAGAGGGGGTGTTTACAATTACAAAAGGGGGAGAGTTGAGGTGTTTACAATTACAAAGGGGAGATTGAAACTAGAGGTTTGCAGGGGACTTGATGAATACTTGGGGGGAGGTGATGAATTACAAGAGAAGTGAGAGGACAAAGGTTTAAGGTGTTTGGATGTAAATTCCTGGACAATCCCCCATTTGTGCCTGAACAGGTACACAAAAATAAAATATAAAATCCAAACACAGTGTAAACAGTCAGCTATGCTATACATGTGGAAAGGAAATAATCTCTCCACTAGGTGGAGCAAAAAAAATAAAAAAAATAAATTTATTTTTATTTTTTATTATTATTTTCTTTCCACGTGCAAAATCACGCACCAAAACCCCTTGTTTCAGAAATTTGACAGGAAACAAGATAAAAAAGATGACATGATTATATACTATTTATAGTCTAAGAGTGGACAACCATTCACCAAAAAACTTGATTTAACAAGGCAAAAAAGATAAAATGGTTACCAGTGTAAGAAGGGCAAAAAACCTCTTGGTCAATTTAGAGGAAAAAACCAAACTTATTTATCAACTCATGTTTCAACCATTGTAACTCTTGTAAACAAATATTATATTTTTCAGATTATTTCAAAGTTCATTCACTCTTGTGAATAATCGCATGTGATGTCCTATGGAACATAGCTTCCATGTGTGCGTCTCTGAATGTTTAATGTAGGTTCCAGTGTGTGCGATTAGATGCAGTCATTGCTGTTGAGATTGTCCATGTTGTCATACCACAACCACAAGAAGGAGGTGACCGGCAAGGTCAGTCTCCGATTTCTCATCAGAGGAGAGGAGAGTGTGGCGGTGGCTGTCAAGGTCACTCTTGTTCAGTGTATATCCAACAGTCATTTAGGTGACACTTCTCTTTTGGGCAATAGAATGTCACTGGGGAATGCAAGGCGTCTTCTCTTCTAGATCGCAACTTCAATGTCGCGTTGTTTGAAATCAGTTATGTTCAATGTTAGTTGCAGTGTGTGCTGGTGTGTGTGCGTGTGTGGTGCATCTTGTGAGGTCATGGCTGTGGAGTTTCTCCATGTTGCCATCATAACGATCATGAGAAGGAGGTGACCAGCAAGGTCATTTTTCCTCCGATTCCTCGTCAGAGGAGAGGACAGTTGTGGCAGCTCATGGCTTTGGCCTCTGAGCCCTCTGGTTCAGCTGCATCCTTGATCTCCTGGTGTTGGCGATCCCCTGGTGGACCGTCCTCTGCTGCTTGGACCCGTCGGCAATGGCTTGCATGGATCCACGAAGTCCTCTCAGATCGCTGTCTGCGTGGTGAGTAGAACCTGGTACGGCCCGAGCCACCTCGGCGAGTTCCAGCTCCTTCGTCTGTGGTCGCGGACCAGGACCCAATCCCCAGGAGAGATGTGATGCAGGAACCCCTCCTTAGCTTCAGGAATCGCGGTCCTCACTCTCGGCGCTCCCCCTCCCCCAGTACAGGCTGATGAAGTGCTCCGTCTGTGGATCCACAGGTGAGAGAGACAAACAGAGACAAAACAGAAGAGCAAAAGGAGAGTCCTCTGGTCTGGTCTCCCTGTTCCCCTCTTTGCTCAGGATCGGTTATTCAAAGTCTGTTGGAGATTCTCAGAAACATGGTTAAGCGCAAGCTCCTGCTTTGGGGAAAAATGTTGTTATTCAGTCAGGAAAACTTAAACAGGGTGTCCGTTCAAGTGTCATTTAGAGCCAGTCTGTAGTATCCCTACAGTGACATCAGGGGCAGTGTTAGAATGACTTCAACACGCCCAGTCCCCAGTCATGATCAAGGCAATTGGATTTGGCTCTAGAATTTCTCTCGCGATTTTATGAAAATAAAATAAAATAACCACATTCTCGTCTCAACAAAACAACACCCCCTAAGGGTGACAGCAAAAATTTCCTGAAGTCAGGATAAAAATAGAGATGGGGCAAAGAAAATGACACTAAAATGAACTGGCTTCATTTACAATTAACTAATCAAAAAAAATCCATCAAAGCTTCATTTGTATAGCTAAAAATTTGTATATCTAAAAACCTCCCTCTTCTGTCATTTGAGGACAGAGTATTTGGGCACTGCTTCGGACAAAATGGTCTCTTCTCTGTTTCATACTTATCTGTCGCTCACAGTGAGTTGGTGACATGGCGTTGGCCTTGCATCTCACGAACCCCAGATCGCCCATCTGTAGGGAAACAGGCCAGTAACCTCCATCTCCACCTCCGGTCCTGTGCCCGTCTCCTGGTTCGGCATTCACCCATCACTCCCGGAACGACAGTTGTCTGTAAAAACACTCAGAAAAAACACTCAGGCCCGATGAATGTGCCTCAAACTATAAACATGAGATATTTAACATAACCATTTAAAAATATATAATTGGGTTATGAGATGCTGCATTCAGATTAAGACACTGGCAACCCTTATCTATTCCCCCCACTATTATGCACAAACCTTATGTCTTAAGCTACATATCAGAAAGAGAGACAAAACAACCAGTTAAACAGACAAACAGCAGGTCCCAAGCAGTCCCCAGGAAGGCATGATCCAGGCTCCTCAAAGACCTGCCGCCCAGGGTCCATAGCACCTGAAAAATAAGACTCAAACACAGACTGGGTTCAATAGCAGAGGGGAAGGCCTAAAGCCAACTCCTCAAAAAACACATCATCATTATATGAATGAAATTCATACAGTAGAATGCATAAAACGAACAGCTTATGGCCATTCATTGACTATTGAAACAAACTCCTGAATCAAACACCTATTCAAAACCCTGTCAAAACCCTGTCAGACTTTTGAGTTCGCACCAATACCTAAAAGATCATCCTCCGAAACATTTACAACAACTTAAGACTCAAAGGCTCTACATCTATTTCATCCTCCCACCATCCTGCACAAACCTTACGTCCTCAGCTACATCTGTCTTCTCCTATTTATTTACCTTAAAAAAATCTCTCTATCTTGGCTAGTTTAAATCTCCCTTATGGGTTGTTCAAGGGAACTCCAGCAGGTGGCGCTCGACCCCAAATCGGAGGCTCTTCCTTCCTGACCTGTTCGGACGAATACCTTGTAGAAAGGGGCGCGCTTAACTCGTAGAGAGAAGGGGCGTGGCTAATGGCGGGAGCATGAAAATGGGGAAGGACAACAGCCTGGTTGGGTGTGAGCACAGAGCAACGAGTCGAGGGGGGAATCTAATTTTAAATCAGAGTTATTCTGCTGGGGAAATGGCGGAGAGACTGTTTGCTGAATCTCCTTATCTTTCCTTCCTGACCTAAAAAAAACTCTCTCGTGCTACTCTCCCAAATCTTAAAAACAGACCAGTCTATAGATTTAACAGGCTTTTCCCTTAACCCTCTAGCTGAGCCCGAATCTTAGCTAAAAATTTAACACTAAAATGTCAGATGTGGATGTAAGAAAAACGAAAATGCTTTAGCACATAACGAAATCTGCCAACAAACGCTCGCAGAATAATGCTTCAGCGCAACAATCTCCTCAGGGCTAGACAAAATGCAGTAGAATCCTGTTACATCCTCTAGCCATATGTTAGTAGCCGGTGTTATAGGGACACCTAGTGGTGCTCCCAAAAATGTTGCATGTATGACCCGGACGTTGTCTTTGGCAGCGCGGGGAATTCAGTTTAATAAAGGCTATACTGCGAAAATCCCTAATGAACACGACGCAGCCTAAAACCCCAAAACAGCAATGAAAGGAAACCTTATAGTTAACTCACGGCGGGAAAGAATACAATTTCGAAAGAAACAAAGACACATTAAATTCGCTTAGTACTCACCCAGTCAGGAAGTTCTTTGTTCTCCTCTGGCTCAATGGCGGATCACCGGGACAGTTGTTTTCCTGCGTCTCCTAGACAACCAGCTAGCCTACTGGAATCTAGCAGTTTACGAATTTTAACAGTCTAAAAAGTGTACAAAAATACTTACAATACTTTACCTGGATCCATGACGCGCGTAACAAACAATACAAATCAAGAGCCGAGGCTCAAACAGAGAACACATAAGACACATAAGACGAAACAAAGCGCTCACGTTTACAACAAGCATGCCCGGCTGCACCAGCAACTTGGTCAAGGCTAAACCGGATGTCTAGATCCTACCAAATACTGTACAGCCACTTGGTCAAAGCTAACTTTCGTTAGGTTTACCAACTTGGTCAAAGCTAACTTCTCGTTAGGTTTACCAAGTCACCCAGGATCAAAGGGGAAAACGTTTCTCCAAGAAACGCGGATTGGAAACACCAATCGCTCCCGTAGCTACATCTCGTTGAGCAAAGCATACAACGACTGCGGTTTTAATTTCACCCGCGACCGGCCAAAGGGAAACACATTCTGAACACTGCTTATACCCTCGTAACGAAACAAGGACGAAGTCAAAGGACAATACGATATAAATATATATTGCTGTTCACATCTCCTTGGATAGTTACTTACTTAATACCCACGCTGGGGTTTCTGTTTTCAACCATCCAGACCAACACAACTGAACCAAATCAAGGCAAATACAACTCAGAACCATAAGAGGGTTCGTTTAAACGTACCTGTGAGCCTCAAGAATCCAGTGGTAGAACTGAGGAAATAATCTCGGCGTGCGCTCTGGCGCAAGAGAGAAGATTGATTTTCCAACGCCCACTATGGACCGACACGTCTGTCACCAGTTCATCCACTGGAATCCCGAAGCAACACGCAGGCAGTTCTCCCATTACCATTCCCGTTCGCCAACTGTGATAGTATTTTAAACTGGTCTAGTCAAAAGATTTACCAAGATACGTTCAAAAGGTTAAGTCTGGTTTATTGTGAAAAACAATACGAGCGCAAGGACTTCCTGAAAAACGCAACAAAGGTGGTTTCGTCAGCGAAGTGAATTCAGCCTCTTCTAGCTGTGGCTTATATGCAGTCAAAACACAGGTAAGGTCCTTCTAGGATGTGATTGGCTAACTCATTGCACGTCATGTGAAATGGCAGGCGTGGCCAAGAGTACAGACATGTGACAAACAAAGAAAACAAAAGGTCTGAAGACGAAGGTGTGGCCCTTCTGACTTAAACAAAGAGATGAGGAAGAGCGAGGCAGAGGGGGTGTTTACAATTACAAAAGGGGGAGAGTTGAGGTGTTTACAATTACAAAGGGGAGATTGAAACTAGAGGTTTGCAGGGGACTTGATGAATACTTGGGGGGAGGTGATGAATTACAAGAGAAGTGAGAGGACAAAGGTTTAAGGTGTTTGGATGTAAATTCCTGGACACTGCTAACACTGCATACAGTAAAACTGATATGTGATACAGTTAAAGGAGCACTAAGCGGCCGTTGAATTTGAGAATTTAAAAATATTTTCAAAACCCCTAAGAAAAAATGTATAATAATCCCCCAAATAATCCCCCAACTAACTAAACAACGCCCTCTTCAATCAGGAATGCCTCCAAAGCCATGCCCCCCATATGCACATGTACAACAGTGCGTGCGCCGGCACATTGACTAGGCAATGAGACAGCCAGGCCATTCCAATCATTTGACCTGGTGATGCATTTGGATTTGAATAACTTTTTTAGCTCCTGCCTCTTCCACAGATGTTGTTCATTTCTGTGTCAAACGTCTTATTTAATTGATATCTATCGATTACTGTCAGGATAGAATGAGGAATTGAAAGTTCTGCCAAAAATAAATGACCGTCTAGTGCTACTTTAAAAGCAAGAGCAGTTTTGGGATAGGTTTGGGGTGCATTGCTCAGTCGGCCAGTCACACGGCCAGTGTCTATCGTGGTTTTAGATTTTACTGTGTTATGTGTTAAGGACTACAGATGGAATGTAGCTTTGAGCAAAATCTGGTGCGCCCATCTTTTTGTTTCTTGCAAACATTTAATGTATATGCACATTGCCCTATTAAATAAACGTAAACCCCTCTCCACAGCACCTGGCACGTCCATTTACAAAATTAACAAAACCTTCAACATCCCCTAAAGTTAAAAGTATACATGGTAAATGTACGCACGTTTATTTGTGATAGGGCATCGTCTTGGTGTGGACTGAGGTGACAAGGAGCTTGCAGGTGAGCTTAGGCAGGAGTCGACCAACTGTACATCATCTCTCTCAGAACCGCTGCTCTGAGTGTCTGTAGAGGGTCCTAAATGGAAGTGATGACATTCATTTTTGCATGTAGTCAAAACAGGCACAGAGGAGTATCTAATTTTGTTGGGTGCTTGCACTGACTACCACCTCTGCAAATACACTACTCAGTGTGACCATGGTTGGATGGTAACAGTGAAGACAGTTATGAGCCCGTAATATGAAACTCTTAAATTAAGATAAATCAGTGTATTTAATAGGAGAACCCATTAGAACCCTCATACTTGGAACTCATCCCATGTCTACTTCATTAAAGAGATCAGCTAATTATGCAATCACCACAGGGAACCTACCATTTTGAAAATGAACATGTGTTAATACAATTGTTTTACTTACTTCTGACAGAAGAAAAAGGCTTGGGCTGACAGGAATGGACACAGAGCTTGCAGGCGAGCCTGTGTAAGAGTCACTGGCCACAGACAAATCTCTTTCCATTTCTGAACTGCTGTTGTAAGCTAAACAAAAGTATAACACATCAGTTTACATATAAGTTAAGTCATGCACAAAGAGTGGCAGTCAATGTTTTACTTACTTCTGGCACGAGAAAGAAGCTTTCTCAATTCCACTTTCTTCAGGATACCTTCAAGGTCATCTACTTCCACAAATGATAGATCTGCCATAGTAGTCACGCCAAGGCTTCTGAGTGCATCCAGTAAAGGTGGCAGTCCACAGTCTGGTAGCACTGCTGTTATGAAACTGACCAGTTCATCCTTGACTACAAATAAAGATAACAGCTTGAGCCCAGACTTAGTTATGAAGAAACTAAAAAGATAGCATAACATTTGACAGTAATAAGAGCTGGTTAGGATGATAGTTCAATGTTAATAAATGTTATTGGCTGACCTCGGGTGACGTTGGCTGAGGAGTCTCAGCTGTTCAGATTACCAGAAGGTTCTTGTTTTGATCCCGGCTCCTCCTTGCAGTGTGTCCAAGTGTCTTCTGACCCTGACCCTGATCCTGGCACGTTGTCTCTGCCATCAATGTGTGAGTGAATGGGTGAAACTGAGAATGCTTTGTATTAGAGAGCTAGCCTTTATGTGCCTACTACATGAGCTATATATGCCTAATGCAGTCCAAAAAAACCTCAAACAGCAATCTAGAATCTAATGTATGTACTGAATCAATTATGAATGGAATCATGACTACAAGAATCAAGATCAAATGGAATTGTGTGATTCCCATCCCTAATTTATATGCTACCCCACAAGTCTTCAGTAGCTAAATCATTAAGCTACTGAACCAGAACACTGTGTTTAAGGGAAATGACTGTCATTCCACATAGAATATATGCAGCTAGTGGATAAAAGTCCAAACACTGTTCAGCATTGATGCAAACCATTTGTCTAGCTGCTTCTCCAACGTTATAGAGGCCATGGTCTGCCAGATAGGATGAGGAGTGTGGTGTCACCAGGAAATACACATGCTTGTTTTCTTTCATCAGAATGAGCTCGATTTGTCCAAATTCAACTGAGTCTTCATTCTTAATGCAAAGAAAGGAGCCCTTCCTATACAGGGTACCCTTCCACTGCACTTCTGTGGACACCAACTCAGGACGCGGGAACGAGCTTGCCTCAACCGCAGCACGCACTTTGTCACTGTACAACTCAGTGTGGTAAGGAGATGCGCTTTTGACTTGCAAAATTGCAGCAAAGAAAGAGCTGGAGTTCAGATATGACTTAAGCAGCTGATGGTTGTTTGCAAGTGTCTGACACACATTTTTGAAGTTCTGTGTCCTCCTTATACATCTTTTGAAGTCTGAGTGTTTGCTCTCAAACCTCATTGTCCACAACCGTATGAGTGGACCAAGTTTCAGGATCAAAGAGGGATAATGGATGAGGTAGTGGTGTTTTGGTTTGAGTTTCTCTGTGGGAAATAGTTGTTTCCTGGTTTCAAGATAGTCTTGGATGTTAACATTGAGGAAACAGACTTGGGGGACAGATATCTTGGGGGCACAGACCAACTCACACAGCTCTTTCAGCAAGATAAGTAGCTGCCATACCGGGTCCTTAGTATCTGAGATTTTATCACCAATAATCACTGGTAGAAGTCTCAAAAGACACCAATTCTGAGCTGCCTGTCCACCAATCTTTGTACCACTTCCACTTACTTCAGAAGGAGCAGAACCAGCATCAGAACCCACATACTTGAACTGTGCGATTCGTCTGTTCAGCTGTGTGTATGTGAACCATTTTTTTACCTTTACAAAATATCTCAAGTAAAGGGTAAGGTGATAGGCAACTACACCTTCAAACAAGTCGTGGCCTATGCATGGTGGGAGCCCTGGCTGGCATACATGGAAATACTCAAGAGAGTTGAAAACAGAGTCAAACTTGAGTCCCTTTACATGTGTTGCCTCACTGTCCTGTAGTTGTTGCACTGCCTCCTTGTAGGTCTCAACTGTTCTTACAGGAAACTGATCTGTCACTTTGTCCATTTCATTTATAGGCACTAAGCAATACCTGCAACAGTGACTAGCAGTACTGAAATTTTCAGTAAAGCCACCAATACTGTGGGAGCCCAAATTGTCCCCCAGAATACATAGGACTGTTGCCCGCACCACCTGGCCAGATGAAGTGACCATTCCATGTCTCTCAAGTTCTCTCAAATCTGACAGCATCCGTGCGAACAACTTGTCATGTGCAAAGTACTTATAGTATCTCTCAGGGCACAGAAGCACAAGCTGCAGGTTGTCAACATTAGAACGATAGATGGGCTCAAAGTTGGCAAGCGTAAAGTAAACACCTACTATTTTGTGCTTTCTCTTTGATGATCCAAGAGGGTTCACTATCTCAAATGCATCCTGGTACAAGATAAGCTTTAAGCTTATACCAGGCTCATTGAATAAGTCATTGGACTTGAAAACGGATCCATCACACACATCAGTGAACACATTAGTAGAAGCAGCATTATTTTGTGGTTTCACACACTCTTGCCACACAACAGGGTCTTTTAACATGGCTTGTAAAGTATCTTGAAGGGGGATGTATTGTGCATAGCACTCTCTTCTATTCTCATCTGTGCCAAGATAAATAGCCTGTGGGTGCACATATGAAAAGTTCTTTTTGAAGAACTGTTGTCTTCTGTACTCTGTGGAAAGCTGAGAGCTGCAAGAAGAATGCAAATCTGCTCCCCCCAAACAACTCAAAACACTGTCGATATCAGTCTCAGACAGGTTTGTTTTAGCTGCCATTACCTCCTTGAATTCCTTCTTAGTGTACTGATGACAAATGTCATTCAAACTGTCCATTTCCTCAACTATAATCTGTATAGTTGATGATGGAATTAGGCTTTTAGCCTGCAGATGCATGTAAAACAGGCATAGCTTTTTTTGATACAGGGCTCTCATTTCAGTGTCATCTGGCATGTCATCGGATCCACTTGCTCCATGACTTGCATCTAAATCACGTTCAACCTCAGCAGAATCCTGAGTAGCTTGTGATTGTGTAGGGTTTATAAACAATTGTGTTTTATGCCTATGAACCCTTGAGATATGGGCAGTGAATGATGATCTCACTTTAAAGGTTTTGCAACATTTTGCAAATGGACATTTAACAGTCTCATTTTTCAATACATGTGATCTCAGATGTGCAATGAGATCCTTGAGATCAGTACATTGTTTCTGACAACTTGAGGTCTCACATTTGAATGAACCTCCCATATTTTCTTGTGAAGCAGAGGTGGTCCTGTGGTTACGGTATATGTGCGCTTTCAAAGCACTGAACTTCAGAAACTGACGTTTGCAGTCAGTAAAACAACAAGGGTACTGCTTATTTGCTTCATGTCTATGTAGTACCTGATGGTCAACATAACTTTTAACCGTTTTCAAAGACAGGCCACATGATCGACATGTAAAAGGATGGGACATTTTGCAGTACAAGAGTTTTCAATTTAAAGTAATCCCAGTATGTTTCCAAGTCACAAGAATGTTGCTAGCATGCTAGCTTGTCTTTCATCTTCGTATGAGCTTTAGACACTCGAATACATCCATTTTTAATGGAAAATGTAAAATCCCTTGTTCCATCTATCTACTGTGTATGTTGACTAACCTGTCCTAAATCTGCAGATGGGACAAATGTTAGAACCCCTGAAGCTGAGTCACACCTGTTGAAAGAAGTGTAAGTTAGGCAACAACATGTGCAGCAGGCATGAGCAATATCCAACTTTCATGTTTGTTAGTTAATGCAATAATGTAACGTCAAGGCAAGGCATGGTAGTAGTTCGTCTCCCTGAAACTTGGCCTTAGCTATGTTAGCTGTCAGTTAATTAAAAACCTCTTTCCCTCCTCCCATTTGGGCTGGGTATAATTTAAAATGTTTCAGTGGTGGTACTGATACCACTGATTAAGAAAAAAAATCGCTTTTGGTATTGTTTGGAAATGTTGGTATTTTAATTACAATTAATAAATAGTTTGATAGTTAAAATGATCAATGATCGATTCAGGGACGTGCCTACAATTTGCAACCCTACTAGCTAGCTTTCCTATTAGCACAGTAGTTAGCTAGCAGAGCAACTAGCTAGCTAGTTAGCTAACTAAACTAGTTAGTTCGCTTGGTTATCTACAACTAGCTAGTACTACACCTTACACAAGCACCATCCAGGGGTCAAACATCAGGGGTCCGCTAGCTAGTTACGAGCTACATTGACATTAATGTTAGCTCCATGATGGATACAGGGGTCAGGCTGAGTTACAAAATCGGTCGCAGGAGTAGAGCCTCAGATGGTGCTGACTGGTCGCGCTCTATATATCTCAATGCTCGCTGCCCGCGCGCCTATGCATTTCTTATCAATGATATGAATCTAGATAGATCAACCTTCTTCTGGCCTAGTAACAGGTCAGAAGGCGCAGTCCTGAGCGAATCGAATTGGCCAATTGACGTTGCCTTTTCTCGAATATATGGGCTGATCCATTCCTACAGGGTTCGGGAAAACACGAATGGTTTGCAAACTAACTAACACTAGCGTATCTAACATTAGCTACTCCCCCACCATATCAGACGGATTGGCTTGCTAGCTAGCATAGCTCACGTTAGCTACTCCCAGCTAGTGACACCCTAACCTAACGCTGGCTACTAACTGGCTTCTAATTCCAAGGGTATTGTTATTTCCTAATGTCCCACTCTTTAATTACGGTAAATACGATATTTCCGAGATAAATATAAAAACATAAATGCAGACCTAGCTAGCTAGCTGACATGGAGCAAATGATGTAGCTAGCTAGCGCTCATATTTTAGACACGTTTCGTCCCGGTAAAAAAAAAATAAGACAAGATGATAGCCACAGTCAAATGTCTAGAATGTACAGACTATTCGAAAACCATTACTTGAGCTTAATATAAATTTCTCACCGGTAATTGTTTCGTACAGTGGAACAGAAGTGAAAGTGAAATGGCGGGGCCTCCTTCTTATTCTTCTTGTGCTTTTCCGGCAGCGTAGACGCGTCTTGGCGGGGCCTTACAAACTTCCGTCTTCTTCTTCGTAAGCTTCCGTCACCAGCAATAAAATAAATAAATAAAAAACGAAGCGCAAAGAAATAGGCTACCTAAAACACCGAAAATGGAACACATTTGTTTTTAATTGTGTACACTGTTTTTTTTTTTTTATAATAGGCTACAATGTCACTTCCTAGTAAAGATGGCCATTTTCCTCAGCCTGTGAACTCCAGTTGCCTGTATTTTAATTTATCTTACCTGTCAATAGATTAATGGATAATACCATTTAATTCCCAACGTTTTTATTTTTGATTATTGAAAATCCACTTCCTGCATTAATTTAGTCAAACTGAACCAAACCCTGCCACGTAGGCTGGCTTGACAATGCATTTTGCTACTTTGATAAAACTCAGAAGGCCTGTCACGGCTTTCAGTATGCCATTGAAGTTAGACCTGCAAAAATAAACCATTCTGCTCAGCCCTTTCCCCAAAAGATTTTATGAAACAAAGCCAAAGCTTCAGTTAAATTAATACATAAGAGACAGGAGTCAACCCAAATTACGAGCCTTGGATGTCTGTATATCCTATTTTGTAAAAATAGGAGCTGTCATGGAGAGCCAGGCAACCTGCATGGAGAGACAGTGTTTGTTGTTATCATACAAATTGACACATGCTTATTTGAGAAAACATCTGTGATTTCATTTCAGAAACTGAAGGGGTAGGCCTATAATAGAGGCTGTAAATCCACTTTAAAAACCGTTGGAGGCTGTCTCACAATAACCTGAAGGTGCATGATACACACTTTTCAGGTCTTTTAATTTTTTTAAATTATAATTTTAATTTTATTTTTTTAAATATTATGATCCAAAGTCTTGTTGAACAGTATTAGGCATCTTTAGGTACAATTGGTACTGGCCAATCTGGATGTGAGCCTGAAGTGGCCCACATTATACATGGCAAAACATGGTCAAGCTTAATGACTTATTGTGCAAGCATGTTTCCCCAATGCTTTGTGCTGTCGTCTTGTCGATGATATCACATCATACACCTAATACATGTGCCATGTAAGTACCACATTACTACAGTATTGAATGCTGTTCAATTGACTTTGTTGGTCAGACAGCAAGGCCAGGGTTCATGGCAGAACACAGCTCTGGCTTAGGGCTGATCCATATCTTTGCTTCCATCATCATTAACTAAAATTGAAGACAGTCACTGTAATGATAAGTTCAACAATTTCAATTTACATTGTCCCATATCAGGAATGGCCTGTAGGATCATCAAAGTCTGTCTGTGAAACAGTATCATAACCCCAAGGCCTGGACCTGCAGACTCAGAGATATTGTTTCCCATTAGTTTACCAGACTCCTGAACAATGGTCACTATAGCCTACTGCCTGACTATGTCACCCACACACGGGCTCCATCGGACTTGGACTGTACACACATTGTACATACGTCATCCACACATATAATGCTCTTTTGTACATGCATGCACTAGGCTACACAATTTACATTTTGGCCTATTACAGCACACCTCACTGTTTTTTATCGTACTTTTATTGTTTTATTGCTGTTTATAATTACTGTATTGTTTTGTGCTGTGAGGATAGGAGCCAAGACCCAATAATTGTACTCCCCTGTAAGGAAGTAACCATAAAGGTATCTGTAGTCTATTTGTATCTGTAAGAGGGGGAAATTGTTTTGCAATGGACTGGCTTTTAAAAGTCTTTAGACAAAATAAGTAGCAATGTTGGCAAATTAGTGTCTCTGGGCAGACCCTAAATCCTAGCACTGCAATACAGTAAAGGGGAAAATGTCATGTGTGCACACTGCACAGTTGCCATTTGGCCACCGCGTAGCATTGTGGGATATCCTGTCTGAATTTTGAAATTACGCGCCAATGGTAACAGAGAGGGACTAACGTTATCAACGCAACGTCAGTCTGTCATGACTGGAACAATTCACTTATCAGGTATGTGGCATATTTTATAAATATATGGATATATTATTATGCTTGAGTATCATAACGACTAAGCTAGCTCAAATACAATATTGAACTAAAAGGAAAAGCACAAGTGATCATAGGAAACCCTGTCTAAACTATCATTAGCTAGCTAACTCGGTCGCGGGCTATCACCTAGCATGGATCAGACACCAGTGAGAATTTTATCGGTCGAGTAGCTTGCAAGTTGCCATAGCTTGGGTCGTTATTGCATTGATTAGCGTGTTACAGGGCAGGCTGTATTCTATTTTGACTTCTGCTTTGTAGCTAGTTAGTTAGCTAACATCAGCTAGCTATGTTAATTTGGCTAATCTAGCTAACGTTCATTCACGAAAATTAACATAGATAAGATAATTTACTGCCTAATGTTGCAAAGATAACGTTAGCAATGTTAAATGCAGTAATGTTTTCACAGGTATGTGGAATGAAATTGAGGGCACAGTGGAAGATTCAGGGGTAGGCATCATCTCACTTTGTTACATTGATTAACATTGTGTAGTGACTTAGATCTGCTGAATCTATGTTGAATGATAGACATAGCCTATTTGAATCTATGATGAATATTATGAATCAAAGTAGGCTGGATAGTAAAATAACTGTCTCGGTCATATTATCTTGGCACCTGTCTTTTTTTCTTTTTTTTAAACTGACGTGCCAGATGGTTTGCTTTGCAAGTGGTAAACCATTTGGAAAAGGACATGCACTTTCAAAAATACTTGGCGGGTGGTTGGATGGACTTGGGATGTGATTAGACCATCTGTCTATCACGTGCTAACTTCAACCGCTTTCCTCACACCTAAATCCGCCCAGCGCAGTATTTCCTCACAGAACGCTGATTGGTCATTTTTGACCGTGACCAAACGTCCAGCCTGATCTGCAAGAGAAACAGAATGTGAGCTCACAAGAGCAGGATGGTCTCAGAAAAACGATTAGACTATCCACTTTTAGTCATAGTGGAGGAACCAATGGTATACATTTCACCCACCTGTGCATCTTTTTTGTTGTAATGACAATACAATATGTGCTTTGCCCTCATTCTCTATGAACATCACAGATGCAGCGGTGACCTGAAAGAAGCACTTGTGTCCAATGGTGTTCTGAGCAGGTTAGTGACAACATAGCTTTTGTTAATCTGAATGAAATACTAAACCAGTTGATTATGAAATACATGGATGTAATCAGCTGCTCTGTTACTTTCTGACTTCTGAACTGTTCTGAGTTCCTTTTAGAGAGATTAGTGGGGCCGCTGGAAAAGTATGATGTAGGATCATTACTGCTGTACGCTCCACCGGTTCTGTCTGCTTTCCTCTCAACAGGCCTGGGGTGCGTTTCCTAGAGGCATCGTAGCGCTACGTTCATCGTAAGATACGTCGTAAGGTCCCCCTCTAGGTGGCGCAGCGTTTCCCAGAGCCTTCTTAGGCTAAGGTGTACCTTGGCTAAGGAGGCTCTGGGAAACAGCTCTTCCCAAGGTACATCGTAAATGGACCTTACAATGTACCTTCCGAAGATACATCGTAAGTTCTCCCTGGAGCCGACATGCTGTTTCCCAGAGCCTGTTTAGCCAAGGTATACCTTAGCCAAGGGATACTTTCTTAAGGGCGGTCTGAACTGTAAGCTGTCCCTTGGCGAGGCGCTCCGTTCATCCCGTTATAGTTTTCGCACGATCAGAGCAAAATTATACTTTTAGAAAGGAGAGTTGCAATATAGCGCACATCTCTCTACCCTACCTGTGTGAATTATATCATTAGTGCACACCAATTCAATTACATTTAATTATGAAAAAAATGTTTTGTAGCCTACATAACACATCACAGGAATGTTGTGATTTAAAATTTAATTGAGCCAAATAACATATAGGGACTATCCATAGCCTTCACTCTGTGAACAACAACAACACCATTTTCTTATGTAAAGGGATAATTTGGTGACATGGATTTTCTGGCTGTCTTTATATAATGACAGATAGCCTACCAACAGATATCCCGGCGAATTGATTAATCCAATGAGGCCATCTAGATGAATAGCCAAAGATTCTCACAGACACACTCCAGAATATTGTAGAAAGCCTTCCCAGAACAGTGGAGGCTGTTATACAGTAGCTGCACAGGGGGGACCAACTCCATACTGATGCCTATTAATTTAGAATGGGGTGTCATGAAAGTTGCTATAGGTGTAATGTGTAGGTGGCCCAATACTGTTATCCTTATAGTGTACTTTGCTAACAGATTCACAGTATTTAGTGATCTTACAAATGCTGTTTGTTATATTGTATGCCTTCTTCAAAACCTCTACTGTTGTAATGTGGCAAGAAACGACAAATATACAGGATAAAGGGAACTTGTTTAATACTGGTTGGGAAAAAACATGGGCATTCTTCAGACAAACACACTTTTGTCCTGTAACAGGCTGTCTTTTTCTGGGGTGGGGTTGTTAGACCCATGCCCAACCCCCCAACTGGAGGGCCAGTTGTACCCTAAACCTGCCCGGCATGGTTGAACCTGCTGGAGGGTGACCCCCCCGCTGGTATAGCCTTCATGGTCATGGAGGCACACAAGCCTTCCCACCACGACAAGGTAGCAACATGTAGGAAGGATGAGTGGTGTGGTGAGTGTATGTAGTGTGTGTGCGCAGTGTAGTGTGGTGGATGGGCGGTGTGTGGTAAGTGTGTGCAGTGTGTCTCAGGCATCTGCATCATGTGCAAGGGAGGATAATTGGGGGGAGCGTGTCGACGGGGTGGAGCGGTCTGACCGCACTGAGGTCTCCTCTCCAGAGGACTGGGAGGCTTGGGGTGATTCAGCTGAGGGCTGGATGTTGGAGGGGCCCTCTCCAGACTCCAAATCAAGGCCGCCAGTGATGCTTTGGGAGGCTGTAAGGCCGATGATCGATAGGGCCTTCTCCTCCTCCGGGGGAGGGAAGGCACGGTGCTCTGCCCACCACCGGTCTTCCCCGCCTCTTGGCGCACTGCCGCCCCCCGGCTTTTGGCCTGACTGCCGAAGTCCTGCCATTTCTTGCGGGCGACTGTTCACTCCCTGGGTGGCCCGGGAGTGGAAGCAGCCATGCAATGCTCGCCCATGCAGCCTTCTTCAATGGGCTATATGCACAACTCCAGTAGGCTACTTCCTGACAATTAGACATGCTTCTTTATTTCCTGTCTTACACTATTGGATGAAATGATTATTCAGGTGTGCCTGATCATTGTGCTGCAGTCAGGCACACCTGATTAATCACTTCATCAATAGTGTAGGACAGGAAATAGAGAAGCATGTCTAATTTCAGGAAGTAGCCTACTGGAGTTGTGTATAGGCCCTACTGGTTGGCGTTCGCATTGCGGAAGCCGCCAAACAGGACGGCCTTCGGCTGCTCCACCTCGTCCAGCCTGATCACTAGTTCTTCTTTGGTGAACGCTATCACACACTTCCTCTTCATATCTGCCATGTCACTCAATGTGTGCAGTTATCCTTGTTTTTTTATAGACCACATGGGCCCACACCGGTGCCTGATAGATTCAATTAGTCATCGTATCCATGTGAATTCTAACGTGGGAATGCTACTGCCACAGGTGCAATTTATATGGACATTATACATTTGGTCATTTTGCTATCATCATTGCCTATCATCATTAACATTCCAAGGCCTTTCAAGACATCCCAGACGAGGCTTATATGTCCCGATCCGATCCATGCTCTTTCTTGTAGGCTATATTTTATTTGATGTAATGTATGAATTGGGACTATCACGAGGTCTAGCCTCGACTCTTAAATACATTAGCAGATGAGCTTTCGGAGGCATAGCTTCCTTTTTAGTAATATTAGACTGAAATAAAATAATTAAAACAACACGTATTATATTGGCACGTCATTTATGTGACTTTACAGATGGCCATCGATGTGTGCGGCTTCAATTCATTCTTTTTTTTTAGCACCGCGCCCAGGGAGAGCTCCACTAACAATGTATCTTCAGGCGCCCACTAAGGGATAGTCTGGGAAACACTCGTAGGAAAAACTGTCCCTTCGCCAAGGTATACCTTGAGAAGCTTTGCAGAGCGCCAAGGTACAGCGAATCTGGGAAACGCGGCCCTGTTCTGGTCTTCTATCTGGTCAAGGTGAGGAGCATAACCTTTGACCTCAGACCCTGGTATGACTGCTGGTATGTTTAAGTTAGTTTTGTTTTTACCAGTGTTTCTATATATTCTGTTGTGCAGGAAGCTGGCAGTGCTGGGCTCCTGCCCCATGTTTAGTGACCAGTATCTGCATAAGGAGGAGAACAGTTATTGAGATATTGGTGAGTACCTCTCAGTTGACACAACCTGCATCCCAACTCTACCCTATCTACCCTGTGCCCACACTTAAGGGCAGATGTAATAACATGTTAGCGCCCGTTTTTGGGCGTTATTTTCTCGCACTGTGCGCCTGACCTGCGCATGGTGTGTACGAACAGACAGCACATGGGTCAAACCACATTCTGCCTGGTGTAGGCCCACAGAAGGGCAAGTTGCGCTTTCCTACTCATGCATATGCATTCATGGGACGGTCGAGGGAGAGGTGGGTGTGAACGTTCCCAAAACGGGGAGAAGATGCGAAAGGAGAGACTGATTAAAGGGGTAAAGCGCATGTCTATTTTGCAGTGAAATTTCTCCGCCTACTAAAAGTAGGTGTAATCCAGTTGCGAAAAACCAACCAGCCTACACATAACCATATCCACTGTTAATTCTGAACATACAGTTTTATGAACTGCATGCATGAGCAGGGAGCAATTATGATTCAATATTTTTTTTAATCTGATATTTGTGCAACATTGATATTTATGAGGTTGCATAGCCCACTAACCAAATTGGTCTCAGATAGATTTAATATGTCCAGATGTATATGTCCTGTCTTTGCACTGTCCTGTCTCATCCCTGCACCCTGTCCAATGTGGTCTCCATGTTATGCACCATGCCTGAAGCAAATTCCTAGAACGTTGAAAAAATGCATGGCAATAAACTGATTCTGATTCAGTAGAACATGAAATAACCCTTCATGAGTATGCAAGATTAAGTTAATAAATACAATAGTTTCAACTGATTAGAGTAATGACCAGTTTTAATGATGACCAGTTTTTAATGACCAGTTTTTAATGTTTCTGTAATACCTTTTTATCCACACCTGCAGGATGAACCTGGTGACATCATGACCTACTGTATGCCTCCATCAACCACTCCAGTCAACATAAGACTGCTCCAAAAGCTTATGTAAGTGAAGCTATTGCAGTATGACTACACAGCACAACTATGTCATCCCCATGCGTTCAACTGTCTAAAGTTTTATTGTGTTCTCAGAGGGATGACAGTATGGTGATCTATGCCTTGGTTAACACCTCTGCCAGAGGTCAGCAGCCAGAGGGGGACCCTGCTGACTGTAAGGCCATCTGCATCATCCTATGCAATGTTGAATTGCCCACTTCACGGAGGATGGCATCTCCCTTAAATCTGAAGTGAGTGTACTGTAAATCACATGCACACACACACACACTTACTCTTGCTCTCTCTATCTCTCTTCCAAGACATATCATCATCAGTCCTTTATTTAATTCTCGGGAGAACATTGAGGGAAAGACCCTCATTAGCCCCAGACATGTCATAATGGGAAAACACTACAACCGTGTTTACCTTGCTACAATATGATACACCTGTGAAAAGTGTCCATCATGGATGCATTAAAGTAACTAGATACAGCATTGAAAGATGGCCGCCCATTCATTCCAATGAAAGTTGCTTACTCTGCGCATAAAACATTTTGAACATGCTTCCTGTAGGCCACAGCACAGTAGTGATGTCTTGGCTCTGTGGCCCATGGCACCTGCACTGTAGTATTTTTCTTGGTCAAGCCTATCCCTTTTTACCACAGACCAGTGCGGCATTGCCATAGACATACACGTGGAAAGAAACAGCTGTAAACTCCGACTCTTGGTGGCATAAAAAAATGGACACCATGATTTAAAACTTCAAAGACGTGACTGAGTGATAATCAGAAAATGTGTTGTTTCTTTCTCCAGACGTTTCTTTCCCCGTGCATGTCAATGGGAAATATTATTTTTGCCCCAAAATGTGTCAAATTACTTGCAATACCGAGCTTGGCTACTGCGCTCAAAATGTTTCTGGTGTCTAGTCTTGTGAATCCACATCTTCCTTCTTTTGGTGATTCAAATGTTTTTATTGCTAAACATTTAACAACTAGCACTCTCAAAGCTGACTCTCTCTGTGTTCACATTTCCAAAATGTGTAATAGTGTGGCAAATGTTGGTACAGACTATTTAAATGAAGTTTTTTTTAAAGTAATGGTAATATAAAGAAATCCTATTTTTTAAGGACTTCTCAGTGAATCATAGTGTCCTTTCTTTCGTCCCCCCTCCCAGATGCACCAAGGATCCAGCTGAATACTGCAAATTTGGAGGAGGATTGCTCTTTATCTGCAACATTGCACCTGTGGTACAGATTCATTTTGACATTTTGTGGTGTGGTATGTTTTGATTTTACTTATGAATATACTGTATAGTTGGGATTTACAATTTTATGACAGTGTACACATATATTATGGAGCCCTCAGGGGTCAGGAGAATATTGTGGAAAACAATATAAAACTGAATTGGAAAATAAAAGCCAAAAAACAGCAGACCTGACCACATCCCCTCGGTTCAACAGCACAATGTTGCTTTCTACATCTGTTTAAAAGGTGAAATCATCTGAATGCATTAAAGGGATAGTTCAGAAATGTGGACATACTTACTACTTAAAGGACAATGCTCGTTTTTGACAACCTGGGGCCTCATTTATAAACGTTGCCTAAGTACAAAAGCGTGCGTAACCCATGCTGAGCAACTTTCTACGCAACTTTCGGTATTTATAAAAAACGAGCTGAGCGATAGGTTGGCGGAAGGTGTGCGTAACTCTACGCACACTTCGACCCTCCTTTAACTACGATAAGCACGTTTCTGGAGTAAGGGGAAAACGCGACTCCGATGGCAGAGGGATGAAACTCGGGAAAGTCTGCGAAACACATGACATATTGAATAATAAATACATCGGTCGCTGCAAGAAACCCTCCAATGTGTCACACAGTTTAAACGGAATCAATCGCCACCGTAGCCTAATCACGAAATAATGTTGGCATTGCTTGGGATGTGTCTGTGAATTGACCCATTTGTGTCATAATATAATGTTATGTTGTAGGCCTATTGATTTATAGTATATCCCGAGAAGCATCACGGGCAGTAGCCTATGAATAAAAGCCACATTACGTTGATAACACAACACGACACGAGCCTATAAGCTTATCATAGTAATGATTCCGTATGTCGATAGCCTACAACTATAAGGCCTATACCGCACCAAACAAATGTTGCATTCGGCGTTGAAGTAGCCTATATTTATTCAGTTAATCATTCATTTAGTTAATTATTCGTATGTTTAATTATCCACCTATTCATTCGTTAATGTATTTATGTATTTGTAGCCTATATTTGATTAGGCTTTTATGTAAACCCGAATGACCACTGAGGCAAGCCGCAATTACAATGATGTTGAGCGGTGAATGGAAATGTCCTACTTGAGGCAACTGTAGGCTACATTAGGCTATATTGTACATCATCATATATCCTCATATTGTCTTATGATTGTCATGTAGCAGGCATACGAGGAATGTGGGCCTAAAAATGCATGTCATCCCAATGCTCACATGCCGCTTTGGTAGAATTAGCTGTGCGCAAAACAGCGCATGGAGGTGATGCGTCTCCAAGTTGTAAGAACACAAGGGCGCAAGTTTGATTATTAATTTGCCGAATCGTCATTTGTGTATCTATGATTACGCTTTATAGAATCACATGAAACTCATCCATGGACCCCATATATTTACAAGACCTCGATACAGACACTGATATAGCTGGATTATAGTAGGCCATGACGCACGGGGCCTTGGATATGCCGGGACTTGGCACAGATGTTCTAATATGTGCTTGGCTATCCCGCAACATCCATTAGAACACGCAGCTTCTATATGCCTACAGAATGTTTTGAGAAAGTATGTGAAATGCACGATATCCCGGAAAATACACAAATTGGCTGCTGCAAAGAACCCTCAGATCTGTCGTACAGTTAAATTGGGGATACTTGCCTTAAGTAGTCACTATAGGCCTACATGTTTGCATTGTTATGGATGTCATTGTAAATTGACCCGTTTATACGTTGATAAGTTAGGCATTTTATTCATGGGCCACCCTGTGAAGCATTAGATTACGTGCAATATAGATCCAAACCCCATTACCCAACAACACTATAGGCTTATAATGATTAGCAGTTTGGATATAAGCAGCCACCTAATAAGGCCTACCGCACTAAACGAATGCCAATATAGCCTGCATGATAGATAATTCATTATAATCTAAATGGGACCACTCAGGCCTAATAGGTTCTCTTATCAGTCGTGCACATGTGAAATCATCGTTCCGAAAAGATCCTTTTGCGGCGTCTCTACCTCGTTGACCAATACCTCCACTTCGCATCGGTAAAATGTATCTTTCTCTTTCTGCCTTTTGCACTCGGCTCCTTTGTCGTTGCATAATGTATAGGCGTATCACTGGCCATTTATAGGCAATTGTGGGCGTTAATTGGGGTGTGATCAGAACGCGCGTTCACGTGCGCCAAGTTAATTGTTGATTGTGATTTATAAAGGGCAGCTGGCGTAGGCGTGCCTGAGTGAACATGGGTTATGATACACAGCGTTTTATAAATCGGAGATTTTTTGTGCGTATATTTTAGTAATCACTTAGCTAAGCTAACTTAGTTACGTGGATTCTACGCAATGTTTATAAATGAGGCCCCTGGACCTTATTTACGTCTTATTATAAGACGTTTGACTCACCGAGATCACTTTGGTGTAGTTCGGAGGCATGTAGAAGAAATTTTAAATACAGCGCGAGCCAGTATATCCATGTAATGGCGGTGGTCGGGGCACTTAGAATGCAGTTTTTAAAAAACTATTTTCTGCCGCGAAACGGTTGTTTTCATCGTCATCATTTCAACGTCTTTAGACACGAAATGGCTTCCTCACTTGCTCCAGCACGCATGCTCACAGCGTGCTGGAGCAACAATTGCGCGCTGTGCGCATGCGTGCTGGAGCAAGTGAGGAAGCTATTTCGTTTCGAAAGACGTTTCTAAAGATCATATTACAGAGGCATGTGAAAAACCACCACAGGCCTACGCTCTATGTAAGCACAACTAGCGATTCATAAAGTCAGATTGATGAAAACAACCGTTTCGCGGCAGAAAATAGATTTTTAGAAACTGCATTCTAAGTGCCCCGACCACCGCCATTACATGGATATACTGGCTCGCGCTGGATTTTAAATTTCTTCTACATGCCTCCGAACTACACCAAAGTTATCTCGGTGAGTCAAACGTCTTATAATATGTCGTAAATAAGGTCCAGGTTGTCAAAAACGAGCATTGTCCTTTAAACTCATTTAAACACTCCACACTACAACAAAATCAAAAAATATGATGAGTCTTATCGGTGTTATTTTGAGTGTTTATACCATCATTTCTGAAGTCAAACTAGCATAATCATAAGGTGTATGCCCACAGAGAAGGACAGCATGGACATAGCTGAAAAGGGTCTCCATGTATCAACAACGTAATGGCCAATAGTAAATGAGACTGTCCACATTTCTGAACTATCCCTTTAAAAGTGTTTAAGAATTAGGTGCTAGCCTATTAAGCAACCCTAACCCCATGAGAATTTGATGAAATCTTTCTACTCTTCAGAATCAGTACAGTAGTTTAAATATTAAATGTTGTATTTCATTTAAGGTCTGTACTGTAATTCTACCAAAAAAATCATGAAATATTGTATTTAGATTGTAGGTTTTTAACATTACATCAAAACAAACACTGCAAGTTAAATTTTGAAATGATTTTAATCTGTTTTATACAGCACTTGCTTCCAAAATAAAACTTATTTTACAGTCTTGAACGTGTTAACACTTTATTGAAGATAAATAATTGGTTGGTTAATAATTTAGGGAAAAAAAGTTTTTTGCTCTGCTGAGCTGTTAGTGCCGTCACTTCATTGGAAGTGTTTGAGCGTAATAATTTAGGAAAAACCTGTAAAATAACAATGTTTCACCGCTGATTTTTTTGTGCCGTCACTTTATTAAAAGTGTTTGATTGTAATAATTTAGGGAAAACCTGTAAAATAACAATGCTTCACTGCTTAACTTTAAGTTATGTTCCTTGATTAAAGGTGTTTGATTGTAATAATTTAAGGAGAATCTGTAAAATAAAAGCGTTTTACTGTTTAAATTTAAGTTCTGTCTATTTATTGAAGGTGCTTGATTAGAATAATTTAGGAAAAACCTGTAAATTAACATTTTTTCATTGCTGAATTTTTAGTTCTGTCACTTAATTGAAGGTGTTTGATTGTAATAATTTAGGAAAAACCTGTAAAATAACGGTGCTTCGCTGCTTAACTTTAAGTTATGTCCCTTGGTTAAAGGTGTTTGATCGTAATAATTTAGGGAAAATCTGTAAAATAAAAGAGTTTCACTGCTTAAATTTAAGTTATGTCCCTTGATTAAAGGTATTTGATCGTCATCATTTAGGGAGAATCTGTAAAATAAAAGTGTTTCACTGCTTAAATTTAAGTACTGTCTGTTTATTGAAGGTGCTTGATTATAATAATTTAGGAAAAAGCTGTAAATAAAAAATTTTCACTGCTTATTTTTTTAGTTCTGTCACTTAATTGAAGGTGTTTGATTGTAATAATTAAGGAAAAACCTGTAAAATAACGGTGCTTCGCTGCTTAACTTTAAGTTCTTTCACTTTATTAGAGGTGTTTCATAGTAATAATATAGAAAAAAACTATAAAATAAAAGTGTTTCCCTGCTTAACTTTAAGTTCTGTTCCTTTTTTGAAGGTGTTTAATCATAATAACTTAGGGAAAACCTGTAAAATAATAGTGTGTAAATGTTTAATTTTTAATTTTGTCACTTTATTGAAGGTGTTTGATCGTAATAATTTAGGAAAAATATCTGTAAAATAACAGTGTTTCTTAGGGGGGAAAAAAAATAAAATTCTGTGAATTGATCGTTTTTTCACGTAATTGTAATCAGGCTATTTTACTGTAATTTTACAGTAAGTGTTTGGCAACTTTTGCTGCCAGACATTTTACCGTTTTTTTACTTTTTTTTTTTTTTACAGTGTGTGTTCGAATTTACTTTCATCCTGTTTCAGCTTTCTTATCTCTAGCTTGACCTTTATTAGTGCCGCTTATATTCCATTTCCAATCTTGTGCTTTCCATACCCAGTTTCTTTCTTTCAATAGTCACAAGTAGCTTGCGCTTGTATATGGCACGTACATCCTGCTACTACATCTGAGACACTACAGGGAACCGACCAAGATATCTTATACAATGCTCTATGAACAAAAAAAGAGCCCATTACTCATTCAGTTATTTATTTATTACAGTACTTTGTTTCAATTATATGAACATTGTACATCGTTTGTACACTTAAGCACACAACATTCACACAAAACATTTCCTGAAACTCCAGGGGACTGTAATAGAAATTTAACTTATCTAGTCAAAAAAGGATTTACCAAGATTCGCTCAAAAGGTTTAGTCTGGTTTATTGTGAAAAGCATACGAGCGCAAGGACTTCCTGAACAACGCAACAAGGGTGGTATCCAGCGAAGTGCCCGCTCTGTCTTTTGCTGTGCCTTATATGCAGTCAAACCACAGGTAAGGTGCTTCCAGAATGTGATTGGCTACTCCATTGTACGTCATATGAAATGGCAGGCGTGGCCAAGAGTACAGACATGTGACATGAGAAAAAGGCGGCAATTGGGGACAAAGGATGGTTATTCTGTTGTAGACAGATGGCCTTCTGGAAGCCATTTTGTATGTTAGCACAGCTATGTGAATATTTGGGGGAGGTGATGAATTACAAAAGGAGTGAGAGGACAAAGGTTTAAGGTGTTTGGATGTAAATTCCACAACATTCCCCCATTTGTGCCTGAACAGGCACACAAAAATAAAATATAAAATCCAAACACAAAGTGTAAACATTCAGCTATGCTATACATGTGGAAAGGAAATAATCTCTCCACTAGGTGGAGCAAAAAAAAAAAAAAAAAAGATAATTTTCTTTCCACGTGCAAAATCACGCACCAAAACCCCTTGTTTCAGAAATATGACAGGAAATAAGGTAAAATAGATGACATGATTATATACTATTTATAGTCTAAAAGTGGACAACCATTCACCAAAAACCTTGATTTTAGAAGTTTGAACAAGGCAAAAAGATGAATGGTTATTAGTGTAAGAAGGGCAAAAACCTCTTGGTCAATTTAGAGGAAAAACCCAAACTTATTTATCAACTCATGTTTCAACCATTGTAACTCTTGTAAACAAATATGATATTTTTTCAAAATATATTGTTGTGAATAATCGCATGTCCGTAATGTCCTCTGGATCATAGCTTCCATGTTTGCGTCTCTGAATGTTTAATGTAGGTTCCAGTGTGTGCGGTTAGAGGTGCAGTCATTGCTGTTGAGATTGTCCACGTTGTCATACCACAACCACGAGAAGGAGGTGACCGGCAAGGTCAGTCTCCGATTGCTCTTCAGAGGAGAGGACAGTGTGGCGGTGACCGTCAAGGTCACTCTCCGATTGCTCATCAGAGGAGAGGACAGTGTGGCGGTGACCGTCAAGGTCACTCTCCGATTGCTCATTAGAGGAGAGGACAGTGTGGCGGTGACCGCTTTGCCCTTGAGATCTCTGGTTCGGCTGCATGGACCGTCCTCTCAGCTACTTTTGACAGCTATTCCACACAGGCCAGAATGCCCTGGTGCTGATTGTTCCATCTTTGACGGGTAGGTTCACCCCGCAACATCTACTTCTCTTCCATGTTTTTTTGGCCTGTTCTCAGGCTGCTCATCTGCTCCTTGATTTGGGACGCAACGGCGTCGTAGTTCTCTCTGGAAGTTCTCTCAGCTGCTCTGGCAGCCATCTGCGTGGTGAGTTGAATCTGGTACGGCCCCAGGTCGCGGATCAGGACCCAACGGCCTGGTTGGAGATAAGAAGAAGCCCTCTCTGGCGTCCGGAATGGTCGCCTTCCTTAGTTGGGACTTCATACGGGGAGCAGGCCGGCAATGTCTGAGAGACTTGGTGTGGATCTCCAACCCAGTCAGTAGCTTCCATTGCCGTCTGCAGCCACGTGCCTGTCTCCTCCTTGTTAACAAACTCAGAGACACCAAGTGAAATGTGTGGGACACCTTGTTTTTCATCATACAGCTGTTTCTGTGTCTCTGTCAGACACACAATGAGAGCTGCATGATCAGGATCTACATACAGCATAGCACATTCAAGAACCTCACTACTTTGTGGTTGTAACCAGACTTTCTCAAAATCATGATCTTGTTGTAGTGGGGATACATTTGCAGTGCAGTGTAATGTAGTCTGTGGTGTGAGAGGGGTGTCATATGTGACCGCCGCTGGTAATTTGGTCCTCAACTAGGCATTTTCATTTTTCAGTTTTTGCAGATTGTAAGCTTTCAAATGAGGTCTCATACATTGAAATCTGAACATATTTGAAGAAGATATGCTTATTTGAATGCTAGTACTGCCAAATCAACTTAGCTGAGAAATCTCCCTCCAAAGTTCTCCAACATTTTCACACCTCTGACTGCCAGGTAATGGGCGTGAACAATAGCCTGGTAACCGCACCCCCAGCCACTCCCCCACTGGACGATCTGTCATTATCTGTCAGATTGGCTGTCAACTTGGGGTATTACCTGAGAGTGGCTGCCAAGTGAGGTGCTCTCTCACTGATGATCCCACACTCTTTGAGTCAGTATTAATCTTGTGTTGTGAATGCAGTTAAGAACAATATAAGATGAAGTTCAAATTTAACGTTCTTTATTGTCACATACATGATATACATTACAAGCATAAGTAGTAAAGTGTACAAAAAAAGGCAACAGTCTAAGTGTTAAAGTGTACAGTCAGTTGTCTGTTGTATAGACAAGGTGCATAGTGTTCATTGTGATCAAGTGCACAACAAAGTAATAAGGTGCATAGTGTTCAATGTGATCAAGTGCACAACAAAGTAATAACAAGGTGCATAGTGTTCATTGTGATCAAGTGCACAACAAAGTAATAAGGTGCATAGTGTTCAATGTGATCAAGTGCACAACAAAGTAATAACAAGGTGCATAGTGTTCATTGTGATCAAGTGCACAGCAAAGTAATAACAAGGTGCATAGTGTTCAATGTGATCAAGTGCACAACAAAGTAATAACAAGGTGCATAGTGTTCATTGTGATCAAGTGTACAACAAAGTAATAACAGTCCCCAGCTCAATACTCAAGGTAATAACAGTACTCGGCTCAGTATTCAATATTCGAACAATGCAGTCTGTGCAAGTGTGCGCAAGTCTGTGCAAGAGAACAAGCAATGCTTCAGTATACAAACCGGAAAAGGCTGTGGCCTTTCTCCTGCAGTGCTGTCCGTCCTGATGATCTGCAGTGAATCTACAAGCGGACAGTCTTGTTCTGAGCTGCTGTGGAGTTTGGCGGGGGACATGTGATGTCTCGTCCCTCATCAGAACAGAACTCTCTGATCTTGATAAAGAGATATGTCTGTCTGGCCATGTCCAGTCCGGGTGGGGCTTGCACAGGAAGACCTTCTCTGGGGGGCAGGACATCAGGCTTGCGCAGCAGCTGAAACTCGACTGCTGGTGCATCACGGTGTTCTCTGGCCACAACCATGCCAGGTCTCTCTGCATCAAAACTGCAATAGAATAGAAGGAAGAAAGTACATTAAACTATTGCCCACAGTACTGGCACTCCATATACATAAAATAGTACCAGAAAGTGTTGATTAAATAGACTAGCTAATGCATGATAATTACCTGAAGTGCTGGTAACTCGAAATCTGTGGGAGTGCCCGGAAGTAGGGTTTCAGATGCTCTTGCCAGTTGTAGCATTCAACAAGCACGGTGCCATCTTCCAGTCCAACAAGCTGGGGGATGTTGACATGCTTCACAGGAGAGCTGTCCCTGACGACTCCAGCAATGGCAGACAGAGTGTCCACTCTGGTCTTCCTGAAGCTCTGCTTGACCAGGCCGAAGCACCAGTCAGGGCCAAACTGTAACCAAAACAAAAAACAAAGGTGTCAGACTAACATACCTCTCATGCTCTCTCATTCTGTTTCTCTCTGTAATAGCTACCTAGCTAGCTAGATATTAGCTGCCTCGCTGGCTAGTTTAGGAACAAAGGGCTAGCTCAGCTAACTAGCATGTTAGCTAACGTTAGCTAGCTAGCCTTTGTTAGTTAGTGCTAGATTTGTTATGCTAGCTAGACTCAGTCACTTGTTTAGAAAGGAGCTACTGCTAAACGACTAACGTAAATGTAAACAGCACAGATAGTATAAAGATAGCTTACCCTATAGAAAAGCAGAAAGCTTGGCGGCAGACAACCGTCGTGTGAATCTGGTACGTCGTTCGACGCAACTTTATTCACTACCACATTCCGAGTTTGTACCATCGTCAACATCCATGTAGTCCTTTAGGTACGAATCCATAAGTTCTCCATTGTCGAATCGTCGAGCGGCGTTGAGCAGATCTTTGTTCAGAGCTTTCGCAAAAGCTGTAGCATCCATGGTTAAACTTGGAACTGTAAACAAAGACGGCGTGCTGTTGTTATGGGCAGGGTGGGGGGTAGAGAACCCGGAAGCAATAGCCAATGAAAACAAATCATGCTAATCGATCTGCCCGCCCCCAAACCCGGCTCGAAATCAGCTAAAAACGAGCTTAGTTTGCAGACTAATTAAACGTATTTCGTGAACCTAAAACTGTTGTCTGTTATAGTAAGTAGGTTCTTCACAACTTCAACTTTGGTAATACGCAAAAAAACAAAAAACGAAAAAAAACGTTTTTTTAGCTATTTTGCCCTCTAGCGCATTTCGGGGTTTGCCGAGTTGCGGACCAAATCACCAGCCGCTGTCACATATGAATAACAGGAGTTAATTTTTGAGAACAGCTTAGAATGTTGGAGTGACATCTGATCATTATTTTCAATGTTCCAGGAATCTGTCCAACTTGTCATATGTTCTATAAACATGAGGTCACGCAGTGGTGTTACCTGTTTAGGCCGGATAATGGTGACCCCATTTGAGTCACAGCACATCTGAAACCCTAGTTTGCACAGCAGATCTCTCCCCATTAGGTTAACAGGACAACAATGAGAATAGATAAATTGGTGTTGGAATTCAGCATCATCCAACACAACAGGAAGTGACGTAGTCATTCTCTCAGATTTTTCAATACCTGCTGCACCAATGGTTTTTGCAACTTCATTTGTCAGTTTAGGAACAACATTAATCTTTGAGGAGCTTAGGACTGATGAGTGTGCCTCAAACTATAAACATGATACATTTAACATGACCATTTAAAAATATATAATTGGGTTAGGAGATGCTGTATTCAGATTAAGACACTGGCAAACATTATTTATCCTCCCACCATCATGCACAAACCTTACGTCCTCAGCTACATCTGTCTTCTCCTGTTTATTTACCTTAAAAAAAAAGGCTCTATCATGGCTAGTTAAAATCTCCCTTGTGGGTTGTTCAAGGGAACTCCAGCAGGTGGCGCTTGACCCCAAGTCTGAGGCTCTAGCCAATTCTTCCTTCCTGACCTGTTCTTGTTCGGTGTAATACCTCGTAGAAAGGGGCGCGCTTAACTCGTATTGTAGAGGGGAGAGAGAAGGGACGTGGCTAATGGCGGGAGCATGAAAAGGGGGAAGAACAGCCTGGTTGGGTGTGAGCACGGAGCAACGAGTCGAGGGGGACAGATCTTATTTTAAATCAGAGTTATTCTGCTGGGGAAATGGCGGAGAGACCGTCTGCTGAACCTCCTTATCTTTCCTTCCTGACCTAAAAAACCCTCTCGTGCTACTCTCTCCCAAATCTTAAAAGCAGACCAGTCTATAGAATTAACAGGCTTTTCCCTTAACCTAGACATCTCAAACACCTCTAGCTGAGCCCGAATCTTAGCTAAAAAATTTAACACTAAATGTCAGATGGGGATGTAAGAAATCGAAAATGCTTTAGCGCATAACAAAATCTGCCAACAAACGCTCGCAGAATAATGCTTCAGCGCAACAATCTCATCAGGGCTAGACAGCGAACTAGTATTTCTATTCATAATTAACACAATACTCTACAGCCTATAATTCAAAACTAACGGTGAAAAGAAAAGTATAGTTAAAACAGCAAGGCGGGAAATAAACAAAGGAATACAATTTCGAAGAAATAGACACATTAAACCGCTAAGTAACTCACCCAGCAACTGGTCCTTTGTCCCTCTGGCTCGATGGCGGTTCACGGGAGAGCGGAGTCTCCCAGGCGACCAGCTACTAGATTCTAGCAGTTAGGATTTAACAGTCTAAACAGTGTACAAAATACTTACAATACTTTACCTGGATCAATGGCGCGCTTAACAAACAATACAAGGCAAGAGCCGAAGCTCAAACAGTAAACAACAAAACGAACAACTCCCGTGCAGGGACACAGAACACAAAAGACGAACAAAGGGGACGAACACAGGACGAACACAGGACGAACACAGGCCCACGTTACAACACTCGGCTGCCTCTTGGTTGGAAGCTACCCAACTAAAAAGGGACAAACGCTTCTACCAGAAACGCGGGTCGGAACCACTCCCCGTAGCTACCTTCGCAGAGAAAAAATACAACGGTACAACCTTCGCTGAGAAAAATACAACGGTACAACCTTCGCTGAGAAAAAATACAACGGTACAACCTCCGCTGAGAAAAAATACAAAGGTACAACCTTCGCTGAGAAAAAATACAACGGTACAACCTTCGCTGAGAAAAAATACAACGGTACAACTCCCCGTAGCTACATCTGTTGGTAATCGTTCAAAAACGAAACATCAACAACAACGAGCGCCCTACCCTCGGTAGGAAACACCCAACTCCCCCCCACGGGGCTTTTGTTTTCAGAACACACCAGACCAACACAATCCGAAACTAAAACAAGGCAAATACAACTCAGAACCATAAGAGGGTTGGTTTAAACGTACCTGTGAGTTTCAAGTATCCAGTGGAAGAACTGAGGAAATAATCTCAGCGTGCGCTCTGGCGCAAGAGAGAAGATTGACTTTCCAAGCCCGCTATGGACCGACACGTCTGCCGACCAGTTCATCCACTGAAATCCCGAAGCAACACGCAGGCAGTCCTCCCTTTTCATCCGCGTCGCCAACTGTAATAGAAATTTAACTGATCTAGTCAAAAAAGGATTTACCAAGATTCGCTCAAAAGGTTTAGTCTGGTTTATTGTGAAAAGCATACGAGCGCAAGGACTTCCTGAACAACGCAACAAGGGTGGTATCCAGCGAAGTGCCCGCTCTGTCTTTTGCTGTGCCTTATATGCAGTCAAACCACAGGTAAGGTGCTTCCAGGATGTGATTGGCTACTCCATTGTACGTCATATGAAATGGCAGGCGTGGCCAAGAGTACAGACATGTGACATGAGAAAAAGGCGGCAATTGGGGACAAAGGATGACAAAGGATGGTTATTCTGTTGTAGACAGATGGCCTTCTGGAAGCCATTTTGTATGTTAGCACAGCTATGTGAATATTTGGGGGAGGTGATGAATTACAAAAGGAGTGAGAGGACAAAGGTTTAAGGTGTTTGGCTGTAAATTCCACAACAGGACACAAAAACCTGGCATCTGCAAACAGGGTTGTCATACTCAGAAAGGCCGTCGTGCAGAATAAGACGACAAGAACAAAAAATAACAAACCCACTCGAAACAGTAGAAAGTGTGAAAGGACGGGAGAGAGCAGCTAAATCACAGATCAACAGGTATGAACTTAATCTGAAGGAATTATACCTAGTCCATTTAACTCTTAGACTTCTCTTTCCGTCGTACCCCGCCATTCCTCTTTGGTGCGTAACGCAGCCACTTCTGCACTCCATCCCTGTAAGTCAATTCCGTCAGCCTGCAGTCAAATTGACGAGCAGCAACTGAAAAAAAAAGAAGTTATAATTTATTTATTTTTTATTATAATAATAGGGAGAAGAAAGCTGCAGTGGATGCGTTCCAGTGTGTACTGTTTAGTGTACTAGATTTTCAGGTGGCCTTAATTGAGCAATTCACCCATCAACCCACCCTCAAGCATATCTTCATATAATTGATTCACACCAAGGCCTGATTCATACTCACGTAAGCAACGCAAGCTACGTTATGAGCGTAAGCTCCAATACGACTCTGAGCTTGTGTGTATTGTCAGATGTAATATATCACCAGTCCAGCAGGGGGGGCAAATAGGTCTATACGGCGAAAACCATGGTGAAAGTTTAGCATCCCTATCGGAAACACAAGGAATTGCATTTGTGCTTGCATCAAGTGACAAATTTCGGCATGACACACGCAAGGAAGTCTTGCGTAGCCTTGCGAAGCTTGCATTGCTTGCATTTATGTAGAATATGCGTAGAGTATGAATATGTAGAGTATGAATGGACCCTAATACTCAATTCTGTCTACTCTCTGTGTCTCAGAGGAGTAAAGTACTAATCCTAGTATTTTGAGGTGCAGGCTCACCAAACATGCAGTCCTGCATCAGTGTGTCCTTGAAGGCCCTCTTCTCTCCCTTTCCCACCCAGTTAAAAATGCAGGCTAGAGTGTTTGTCATGGCAGCGGATAGCATTCGTCGGATCATGTTTTCAGAGTTGGTCCCTCCAACTAATGCCAGGCGCGTAATCTTAACAAATTAGAGATAAAATGGTTAGTGTGCTACAGAGTACTATGTAAATGCACAGAGTATCTACTCATTTATAAATAATTACAAATGTAATGAATTTTAAGTTGTTCACCATCTTTCCCTCCATTCCTATACCAACAGGGGATTTTGGCAAAATACCAACATGTTTAGCTGTGTTGCTCATTCCATGAATACAGGATCCTTAGAGTTTCAAAACACCATACAGCTTGGACAAAATAACAATATAATCACAAAAAAGTTACGTAGTGCAGGTTCAGAGGTGAGATAGGTAGTTTGCTTTTGGCTTTATTTGGTAAAATTGGCATAATATCCTTTCAGCTATCAGTAACAGAAGTGCTCTGAGAATAAACTTGGATCTCCGTGTTTACCGCTGCCTCTGTATTTTGGATTCAAAGAATGCACCGCTCCCGAATGTATTGACCAATCAGGGTCTCTATCTCGCCACACCTACCAGTCATGTTTGGAGGGAGGGACTACATCATGATTGACAGGAGGGACGGGCCGGGTTCTTTTGGAAAAGATGACCAATCGGAGGCCTTGTTGACGTCAAACTACTTACCCCACCTTTAAGTGCTTAAATTTTAAGCCTAAACTCCATGACAAAAAAAAACATGACAAAGATGGGAAAGTCACAAGGGATAGGTTTCTCAGTTCAGAGGGCATCAGTAAGGTTAAGAGCCTGCTCAGAAAAAGGTACTTGCCTTTCAACACTTGGCTTGATTCCCCTCCATATAACCTTCCCGGTGGTGTTTCTGGAGCTGAAGGGGGGTGGGGTGGGGGGCGAGGGGTCAATTGAGTCAGGTCCGGTGAGCTGAAGCCGTGTGCATAGCTGGCACCGCCGTCTAAAAGATAAGACTCCATTATTAATTGTTTATAAGCAAGTCATGAGAACCAATGCTTCTCGAGCCTAGTGGCCCATAGAGCAGGAGCCTATATCATGTTTCCATAGCGTGAGGCAGCTTGATGGACAAGTACACCCCCTGGACATGATGCTAGTATGTCGCAGGGACTTACCCCAATCCAACCCTTGATACTGAGTGCCAAGCAGGGAGATATCGGGTACCTTTTTTTTTTTTTTACTGTCTTTGGTATGACTCGGTCAGGGATCAAACTCACAACCTCCCAATCTTAGGGCGGACACTTACCACAAGGCCACTGAGCAACATTAAGATGAGAAATACATACCATTCCTTGCTTGCTCTGATGGCATAGCGTAGTAGGGGCTGGCGTTACATTTTGGCGTTCCTAGAGAAATAGACAGAAATAACAAAATAAGGCAAATGAACACTATCAAAGTTGTTATCCATGAGCACCATATGGCAATTGTACCTAGCTCCATAGGGTTACTTTCCAACTTTAGATAAAGGAGGCCTGTGGGATGAACACACTTTACTGAGTGAGTAATTAAAATAATAGTTTACCACCTAACATAAAAAGTCCACATAATAGCCTATTGGTCTACTTAATAACGAGGGTTGCAAGTTGCAACACACACCTGTCATTAGGGGGTGCTGGTCAACTACACAAACACTATAAAAGAATAAAAGAGTTGGCGGACAGACTGAAACGTTGGTCATATGGCAGCTACAGTACATGAGTGTACGCTGACTTAAACCATTGGTCTACTTACCATCATTACAGAGGTCCACTGACCCCAACTCGGCCAAGTAGTTTCCACATAAGCCTACAATGAGAGAATACAAAACATGAACTATGAATGCTGTAACTCGGACAATGGACATTTACATACTGTCAATCCGGAGGTAGTAGTGTGAAGTGGTCCCCTTACCATTATTAGCCTGGCCAAATGACGGAACGTCCTCCGAGTTGCTTCCTCCAGAGGCTAAAAGGGAACAAAAGACATGAATAATGGATGCTTTTGAACACATATCACATGACTGATGTTTTTGACGGAGGAACTAAATGCTTGTAAATTAAAGCTCACATGCAATTACATTTTGTTTCTGCCATTTAATTAGTTATGATATACCAATGCTTGCCTTTGGGGTTGGTGCTGAGGGGTACTGGCTGGATTCTGGCAGCACTGTAGTAACAAGTGGAATTATACATGACAATATGTAGGCTACAGTAGGTGTAGCAGTTAGTGCCATAACTGATAGGTGTCACCACTGTTCCTGGAAAATGGACATCAGGTGGCTTGACAAATTTTCTCTTGACACTGCCTGTTTCTTGCTCCTCATCCATGTACACAGGATTTGGCCTGGAAAATAAAAAAATAAACATTCAACATTCCCAGCAATTGAAATAAGGAGCCCATGTCAGGAGCTCATGGCCTGTTTCTGTAGAATGAGGCAGCTTGAGGTTCAAGTACACAGACATGACACTTGTCTAACACAGGACTGACATCCAATCCAACCCTTGAGTCTGAGTGCCAAGCAGGGAAGAATAGACCAATAATTGGTTTAAAAACATTGAGATTGGACGCGCAAGTGCCGGTTGCATGCATGTCCCAACAGATCCCCAAGCCTGTTTTAGGGAGAGCTGGTTTCAGTTAATTCAACCTCCTCCTGTATGTTGACTGGACAGGTGCTGCGCAATGGTGTTGCGCGCCGAGAATCGACGATGTACAAGCTCACAACACACCGTGGATGCGACTGTTGTGAGCTTGTAGGTCTGCTATTCTCGGCCGTTCTCTGCACACAAAACCATCACGCACGGAACTGGGAAAGCAAGCAGACTCTGGTGCCATGGTGAAGTGAAGCGCTCCCTCCGTATGTCTCGGCTATTGACAGCGACTGGAGGCGGGGTTGGAACTTATTTTTAACTTATTGTTTACACACAACAGAAACCAAGGATTATATATTTCAGGAGGGAACAATCAAAGTAAACATCCTAAGCCTTCTTCCTCTACACTGGGGGTGCTGTGACCACTTTTCCATTGCATCTTGTGAGCGGTTGGGTTCTTTTGGTTCCAGCCTGTGCATGCATACTGGTTCTTATCAGTGTGACGTTGTCTGATAAGGTGTCTATTGAGTTAAAATCAGGCCGGATATCGAACCTGACCTCCTAATCTCAGGGTGGACACTCACCACAAAGCGTATAGGTGTAGGCTAATTAACCAACACATTAAACACATTTGGTTGAGGAATTCAACTGTACCTTACTCTTCTTTTCCCACGTGCATCTGCTTCGTCCTCCGAGTCCAGATCAGTGGTTGGACATCAAGTATTCACATACTTTTCTTCATTTCGTTTGGCCTTTTCAAATGAGTCTGTAAAAGAACAAGCAGAAAATAACAGTATGACATTTCTTAATAAGTAGTCATTGTCACAAATTGAATTGACAAGCCTAGATATGGAACAATTCACATCAGACAATAGTAATGCAATTACTACTTACCACAAGTCATCAAGAGCCGGACATTCTCGTATGTGGTCCATCCTTTATGGGGCGTCATATGTTCCTTAAGGGCCTTCGAATAATTTATGTTTCTGGGGGGCCATAACAATGTACCTTCTTTTGGATTGAACCAGCTGGCAAGAACTGTTGCAGCTCCGCCATTTGGAAATAGTGTAACAGCCCAAAGCACCACCTCACTTTCCATTCTGTATACAAAATCAAAATAACAAAAAATAAAATAAACTAGGGCTGCGAGCAGCAGTGAGCGGGCCCTCGCACCCCACGCGAGTCGGGGTGCGGCGCCGTTAAAGGCTGTGCTATTTCGGTGTCCAGTACTGAGAGAAACTTCCTGTCACCAGTAGGTGGCGCTCTAAGCGTGACTCAATACCGAAGCATAGATGTGTTCAGGACGGTACCTTGATGAAGCGTGAGAAATGTTGAGTAAATCGGATAACGTATGTAGGAGTTATGAGGACTTCCTGTTTCACCAGTAGGTGGCGCTGTAAGTGTGACTCAATACCGACACATAGATGGGTTCAGAAGGCCACCTTCATGAAGCGTCAGCAATTTGGTGCAAATCGGATAATGTATGCAGGAGTTATGAGGACTTCCTGTTTCACCAATAGGTGGCGCTATACGTATGACGCAATACTGACACATAGATGTGTTCAGGACAGAACCGTCATGAAGCGTGAGCTATATCGGACAAATCGGATAATGTATGGAGGAGTTATGAGGACTTCCTGTTTCACCAATAGGTGGCGCTATAAGTATGACGCAATACTGACACATAGATGTGTTCAGGACAGAACCGTCATGAAGCGTGAGATATATCGGACAAATCGGATAATGTATGGAGGAGTTATGGGGACTTCCTGTTTCACCAATAGGTGGCGCTATAAGTATGACGCAATACTGACACATAGATGTGTTCAGGACAGAACCGTCATGAAGCGTGAGATATATCGGACAAATTGGATAATGTATGGAGGAGTTATGAGGACTTCCTGTTTCACCAATAGGTGGCGCTATAAGTATGACGCAATACTGACACATAGATGTGTTCAGGACAGAACCGTCATGAAGCGTGAGATATATCGGACAAATTGGATAATGTATGGAGGAGTTATGAGGACTTCCTGTTTCACCAATAGGTGGCGCTATAAGTATGACGCAATACTGACACATAGATGTGTTCAGGACAGAACCGTCATGAAGCGTGAGATATATCGGACAAATTGGATAATGTATGGAGGAGTTATGAGGACTTCGTGTTTTATGACGAAATGTCAAACTTTGGCAGGGCGCCACGGCAAGGGTGTTTGGTGAAAACTCAATTTTTTTGATAACTTTTGATCACAAAGGTCTTAAGATGAAGCTGACCCGATATGAAGTTGATCGGATGAAATCTGTAGGAGGAGTTCGTCGAAGTACGAGGCATGGAAATGGTCAAAACAAGGACAAAATGGCACATTAAGAGCAAAATGGCGGACTTCCTGTTGCATGTTGGGTATAGCTCCAAGAGACATTTAAGTGTGGCTCGATGAAATACATATGCCCACCGAATTTCGTTAGCCTACATCAAACTGAAAGGTGGGGCTCGCCATTTTAAACTTTCCAGGGGGCGCTCTTGAGCCGTTTTGCCACGCCCATTTCCGTCACCCATGAATTATCAAATTTTTCACCGGGACTGACGTATCTGCAAAGTTTCATCCGTTTTCATCGATGTTCAGGCCGCCTAAAAGGCATTTGTTTGGAGTAAAGGAGAAGAAGGAGAAGGAGAATAATAATCCTTCGAGTTTCAATAGGGCCTCGCACCGCCAGTGCTCGGGCCCTAAATACTGCTCATCAGATGTCATTAACTCGCTGGGCTGAGCTGGGCTTGACGTGGACTGGGCTTGGCTGGACTGACTGGGCTTCACTGGACTGACTGGGCTTGGCTGGACTGACTGGGCTTGGCTGGACTTTACTGGGCTGGGCCGCCGGCATGCTACTGCATATGAGCTATTGGAATAGCGATGAGGCCATTTCCCTCTGACTCTGGATACAGAACACATTTACGTTTGATACAACCAAGTTTACCAACCCCAATATTGTCACGCAACTCTCTAACCTTGTATGTACCTATGCATGAGGACTCACAGGGATATGTGTAATATGATTCTTGGTGTCTGAACCTTTTGTACATCACATAGTCTGTATCTTCTGCCTGGACTATATTCTGCACTACTGCAATAGAATCTCCCACCTCAATACAATTATCCCCCTGCTTTGTAGACAAGCTAAAACGACTACTGGAGACCTTTGTGTACTGTACAGCAACACTGAAATATTGGGGGAGTGGACCATCAGTATGAATAATGTTCTGTAAGACTGGTTCATCTGTTGATAATGGAACCTCAAAATGTGGCTGTTCTGACAACCTTTTGACCACCTGTTGTAGAGGTTGGTGTGGCTTGCGTAAAAGATGCTTTATTTGGCCAAGATAATTCTCAAAAGGGAATCCTGAAACATTATCTAAAGGTCCAAATTGCTTGTATTCATCGGCTAAATGTATAAGCTGGTGTACACTGAACACAATCTCATCCCTGCCATATAACTGTCCAAAGTGTTCCACAAAGGAAATCATCAATCTATGCGCAAATTCAACCATTTGGCCAGAAATTCCTGGAGACAAAAACAAATACATGGCCACTGAAAACAACATGAAGTTGTCATAAAGCTCACTGGGAAGACAATCCTTCAGAACTACAGGGCCCCAGTACAATATGAAGGATCGGAGCTCTGTAGCTTTCCAACGATCCAGCTCATTCAAACCTCTTGGCTTGCGATTGAATTCACAAGGGGTGTGGGAATGTAACCCCCGCAGTTTGCTTGATATACTGTTAACAGTTTGTGAAGGAAGCCTAGTGGCTAGATTGCCCTTTAACCACATATTCAACTGTTTTCTCATCACCCCAAGACAACAGAGGTGCATATAATCAATTGGAAATGAAGAAACCATCTTTACTGTTCCTGTTAAAGGACTGAGTGTTTGTTTCAAGTGATGTTCCTCATCAGTCATATCACAATAACTCGAGTCTGTCCTGAGCCTGACATTTGTTTCAGGATAAGTCATTTTCTTCCTCCACAGACCGTATTGATCACACTTGTCGCATCCTGAATAGCCATTATGTGACTTGACATTCTTAACGAAGGCTCTGGCTGGAGCATCACACACAAATGAGGAAACCAGTACTTTCAATCTCTTACCATTATGAACAACGCCACTAGCCAGTACATTTTTTTTCAGGTCGCTAACAAATTGCTGGACTGACCTGGGCTGGGCTGACCTGGGCTGTACTGGGCTGACCGGGGAAGTACTGGGCTGGGCTGACCTGGGCTGGGCTGACCTCAGCTGGACTGGGCTGACCTGGGCTGCCAGTATGCTACTGCATATGAGCTATGCAGGGCTGGACTGGACTGGACTGGACTGACCTGAGCTGGGGCTGGGCTGACCTGAGCTGGGGCTGGGTTGCGGCTGGGCTGACCTGAGCTGAGCTGGGGCTAGGGCTAGGTTGGGGCTGGGCTGACCTGAGCTGGGGCTAGGTTAGGGCTGGGCTGGGCTGACCTGAGCTGGGTCTAGGTTGGGGCTGGGCTGACCTGAGCTGGGGTTGGGCTGACCTGAGCTGAGCTGGGGCTGGACTGACCTGGTGCTGGGCTGATGCTGATTAAAAGAGGTAAAGAGAGGTGGTGCTAATTATATTACTTGGCCTTGTAGTGAATCCCCTTGACTTGTAGTAAAATCCTGAAATTAGAGGAAACAAAGCAGAACTAGGGCTGCGAGCAGCAGTGAGCGGGCCCTCGCACCCCACGCGTGTCGGGGTGTGGCGCCGTTAAAGGGTGTGCTATTTCGGTGTCCAGTACTGACAGAAACTTCCTGTCACCAGTAGGTGGCGCTCTAAGCGTGACTCAATACCGACGCATGGATGTGTTCAGGACGGTACCTTGATGAAGCGTGAGAAATGTTGTGTAAATCGGACAAAGTATGTAGGAGTTATGAGGACTTCCTGTAAGCAGTAGGTGGCGCTGTAGGTATGACGCAATACTGACCTACAGATGTGTTCAAGATGCGACCTTCATCAAGCGTGAGCAATTTGGAGTAAATCGGATAATGTATGTAGGAGTTATGAGTACTTCCTGTTTCACCAGTAGGTGGCGCTGTAAGTGTAACTCAATACCGACGCATAGATGTGTTCAGAAGGTGACCTTCATGAAGCGTCAGCAATTTGGTGCAAATCGGATAATGTATGCAGGAGTTATGAGGACTTCCTGTTTCACCAATAGGTGGCGCTATAAGTATGACGCAATACTGACACATAGATGTGTTCAGGACAGAACCGTCATGAAGCGTGAGATAAATCGGACAAATCGGATAATGTATGGAGGAGTTATGAGGACTTCCTGTTTCACCAATAGGTGGCGCTATAAGTATGACGCAATACTGACACATAGATGTGTTCAGGACAGAACCGTCATGAAGCGTGAGATATATCAGACAAATCGGATAATGTATGGAGGAGTTATGAGGACTTCCTGTTTCACCAATAGGTGGCGCTATAAGTATGACGCAATACTGACACATAGATGTGTTCAGGACAGAACCGTCATGAAGCGTGAGATATATCGGACAAATCGGATAATGTATGGAGGAGTTATGAGGACTTCCTGTTTCACCAATAGGTGGCGCTATAAGTATGATGCAATACTGACACATAGATGTGTTCAGGACAGAACCGTCATGAAGCGTGAGATATATCGGACAAATTGGATAATGTATGGAGGAGTTATGAGGACTTCGTGTTTTATGGCGAAATGTCAAACTTTGGCGGGGCGCCACGGCAAGGGTGTTTGGTGAAAACTCAATTTTTTTGATAACTTTTGATCACAAAGGTCTTAAGATGAAGCTGACCCGATATGAAGTTGATCGGATGAAATCTGTAGGAGGAGTTCGTCGAAGTACGAGGCATGGAAATGGTCAAAACAAGGACAAAATGGCACATTAAGAGCAAAATGGCGGACTTCCTGTTGCATGTTGGGTATAGTTTCAAGAGACATTTTAGTGTGTCTCGATGAAATACATATGCCCTCCGAATTTCGTTCGCCTACATCAAACTGAAAGGTGGGGCTCGCCATTTTAAACTTTCCAGGGGGCGCTCTTGAGCCGTTTTGCCACGCCCATTTCCGTCACCAATGATATATCCGATTTTCACCGGGACTGATGTATCTGCAAAGTTTCATCCGTTTTCATTGATGTTTAGGCCGCCAAAAAGGCATTTGTTTCGGAAGAAGAAGGAGAAGAAGGAGAATAAGGAGAATAATAATAATCCTTCGAGTTTCAATAGGGCCTCGCACCGCCAGTGCTCGGGCCCTAATAAAAAATGATGCATAAACCAACAGTAAAAATATATATCAGCATATATATCTATGCAACAATTGTATCTAAATATCCTATATGAAGCTTTAACTTTACTAGCTAAAGCCAAGTTAGCAACCAAGAAGGCTGGTTAGAGGATACCACTGTTAGCTGACCAAAAACGCACAACAAAGTCATCTATGCACAATTTTACCCAAATATTCCATATAATGCTTTATCTTGACTGTATCAGACCAAATTTGATGTCATTTCTGAAGGATGGTAGAGATTTCTTACGGATTTGTGATTTCTTTGACTCCTCTTCGTATGGGGAAAATAAATGGCCGTTGGAACATTAAATGCAAAAGTTTGGGGACCTCAAGTCCCGTGAGATCTGGTTGGTCTCGCGAGCTGCGCAAGGTGGAGGGAGCACCACACATTGAAACAATGTCAATTCATTGTAGGGCATTTCAACATTGAAAAACCAACATCTATATTAAATTGATTCAACAACACTTTTTCAATCGTTGAAATGGTATCTGTAATAAAACATTGAATTAACATAGATCTTTCAACCTCAACCAAAAAGAACCAATTTGACCAAAATCCAACGTTGAATCAATGTCTTTTGCTATCTGGGTATTGCTGTTGTACACCGACCTGTGGCAGATGTACGCGGCTGTTTCTCATGATTGGTTGGGAGTAGGAGGCTGATCTCAGAGTATGTTCATGCCACCCTTTGGTACTTGAGGACCCCCGCTTTATAGCCTCCTAGCCCCCACCACTTTGGAGAAATGTGGCGTGTACCGGTGCCATAGGTCGGTGTACAACCGCAATAGGTTTACATGATAAACTTTAAATTGCTCGGATTGGCTCAAAACCTATGCACAGTAACAGTACACCATGGAGACATGAACATACTGCAATATCAGCCTCCTAGACCAAGAATCTTTGGAGATATTGACCCGTACACTCACCATGTAAACCTATTGCTGTTGTACACCGACCTGTGGCGGCTGTACGCGGCTGTTTCTCATGATTGGTTGGGAGTAGGAGGCTGATCTCAGAGCATGTTCATGCCAACCTTTGGTACTTGAGGACTCCTGCTTTATAGCCTACTAGCCCCCACCACTTTGGAGAAATATGGCGTGTACCGCCGCCATAGGTTGGTGTACAACCGCAATAGGTTTACATGTTAAAATTAAAATTGCTCGGATTGGCTCGAAACCTATGCACAGTAACAGTACACCATGGAGACATGAACATACTGCAATATCAGCCTCCTAGACCAAGAATCTTTGGAGATATTGACCCGTACACTCACCATGTAAACCTATTGCTGTTGTACACCGACCTGTGGCGGCTGTACGCGGCTGTTTCTCATGATTGGTTGGGAGTAGGAGGCTGATCTCAGAGTATGTTCATGCCACCCTTTGGTACTTGAGGACCCCCGCTTTATAGCCTCCTAGCCCCCACCACTTTGGAGAAATGTGGCGTGTACCGCCGCCATAGGTCGGTGTACAACCGCAATAGGTTTACATGATAAAATTAAAATTGCTTGAATCAACTCAACCCTCTGCACAGTAACAGTACTCCATGGAGACATGAACCTACTGCCATATCAACCTCCTACCCCAAGACACTTTGGAGATATTGCCAACCTAACCCTAACCTAACCAAAAAGCACCGCATAGACAATGCATTGACATGTATCGAAAAATTAACGGAACGTCGTAGAGCTTCACGGATGGTCTCATTTGAAAGCTATCCTAGGAATTAGTGGGATGAGGTGGTGGTTGGGAGAGGCTATGACCTTTTACTCTGGAGATATTGACCCGTACACTCACCATGTAAACCTATTGCTGTTGTACACCGACCTGTGGCGGCTGTACGCGGCTGTTTCTCATGATTGGTTGGGAGTAGGAGGCTGATCTCAGAGTATGTTCATGCCACCCTTTGGTACTTGAGGACCCCCGCTTTATAGCCTCCTAGCCCCCACCACTTTGGAGAAATGTGGCGTGTACCGCCGCTATAGGTCGGTGTACAACCGCAATAGGTTTACATGTTAAAATAAAAATTGCTCGGATTGGCTCGAAACCTATGCACAGTAACAGTACACCATGGAGACATGAACATACTGCAATATCAGCCTCCTAGACCAAGAATCTTTGGAGATATTGACCTGTACACTCACCATGTAAACCTATTGCTGTTGTACACCGACCTGTGGCGGCTGTACGCGGCTGTTTCTCATGATTGGTTGGGAGTAGGAGGCTGATCTCAGAGTATGTTCATGCCACCCTTTGGTACTTGAGGACTCCCCCTTTATAGCCTCCTAGCCCCCACCACTTTGGAGAAATGTGGCGTGTACCGCCGCAATAGGTCGGTGTACAACCGCAATAGGTTTACATGATAAAATTAAAATTGCTTGAATCAACTCAACCCTCTGCACAGTAACAGTACTCCATGGAGACAAGAACCTACTGCCATATCAACCTCCTACCCCAAGACACTTTGGAGATATTGCCAACCTAACCCTAACCTAACCAAAAAGCACCGCATAGACAATGCATTGACATGTATCGAAAAATTAACGGAACGTCGTAGAGCTCCACGGATGGTCTCATTTGAAAGCTAGCCTAGGAATTAGTGGGATGAGTTGGTGGTTGGGAGAGGCTATGACCTTTCACTCTGGAGATATTGACCCGTACACTCACCATGTAAACCTATTGCTGTTGTACACCGACCTGTGGCGGCTGTACGCGGCTGTTTCTCATGATTGGTTGGGAGTAGGAGGCTGATCTCAGAGTATGTTCATGCCACCCTTTGGTACTTGAGGACCCCCGTTTTATAGCCTCCTAGCTTCCACCACTTTGGAGAAATGTGGCATGTACCGCCGCCATAGGTCGGTGTACAACCGCAATAGGTTTACATGTTAAAATTAAAATTGCTCGGATTGGCTCGAAACCTATGCACAGTAACAGTACACCATGGAGACATGAACATACTGCAATATCAGCCTCCTAGACCAAGAATCTTTGGAGATATTGACCCGTACACTCACCATGTAAACCTATTGCTGTTGTACACCGACCTGTGGCGGCTGTACGCGGCTGTTTCTCATGATTGGTTGGGAGTAGGAGGCTGATCTCAGAGTATGTTCATGCCACCCTTTGGTACTTGAGGACCCCCGCTTAATAGCCTCCTAGCCCCCACCACTTTGGAGAAATGTGGCGTGTACCGCCGCCATAGGTCGGTGTACAACCGCAATAGGTTTACATGATAAAATTAAAATTGCTTGAATCAACTCAACCCTCTGCACAGTAACAGTACTCCATGGAGACATGAACCTACTGCCATATTAACCTCCTACCCCAAGACACTTTGGAGATATTGCCAACCTAACCCTAACCTAACTAAAAAGCACCGCATAGACAATGCATTGACATGTATCGAAAAATTAACGGAACGTCGTAGAGCTTCACGGATGGTCTCATTTGAAAGCTATCCTAGGAATTAGTGGGATGAGGTGGTGGTTGGGAGAGGCTATGACCTTTCACTCTGGATATATTGACCCGTACACTCACCATGTAAACCTATTGCTGTTGTACACCGACCTGTGGCGGCTGTATGCGGCTGTTTCTCATGATTGGTTGGGAGTAGGAGGCTGATCTCAGAGTATGTTCATGCCACCCTTTGGTACTTGAGGACCCCCGCTTTATAGCCTCCTAGCCCCCACCACTTTGGAGAAATGTGGCGTGTACCGCCGCTATAGGTCGGTGTACAACCGCAATAGGTTTACATGTTAAAATAAAAATTGCTCGGATTGGCTCGAAACCTATGCACAGTAACAGTACACCATGGAGACATGAACATACTGCAATATCAGCCTCCTAGACCAAGAATCTTTGGAGATATTGACCTGTACACTCACCATGTAAACCTATTGCTGTTGTACACCGACCTGTGGCGGCTGTACGCGGCTGTTTCTCATGATTGGTTGGGAGTAGGAGGCTGATCTCAGAGTATGTTCATGCCACCCTTTGGTACTTGAGGACCCCGCTTTATAGCCTCCTAGCCCCCACCACTTTGGAGAAATGTGGCGTGTACCGCCGCAATAGATCGGTGTACAACCGCAATAGGTTTACATGATAAAATTAAAATTGCTTGAATCAACTCAACCCTCTGCACAGTAACAGTACTCCATGGAGACATGAACCTACTGCCATATCAACCTCCTACCCCAAGACACTTTGGAGATATTGCCAACCTAACCCTAACCTAACCAAAAAGCACCGCATAGACAATGCATTGACATGTATCGAAAAATTAACGGAACGTCGTAGAGCTTCACGGTTGGTCTCATTTGAAAGCTATCCTAGGAATTAGTGGGATGAGGTGGTGGTTGGGAGAGGCTATGACCTTTTACTCTGGAGATATTGACCCGTACACTCACCATGTAAACCTATTGCTGTTGTACACCGACCTGTGGCGGCTGTACGCGGCTGTTTCTCATGATTGGTTGGGAGTAGGAGGCTGATCTCAGAGTATGTTCATGCCACCCTTTGGTACTTGAGGACCCCCGCTTTATAGCCTCCTAGCCCCCACCACTTTGGAGAAATGTGGCGTGTACCGCCGCCATAGGTCGGTGTACAACCGCAATAGGTTTACATGATAAAATTAAAATTGCTTGAATCAACTCAACCCTCTGCACAGTAACAGTACACCATGGAGACATGAACCTACTGCCATATCAACCTCCTACCCCAAGACACTTTGGAGATATTGCCAACCTAACCCTAACCTAACCAAAAAGCACCGCATAGACAATGCATTGACATGTATCGAAAAATTAACGGAACGTCGTAGAGCTTCACGGATGGTCTCATTTGAAAGCTATCCTAGGAATTAGTGGGATGAGTTGGTGGTTGGGAGAGGCTATGACCTTTTACTCTGGAGATATTGACCCGTACACTCACCATGTAAACCTATTGCTGTTGTACACCGACCTGTGGCGTCTGTACGCGGCTGTTTCTCATGATTGGTTGGGAGTAGGAGGCTGATCTCAGAGTATGTTCATGCCACCCTTTGGTACTTGAGGACCCCCGCTTTATAGCCTCCTAGCCCCCACCACTTTGGAGAAATGTGGCGTGTACCGCCGCTATAGGTCGGTGTACAACCGCAATAGGTTTACATGTTAAAATAAAAATTGCTCGGATTGGCTCGAAACCTATGCACAGTAACAGTACACCATGGAGACATGAACATACTGCAATATCAGCCTCCTAGACCAAGAATCTTTGGAGATATTGACCCGTACACTCACCATGTAAACCTATTGCTGTTGTACACCGACCTGTGGCGGCTGTACGCGGCTGTTTCTCATGATTGGTTGGGAGTAGGAGGCTGATCTCAGAGTATGTTCATGCCACCCTTTGGTACTTGAGGACCCCCGCTTTATAGCCTCCTAGCCCCCACCACTTTGGAGAAATGTGGCGTGTACCGCCGCCATAGGTCGGTGTACAACCGCAATAGGTTTACATGATAAAATTAAAATTGCTTGAATCAACTCAACCCTCTGCACAGTAACAGTACACCATGGAGACATGAACCTACTGCCATATCAACCTCCTACCCCAAGACACTTTGGAGATATTGCCAACCTAACCCTAACCTAACCAAAAAGCACCGCATAGACAATGCATTGACATGTATCGAAAAATTAACGGAACGTCGTAGAGCTTCACGGATGGTCTCATTTGAAAGCTATCCTAGGAATTAGTGGGATGAGTTGGTGGTTGGGAGAGGCTATGACCTTTTACTCTGGAGATATTGACCCGTACACTCACCATGTAAACCTATTGCTGTTGTACACCGACCTGTGGCGTCTGTACGCGGCTGTTTCTCATGATTGGTTGGGAGTAGGAGGCTGATCTCAGAGTATGTTCATGCCACCCTTTGGTACTTGAGGACCCCCGCTTTATAGCCTCCTAGCCCCCACCACTTTGGAGAAATGTGGCGTGTACCGCCGCTATAGGTCGGTGTACAACCGCAATAGGTTTACATGTTAAAATAAAAATTGCTCGGATTGGCTCGAAACCTATGCACAGTAACAGTACACCATGGAGACATGAACATACTGCAATATCAGCCTCCTAGACCAAGAATCTTTGGAGATATTGACCTGTACACTCACCATGTAAACCTATTGCTGTTGTACACCGACCTGTGGCGGCTGTACGCGGCTGTTTCTCATGATTGGTTGGGAGTAGGAGGCTGATCTCAGAGTATGTTCATGCCACCCTTTGGTACTTGAGGACCCCGCTTTATAGCCTCCTAGCCCCCACCACTTTGGAGAAATGTGGCGTGTACCGCCGCAATAGATCGGTGTACAACCGCAATAGGTTTACATGATAAAATTAAAATTGCTTGAATCAACTCAACCCTCTGCACAGTAACAGTACTCCATGGAGACATGAACCTACTGCCATATCAACCTCCTACCCCAAGACACTTTGGAGATATTGCCAACCTAACCCTAACCTAACCAAAAAGCACCGCATAGACAATGCATTGACATGTATCGAAAAATTAACGGAACGTCGTAGAGCTTCACGGTTGGTCTCATTTGAAAGCTATCCTAGGAATTAGTGGGATGAGGTGGTGGTTGGGAGAGGCTATGACCTTTTACTCTGGAGATATTGACCCGTACACTCACCATGTAAACCTATTGCTGTTGTACACCGACCTGTGGCGGCTGTACGCGGCTGTTTCTCATGATTGGTTGGGAGTAGGAGGCTGATCTCAGAGTATGTTCATGCCACCCTTTGGTACTTGAGGACCCCCGCTTTATAGCCTCCTAGCCCCCACCACTTTGGAGAAATGTGGCGTGTACCGCCGCCATAGGTCGGTGTACAACCGCAATAGGTTTACATGATAAAATTAAAATTGCTTGAATCAACTCAACCCTCTGCACAGTAACAGTACACCATGGAGACATGAACCTACTGCCATATCAACCTCCTACCCCAAGACACTTTGGAGATATTGCCAACCTAACCCTAACCTAACCAAAAAGCACCGCATAGACAATGCATTGACATGTATCGAAAAATTAACGGAACGTCGTAGAGCTTCACGGATGGTCTCATTTGAAAGCTATCCTAGGAATTAGTGGGATGAGTTGGTGGTTGGGAGAGGCTATGACCTTTTACTCTGGAGATATTGACCCGTACACTCACCATGTAAACCTATTGCTGTTGTACACCGACCTGTGGCGTCTGTACGCGGCTGTTTCTCATGATTGGTTGGGAGTAGGAGGCTGATCTCAGAGTATGTTCATGCCACCCTTTGGTACTTGAGGACCCCCGCTTTATAGCCTCCTAGCCCCCACCACTTTGGAGAAATGTGGCGTGTACCGCCGCTATAGGTCGGTGTACAACCGCAATAGGTTTACATGTTAAAATAAAAATTGCTCGGATTGGCTCGAAACCTATGCACAGTAACAGTACACCATGGAGACATGAACATACTGCAATATCAGCCTCCTAGACCAAGAATCTTTGGAGATATTGACCCGTACACTCACCATGTAAACCTATTGCTGTTGTACACCGACCTGTGGCGGCTGTACGCGGCTGTTTCTCATGATTGGTTGGGAGTAGGAGGCTGATCTCAGAGTATGTTCATGCCACCCTTTGGTACTTGAGGACCCCCGCTTTATAGCCTCCTAGCCCCCACCACTTTGGAGAAATGTGGCGTGTACCGCCGCCATAGGTCGGTGTACAACCGCAATAGGTTTACATGATAAAATTAAAATTGCTTGAATCAACTCAACCCTCTGCACAGTAACAGTACACCATGGAGACATGAACCTACTGCCATATCAACCTCCTACCCCAAGACACTTTGGAGATATTGCCAACCTAACCCTAACCTAACCAAAAAGCACCGCATAGACAATGCATTGACATGTATCGAAAAATTAACGGAACGTCGTAGAGCTTCACGGATGGTCTCATTTGAAAGCTATCCTAGGAATTAGTGGGATGAGTTGGTGGTTGGGAGAGGCTATGACCTTTTACTCTGGAGATATTGACCCGTACACTCACCATGTAAACCTATTGCTGTTGTACACCGACCTGTGGCGTCTGTACGCGGCTGTTTCTCATGATTGGTTGGGAGTAGGAGGCTGATCTCAGAGTATGTTCATGCCACCCTTTGGTACTTGAGGACCCCCGCTTTATAGCCTCCTAGCCCCCACCACTTTGGAGAAATGTGGCGTGTACCGCCGCTATAGGTCGGTGTACAACCGCAATAGGTTTACATGTTAAAATAAAAATTGCTCGGATTGGCTCGAAACCTATGCACAGTAACAGTACACCATGGAGACATGAACATACTGCAATATCAGCCTCCTAGACCAAGAATCTTTGGAGATATTGACCTGTACACTCACCATGTAAACCTATTGCTGTTGTACACCGACCTGTGGCGGCTGTACGCGGCTGTTTCTCATGATTGGTTGGGAGTAGGAGGCTGATCTCAGAGTATGTTCATGCCACCCTTTGGTACTTGAGGACCCCCGCTTTTTAGCCTCCTAGCCCCCACCACTTTGGAGAAATGTGGCGTGTACCGCCGCAATAGGTCGGTGTACAACCGCAATAGGTTTACATGATAAAATTAAAATTGCTTGAATCAACTCAACCCTCTGCACAGTAACAGTACTCCATGGAGACATGAACCTACTGCCATATCAACCTCCTACCCCAAGACACTTTGGAGATATTGCCAACCTAACCCTAACCTAACCAAAAAGCACCGCATAGACAATGCATTGACATGTATCGAAAAATTAACGGAACGTCGTAGAGCTCCACGGATGGTCTCATTTGAAAGCTAGCCTAGGAATTAGTGGGATGAGGTGGTGGTTGGGAGAGGCTATGACCTTTTACTCTGGAGATATTGACCCGTACACTCACCATGTAAACCTATTGCTGTTGTACACCGACCTGTGGCGTCTGTACGCGGCTGTTTCTCATGATTGGTTGGGAGTAGGAGGCTGATCTCAGAGTATGTTCATGCCACCCTTTGGTACTTGAGGACCCCCGCTTTATAGCCTCCTAGCCCCCACCACTTTGGAGAAATGTGGCGTGTACCGCCGCTATAGGTCGGTGTACAACCGCAATAGGTTTACATGTTAAAATAAAAATTGCTCGGATTGGCTCGAAACCTATGCACAGTAACAGTACACCATGGAGACATGAACATACTGCAATATCAGCCTCCTAGACCAAGAATCTTTGGAGATATTGACCTGTACACTCACCATGTAAACCTATTGCTGTTGTACACCGACCTGTGGCGGCTGTACGCGGCTGTTTCTCATGATTGGTTGGGAGTAGGAGGCTGATCTCAGAGTATGTTCATGCCACCCTTTGGTACTTGAGGACCCCCGCTTTATAGCCTCCTAGCCCCCACCACTTTGGAGAAATGTGGCGTGTACCGCCGCAATAGGTCGGTGTACAACCGCAATAGGTTTACATGATAAAATTAAAATTGCTTGAATCAACTCAACCCTCTGCACAGTAACAGTACTCCATGGAGACATGAACCTACTGCCATATCAACCTCCTACCCCAAGACACTTTGGAGATATTGCCAACCTAACCCTAACCTAACCAAAAAGCACCGCATAGACAATGCATTGACATGTATCGAAAAATTAACGGAACGTCGTAGAGCTCCACGGATGGTCTCATTTGAAAGCTAGCCTAGGAATTAGTGGGATGAGTTGGTGGTTGGGAGAGGCTATGACCTTTCACTCTGGAGATATTGACCCGTACACTCACCATGTAAACCTATTGCTGTTGTACACCGACCTGTGGCGGCTGTACGCGGCTGTTTCTCATGATTGGTTGGGAGTAGGAGGCTGATCTCAGAGTATGTTCCTGCCACCCTTTGGTACTTGAGGACCCCCGTTTTATAGCCTCCTAGCTTCCACCACTTTGGAGAAATGTGGCATGTACCGCCGCCATAGGTCGGTGTACAACCGCAATAGGTTTACATGTTAAAATTAAAATTGCTCGGATTGGCTCGAAACCTATGCACAGTAACAGTACACCATGGAGACATGAACATACTGCAATATCAGCCTCCTAGACCAAGAATCTTTGGAGATATTGACCCGTACACTCACCATGTAAACCTATTGCTGTTGTACACCGACCTGTGGCGGCTGTACGCGGCTGTTTCTCATGATTGGTTGGGAGTAGGAGGCTGATCTCAGAGTATGTTCATGCCACCCTTTGGTACTTGAGGACCCCCGCTTAATAGCCTCCTAGCCCCCACCACTTTGGAGAAATGTGGCGTGTACCGCCGCCATAGGTCGGTGTACAACCGCTATAGGTTTACATGATAAAATTAAAATTGCTTGAATCAACTCAACCCTCTGCACAGTAACAGTACTCCATGGAGACATGAACCTACTGCCATATCAACCTCCTACCCCAAGACACTTTGGAGATATTGCCAACCTAACCCTAACCTAACTAAAAAGCACCGCATAGACAATGCATTGACATGTATCGAAAAATTAACGGAACGTCGTAGAGCTTCACGGATGGTCTCATTTGAAAGCTATCCTAGGAATTAGTGGGATGAGGTGGTGGTTGGGAGAGGCTATGACCTTTTACTCTGGAGATATTGACCCGTACACTCACCATGTAAACCTATTGCTGTTGTACACCGACCTGTGGCGTCTGTACGCGGCTGTTTCTCATGATTGGTTGGGAGTAGGAGGCTGATCTCAGAGTATGTTCATGCCACCCTTTGGTACTTGAGGACCCCCGCTTTATAGCCTCCTAGCCCCCACCACTTTGGAGAAATGTGGCGTGTACCGCCGCTATAGGTCGGTGTACAACCGCAATAGGTTTACATGTTAAAATAAAAATTGCTCGGATTGGCTCGAAACCTATGCACAGTAACAGTACACCATGGAGACATGAACATACTGCAATATCAGCCTCCTAGACCAAGAATCTTTGGAGATATTGACCCATACACTCACCATGTAAACCTATTGCTGTTGTACACCGACCTGTGGCGGCTGTACGCGGCTGTTTCTCATGATTGGTTGGGAGTAAGAGGCTGATCTCAGAGTATGTTCATGCCACCCTTTGGTACTTGAGGACCCCCGCTTTATAGCCTCCTAGCCCCCACCACTTTGGAGAAATGTGGCGTGTACCGCCGCTATAGGTCGGTGTACAACCGCAATAGGTTTACATGTTAAAATAAAAATTGCTCGGATTGGCTCGAAACCTATGCACAGTAACAGTACACCGTGGAGACATGAACATACTGCAATATCAGCCTCCTAGACCAAGAATCTTTGGAGATATTGACCTGTACACTCACCATGTAAACCTATTGCTGTTGTACACCGACCTGTGGCGGCTGTACGCGGCTGTTTCTCATGATTGGTTGGGAGTAGGAGGCTGATCTCAGAGTATGTTCATGCCACCCTTTGGTACTTGAGGACCCCGCTTTATAGCCTCCTAGCCCCCACCACTTTGGAGAAATGTGGCGTGTACCGCCGCAATAGATCGGTGTACAACCGCAATAGGTTTACATGATAAAATTAAAATTGCTTGAATCAACTCAACCCTCTGCACAGTAACAGTACTCCATGGAGACATGAACCTACTGCCATATCAACCTCCTACCCCAAGACACTTTGGAGATATTGCCAACCTAACCCTAACTTAACCAAAAAGCACCGCATAGACAATGCATTGACATGTATCGAAAAATTAACGGAACGTCGTAGAGCTTCACGGTTGGTCTCATTTGAAAGCTATCCTAGGAATTAGTGGGATGAGGTGGTGGTTGGGAGAGGCTATGACCTTTTACTCTGGAGATATTGACCCGTACACTCACCATGTAAACCTATTGCTGTTGTACACCGACCTGTGGCGGCTGTACGCGGCTGTTTCTCATGATTGGTTGGGAGTAGGAGGCTGATCTCAGAGTATGTTCATGCCACCCTTTGGTACTTGAGGACCCCCGCTTTATAGCCTCCTAGCCCCCACCACTTTGGAGAAATGTGGCGTGTACCGCCGCCATAGGTCGGTGTACAACCGCAATAGGTTTACATGATAAAATTAAAATTGCTTGAATCAACTCAACCCTCTGCACAGTAACAGTACACCATGGAGACATGAACCTACTGCCATATCAACCTCCTACCCCAAGACACTTTGGAGATATTGCCAACCTAACCCTAACCTAACCAAAAAGCACCGCATAGACAATGCATTGACATGTATCGAAAAATTAACGGAACGTCGTAGAGCTCCACGGATGGTCTCATTTGAAAGCTAGCCTAGGAATTAGTGGGATGAGTTGGTGGTTGGGAGAGGCTATGACCTTTCACTCTGGAGATATTGACCCGTACACTCACCATGTAAACCTATTGCTGTTGTACACCGACCTGTGGAGGCTGTACGCGGCTGTTTCTCATGATTGGTTGGGAGTAGGAGGCTGATCTCAGAGTATGTTCCTGCCACCCTTTGGTACTTGAGGACCCCCGTTTTATAGCCTCCTAGCTTCCACCACTTTGGAGAAATGTGGCATGTACCGCCGCCATAGGTCGGTGTACAACCGCAATAGGTTTACATGTTAAAATTAAAATTGCTCGGATTGGCTCGAAACCTATGCACAGTAACAGTACACCATGGAGACATGAACATACTGCAATATCAGCCTCCTAGACCAAGAATCTTTGGAGATATTGACCCGTACACTCACCATGTAAACCTATTGCTGTTGTACACCGACCTGTGGCGGCTGTACGCGGCTGTTTCTCATGATTGGTTGGGAGTAGGAGGCTGATCTCAGAGTATGTTCATGCCACCCTTTGGTACTTGAGGACCCCCGCTTAATAGCCTCCTAGCCCCCACCACTTTGGAGAAATGTGGCGTGTACCGCCCCCATAGGTCGGTGTACAACCGCAATAGGTTTACATGATAAAATTAAAATTGCTTGAATCAACTCAACCCTCTGCACAGTAACAGTACTCCATGGAGACATGAACCTACTGCCATATCAACCTCCTACCCCAAGACACTTTGGAGATATTGCCAACCTAACCCTAACCTAACTAAAAAGCACCGCATAGACAATGCATTGACATGTATCGAAAAATTAACGGAACGTCGTAGAGCTTCACGGATGGTCTCATTTGAAAGCTATCCTAGGAATTAGTGGGATGAGGTGGTGGTTGGGAGAGGCTATGACCTTTCACTCTGGATATATTGACCCATACACTCACCATGTAAACCTATTGCTGTTGTACACCGACCTGTGGCGGCTGTACGCGGCTGTTTCTCATGATTGGTTGGGAGTAGGAGGCTGATCTCAGAGTATGTTCATGCCACCCTTTGGTACTTGAGGACCCCCGCTTTATAGCCTCCTAGCCCCCACCACTTTGGAGAAATGTGGCGTGTACCGCCGCTATAGGTCGGTGTACAACCGCAATAGGTTTACATGTTAAAATAAAAATTGCTCGGATTGGCTCGAAACCTATGCACAGTAACAGTACACCGTGGAGACATGAACATACTGCAATATCAGCCTCCTAGACCAAGAATCTTTGGAGATATTGACCTGTACACTCACCATGTAAACCTATTGCTGTTGTACACCGACCTGTGGCGGCTGTACGCGGCTGTTTCTCATGATTGGTTGGGAGTAGGAGGCTGATCTCAGAGTATGTTCATGCCACCCTTTGGTACTTGAGGACCCCGCTTTATAGCCTCCTAGCCCCCACCACTTTGGAGAAATGTGGCGTGTACCGCCGCAATAGATCGGTGTACAACCGCAATAGGTTTACATGATAAAATTAAAATTGCTTGAATCAACTCAACCCTCTGCACAGTAACAGTACTCCATGGAGACATGAACCTACTGCCATATCAACCTCCTACCCCAAGACACTTTGGAGATATTGCCAACCTAACCCTAACTTAACCAAAAAGCACCGCATAGACAATGCATTGACATGTATCGAAAAATTAACGGAACGTCGTAGAGCTTCACGGTTGGTCTCATTTGAAAGCTATCCTAGGAATTAGTGGGATGAGGTGGTGGTTGGGAGAGGCTATGACCTTTTACTCTGGAGATATTGACCCGTACACTCACCATGTAAACCTATTGCTGTTGTACACCGACCTGTGGCGGCTGTACGCGGCTGTTTCTCATGATTGGTTGGGAGTAGGAGGCTGATCTCAGAGTATGTTCATGCCACCCTTTGGTACTTGAGGACCCCCGCTTTATAGCCTCCTAGCCCCCACCACTTTGGAGAAATGTGGCGTGTACCGCCGCCATAGGTCGGTGTACAACCGCAATAGGTTTACATGATAAAATTAAAATTGCTTGAATCAACTCAACCCTCTGCACAGTAACAGTACACCATGGAGACATGAACCTACTGCCATATCAACCTCCTACCCCAAGACACTTTGGAGATATTGCCAACCTAACCCTAACCTAACCAAAAAGCACCGCATAGACAATGCATTGACATGTATCGAAAAATTAACGGAACGTCGTAGAGCTCCACGGATGGTCTCATTTGAAAGCTAGCCTAGGAATTAGTGGGATGAGTTGGTGGTTGGGAGAGGCTATGACCTTTCACTCTGGAGATATTGACCCGTACACTCACCATGTAAACCTATTGCTGTTGTACACCGACCTGTGGCGTCTGTACGCGGCTGTTTCTCATGATTGGTTGGGAGTAGGAGGCTGATCTCAGAGTATGTTCATGCCACCCTTTGGTACTTGAGGACCCCCGCTTTATAGCCTCCTAGCCCCCACCACTTTGGAGAAATGTGGCGTGTACCGCCGCTATAGGTCGGTGTACAACCGCAATAGGTTTACATGTTAAAATAAAAATTGCTCGGATTGGCTCGAAACCTATGCACAGTAACAGTACACCATGGAGACATGAACATACTGCAATATCAGCCTCCTAGACCAAGAATCTTTGGAGATATTGACCTGTACACTCACCATGTAAACCTATTGCTGTTGTACACCGACCTGTGGCGGCTGTACGCGGCTGTTTCTCATGATTGGTTGGGAGTAGGAGGCTGATCTCAGAGTATGTTCATGCCACCCTTTGGTACTTGAGGACCCCCGCTTTATAGCCTCCTAGCCCCCACCACTTTGGAGAAATGTGGCGTGTACCGCCGCAATAGGTCGGTGTACAACCGCAATAGGTTTACATGATAAAATTAAAATTGCTTGAATCAACTCAACCCTCTGCACAGTAACAGTACTCCATGGAGACATGAACCTACTGCCATATCAACCTCCTACCCCAAGACACTTTGGAGATATTGCCAACCTAACCCTAACCTAACCAAAAAGCACCGCATAGACAATGCATTGACATGTATCGAAAAATTAACGGAACGTCGTAGAGCTCCACGGATGGTCTCATTTGAAAGCTAGCCTAGGAATTAGTGGGATGAGTTGGTGGTTGGGAGAGGCTATGACCTTTCACTCTGGAGATATTGACCCGTACACTCACCATGTAAACCTATTGCTGTTGTACACCGACCTGTGGAGGCTGTACGCGGCTGTTTCTCATGATTGGTTGGGAGTAGGAGGCTGATCTCAGAGTATGTTCCTGCCACCCTTTGGTACTTGAGGACCCCCGTTTTATAGCCTCCTAGCTTCCACCACTTTGGAGAAATGTGGCATGTACCGCCGCCATAGGTCGGTGTACAACCGCAATAGGTTTACATGTTAAAATTAAAATTGCTCGGATTGGCTCGAAACCTATGCACAGTAACAGTACACCATGGAGACATGAACATACTGCAATATCAGCCTCCTAGACCAAGAATCTTTGGAGATATTGACCCGTACACTCACCATGTAAACCTATTGCTGTTGTACACCGACCTGTGGCGGCTGTACGCGGCTGTTTCTCATGATTGGTTGGGAGTAGGAGGCTGATCTCAGAGTATGTTCATGCCACCCTTTGGTACTTGAGGACCCCCGCTTAATAGCCTCCTAGCCCCCACCACTTTGGAGAAATGTGGCGTGTACCGCCCCCATAGGTCGGTGTACAACCGCAATAGGTTTACATGATAAAATTAAAATTGCTTGAATCAACTCAACCCTCTGCACAGTAACAGTACTCCATGGAGACATGAACCTACTGCCATATCAACCTCCTACCCCAAGACACTTTGGAGATATTGCCAACCTAACCCTAACCTAACTAAAAAGCACCGCATAGACAATGCATTGACAGGTATCGAAAAATTAACGGAACGTCGTAGAGCTTCACGGATGGTCTCATTTGAAAGCTATCCTAGGAATTAGTGGGATGAGGTGGTGGTTGGGAGAGGCTATGACCTTTCACTCTGGATATATTGACCCATACACTCACCATGTAAACCTATTGCTGTTGTACACCGACCTGTGGCGGCTGTACGCGGCTGTTTCTCATGATTGGTTGGGAGTAGGAGGCTGATCTCAGAGTATGTTCATGCCACCCTTTGGTACTTGAGGACCCCCGCTTTATAGCCTCCTAGCCCCCACCACTTTGGAGAAATGTGGCGTGTACCGCCGCTATAGGTCGGTGTACAACCGCAATAGGTTTACATGTTAAAATAAAAATTGCTCGGATTGGCTCGAAACCTATGCACAGTAACAGTACACCGTGGAGACATGAACATACTGCAATATCAGCCTCCTAGACCAAGAATCTTTGGAGATATTGACCTGTACACTCACCATGTAAACCTATTGCTGTTGTACACCGACCTGTGGCGGCTGTACGCGGCTGTTTCTCATGATTGGTTGGGAGTAGGAGGCTGATCTCAGAGTATGTTCATGCCACCCTTTGGTACTTGAGGACCCCGCTTTATAGCCTCCTAGCCCCCACCACTTTGGAGAAATGTGGCGTGTACCGCCGCAATAGATCGGTGTACAACCGCAATAGGTTTACATGATAAAATTAAAATTGCTTGAATCAACTCAACCCTCTGCACAGTAACAGTACTCCATGGAGACATGAACCTACTGCCATATCAACCTCCTACCCCAAGACACTTTGGAGATATTGCCAACCTAACCCTAACTTAACCAAAAAGCACCGCATAGACAATGCATTGACATGTATCGAAAAATTAACGGAACGTCGTAGAGCTTCACGGTTGGTCTCATTTGAAAGCTATCCTAGGAATTAGTGGGATGAGGTGGTGGTTGGGAGAGGCTATGACCTTTTACTCTGGAGATATTGACCCGTACACTCACCATGTAAACCTATTGCTGTTGTACACCGACCTGTGGCGGCTGTACGCGGCTGTTTCTCATGATTGGTTGGGAGTAGGAGGCTGATCTCAGAGTATGTTCATGCCACCCTTTGGTACTTGAGGACCCCCGCTTTATAGCCTCCTAGCCCCCACCACTTTGGAGAAATGTGGCGTGTACCGCCGCCATAGGTCGGTGTACAACCGCAATAGGTTTACATGATAAAATTAAAATTGCTTGAATCAACTCAACCCTCTGCACAGTAACAGTACACCATGGAGACATGAACCTACTGCCATATCAACCTCCTACCCCAAGACACTTTGGAGATATTGCCAACCTAACCCTAACCTAACCAAAAAGCACCGCATAGACAATGCATTGACATGTATCGAAAAATTAACGGAACGTCGTAGAGCTCCACGGATGGTCTCATTTGAAAGCTAGCCTAGGAATTAGTGGGATGAGTTGGTGGTTGGGAGAGGCTATGACCTTTCACTCTGGAGATATTGACCCGTACACTCACCATGTAAACCTATTGCTGTTGTACACCGACCTGTGGCGGCTGTACGCGGCTGTTTCTCATGATTGGTTGGGAGTAGGAGGCTGATCTCAGAGTATGTTCCTGCCACCCTTTGGTACTTGAGGACCCCCGTTTTATAGCCTCCTAGCTTCCACCACTTTGGAGAAATGTGGCATGTACCGCCGCCATAGGTCGGTGTACAACCGCAATAGGTTTACATGTTAAAATTAAAATTGCTCGGATTGGCTCGAAACCTATGCACAGTAACAGTACACCATGGAGACATGAACATACTGCAATATCAGCCTCCTAGACCAAGAATCTTTGGAGATATTGACCCGTACACTCACCATGTAAACCTATTGCTGTTGTACACCGACCTGTGGCGGCTGTACGCGGCTGTTTCTCATGATTGGTTGGGAGTAGGAGGCTGATCTCAGAGTATGTTCATGCCACCCTTTGGTACTTGAGGACCCCCGCTTAATAGCCTCCTAGCCCCCACCACTTTGGAGAAATGTGGCGTGTACATCCGCCATAGGTCGGTGTAAAACCGCAATAGGTTTACATGATAAAATTAAAATTGCTTGAATCAACTCAACCCTCTGCACAGTAACAGTACTCCATGGAGACATGAACCTACTGCCATATCAACCTCCTACCCCAAGACACTTTGGAGATATTGCCAACCTAACCCTAACCTAACTAAAAAGCACCGCATAGACAATGCATTGACATGTATCGAAAAATTAACGGAACGTCGTAGAGCTTCACGGATGGTCTCATTTGAAAGCTATCCTAGGAATTAGTGGGATGAGGTGGTGGTTGGGAGAGGCTATGACCTTTTACTCTGGAGATATTGACCCGTACACTCACCATGTAAACCTATTGCTGTTGTACACCGACCTGTGGCGTCTGTACGCGGCTGTTTCTCATGATTGGTTGGGAGTAGGAGGCTGATCTCAGAGTATGTTCATGCCACCCTTTGGTACTTGAGGACCCCCGCTTTATAGCCTCCTAGCCCCCACCACTTTGGAGAAATGTGGCGTGTACCGCCGCTATAGGTCGGTGTACAACCGCAATAGGTTTACATGTTAAAATAAAAATTGCTCGGATTGGCTCGAAACCTATGCACAGTAACAGTACACCATGGAGACATGAACATACTGCAATATCAGCCTCCTAGACCAAGAATCTTTGGAGATATTGACCTGTACACTCACCATGTAAACCTATTGCTGTTGTACACCGACCTGTGGCGGCTGTACGCGGCTGTTTCTCATGATTGGTTGGGAGTAGGAGGCTGATCTCAGAGTATGTTCATGCCACCCTTTGGTACTTGAGGACCCCCGCTTTATAGCCTCCTAGCCCCCACCACTTTGGAGAAATGTGGCGTGTACCGCCGCAATAGGTCGGTGTACAACCGCAATAGGTTTACATGATAAAATTAAAATTGCTTGAATCAACTCAACCCTCTGCACAGTAACAGTACTCCATGGAGACATGAACCTACTGCCATATCAACCTCCTACCCCAAGACACTTTGGAGATATTGCCAACCTAACCCTAACCTAACCAAAAAGCACCGCATAGACAATGCATTGACATGTATCGAAAAATTAACGGAACGTCGTAGAGCTCCACGGATGGTCTCATTTGAAAGCTAGCCTAGGAATTAGTGGGATGAGTTGGTGGTTGGGAGAGGCTATGACCTTTCACTCTGGAGATATTGACCCGTACACTCACCATGTAAACCTATTGCTGTTGTACACCGACCTGTGGCGGCTGTACGCGGCTGTTTCTCATGATTGGTTGGGAGTAGGAGGCTGATCTCAGAGTATGTTCCTGCCACCCTTTGGTACTTGAGGACCCCCGTTTTATAGCCTCCTAGCTTCCACCACTTTGGAGAAATGTGGCATGTACCGCCGCCATAGGTCGGTGTACAACCGCAATAGGTTTACATGTTAAAATTAAAATTGCTCGGATTGGCTCGAAACCTATGCACAGTAACAGTACACCATGGAGACATGAACATACTGCAATATCAGCCTCCTAGACCAAGAATCTTTGGAGATATTGACCCGTACACTCACCATGTAAACCTATTGCTGTTGTACACCGACCTGTGGCGGCTGTACGCGGCTGTTTCTCATGATTGGTTGGGAGTAGGAGGCTGATCTCAGAGTATGTTCATGCCACCCTTTGGTACTTGAGGACCCCCGCTTAATAGCCTCCTAGCCCCCACCACTTTGGAGAAATGTGGCGTGTACCGCCGCCATAGGTCGGTGTACAACCGCAATAGGTTTACATGATAAAATTAAAATTGCTTGAATCAACTCAACCCTCTGCACAGTAACAGTACTCCATGGAGACATGAACCTACTGCCATATCAACCTCCTACCCCAAGACACTTTGGAGATATTGCCAACCTAACCCTAACCTAACTAAAAAGCACCGCATAGACAATGCATTGACATGTATCGAAAAATTAACGGAACGTCGTAGAGCTCCACGGATGGTCTCATTTGAAAGCTAGCCTAGGAATTAGTGGGATGAGTTGGTGGTTGGGAGAGGCTATGACCTTTCACTCTGGAGATATTGACCCGTACACTCACCATGTAAACCTATTGCTGTTGTACACCGACCTGTGGAGGCTGTACGCGGCTGTTTCTCATGATTGGTTGGGAGTAGGAGGCTGATCTCAGAGTATGTTCCTGCCACCCTTTGGTACTTGAGGACCCCCGTTTTATAGCCTCCTAGCTTCCACCACTTTGGAGAAATGTGGCATGTACCGCCGCCATAGGTCGGTGTACAACCGCAATAGGTTTACATGTTAAAATTAAAATTGCTCGGATTGGCTCGAAACCTATGCACAGTAACAGTACACCATGGAGACATGAACATACTGCAATATCAGCCTCCTAGACCAAGAATCTTTGGAGATATTGACCCGTACACTCACCATGTAAACCTATTGCTGTTGTACACCGACCTGTGGCGGCTGTACGCGGCTGTTTCTCATGATTGGTTGGGAGTAGGAGGCTGATCTCAGAGTATGTTCATGCCACCCTTTGGTACTTGAGGACCCCCGCTTAATAGCCTCCTAGCCCCCACCACTTTGGAGAAATGTGGCGTGTACCGCCCCCATAGGTCGGTGTACAACCGCAATAGGTTTACATGATAAAATTAAAATTGCTTGAATCAACTCAACCCTCTGCACAGTAACAGTACTCCATGGAGACATGAACCTACTGCCATATCAACCTCCTACCCCAAGACACTTTGGAGATATTGCCAACCTAACCCTAACCTAACTAAAAAGCACCGCATAGACAATGCATTGACATGTATCGAAAAATTAACGGAACGTCGTAGAGCTTCACGGATGGTCTCATTTGAAAGCTATCCTAGGAATTAGTGGGATGAGGTGGTGGTTGGGAGAGGCTATGACCTTTCACTCTGGATATATTGACCCATACACTCACCATGTAAACCTATTGCTGTTGTACACCGACCTGTGGCGGCTGTACGCGGCTGTTTCTCATGATTGGTTGGGAGTAGGAGGCTGATCTCAGAGTATGTTCATGCCACCCTTTGGTACTTGAGGACCCCCGCTTTATAGCCTCCTAGCCCCCACCACTTTGGAGAAATGTGGCGTGTACCGCCGCTATAGGTCGGTGTACAACCGCAATAGGTTTACATGTTAAAATAAAAATTGCTCGGATTGGCTCGAAACCTATGCACAGTAACAGTACACCGTGGAGACATGAACATACTGCAATATCAGCCTCCTAGACCAAGAATCTTTGGAGATATTGACCTGTACACTCACCATGTAAACCTATTGCTGTTGTACACCGACCTGTGGCGGCTGTACGCGGCTGTTTCTCATGATTGGTTGGGAGTAGGAGGCTGATCTCAGAGTATGTTCATGCCACCCTTTGGTACTTGAGGACCCCGCTTTATAGCCTCCTAGCCCCCACCACTTTGGAGAAATGTGGCGTGTACCGCCGCAATAGATCGGTGTACAACCGCAATAGGTTTACATGATAAAATTAAAATTGCTTGAATCAACTCAACCCTCTGCACAGTAACAGTACTCCATGGAGACATGAACCTACTGCCATATCAACCTCCTACCCCAAGACACTTTGGAGATATTGCCAACCTAACCCTAACTTAACCAAAAAGCACCGCATAGACAATGCATTGACATGTATCGAAAAATTAACGGAACGTCGTAGAGCTTCACGGTTGGTCTCATTTGAAAGCTATCCTAGGAATTAGTGGGATGAGGTGGTGGTTGGGAGAGGCTATGACCTTTTACTCTGGAGATATTGACCCGTACACTCACCATGTAAACCTATTGCTGTTGTACACCGACCTGTGGCGGCTGTACGCGGCTGTTTCTCATGATTGGTTGGGAGTAGGAGGCTGATCTCAGAGTATGTTCATGCCACCCTTTGGTACTTGAGGACCCCCGCTTTATAGCCTCCTAGCCCCCACCACTTTGGAGAAATGTGGCGTGTACCGCCGCCATAGGTCGGTGTACAACCGCAATAGGTTTACATGATAAAATTAAAATTGCTTGAATCAACTCAACCCTCTGCACAGTAACAGTACACCATGGAGACATGAACCTACTGCCATATCAACCTCCTACCCCAAGACACTTTGGAGATATTGCCAACCTAACCCTAACCTAACCAAAAAGCACCGCATAGACAATGCATTGACATGTATCGAAAAATTAACGGAACGTCGTAGAGCTCCACGGATGGTCTCATTTGAAAGCTAGCCTAGGAATTAGTGGGATGAGTTGGTGGTTGGGAGAGGCTATGACCTTTCACTCTGGAGATATTGACCCGTACACTCACCATGTAAACCTATTGCTGTTGTACACCGACCTGTGGCGGCTGTACGCGGCTGTTTCTCATGATTGGTTGGGAGTAGGAGGCTGATCTCAGAGTATGTTCCTGCCACCCTTTGGTACTTGAGGACCCCCGTTTTATAGCCTCCTAGCTTCCACCACTTTGGAGAAATGTGGCATGTACCGCCGCCATAGGTCGGTGTACAACCGCAATAGGTTTACATGTTAAAATTAAAATTGCTCGGATTGGCTCGAAACCTATGCACAGTAACAGTACACCATGGAGACATGAACATACTGCAATATCAGCCTCCTAGACCAAGAATCTTTGGAGATATTGACCCGTACACTCACCATGTAAACCTATTGCTGTTGTACACCGACCTGTGGCGGCTGTACGCGGCTGTTTCTCATGATTGGTTGGGAGTAGGAGGCTGATCTCAGAGTATGTTCATGCCACCCTTTGGTACTTGAGGACCCCCGCTTAATAGCCTCCTAGCCCCCACCACTTTGGAGAAATGTGGCGTGTACATCCGCCATAGGTCGGTGTAAAACCGCAATAGGTTTACATGATAAAATTAAAATTGCTTGAATCAACTCAACCCTCTGCACAGTAACAGTACTCCATGGAGACATGAACCTACTGCCATATCAACCTCCTACCCCAAGACACTTTGGAGATATTGCCAACCTAACCCTAACCTAACTAAAAAGCACCGCATAGACAATGCATTGACATGTATCGAAAAATTAACGGAACGTCGTAGAGCTTCACGGATGGTCTCATTTGAAAGCTATCCTAGGAATTAGTGGGATGAGGTGGTGGTTGGGAGAGGCTATGACCTTTTACTCTGGAGATATTGACCCGTACACTCACCATGTAAACCTATTGCTGTTGTACACCGACCTGTGGCGTCTGTACGCGGCTGTTTCTCATGATTGGTTGGGAGTAGGAGGCTGATCTCAGAGTATGTTCATGCCACCCTTTGGTACTTGAGGACCCCCGCTTTATAGCCTCCTAGCCCCCACCACTTTGGAGAAATGTGGCGTGTACCGCCGCTATAGGTCGGTGTACAACCGCAATAGGTTTACATGTTAAAATAAAAATTGCTCGGATTGGCTCGAAACCTATGCACAGTAACAGTACACCATGGAGACATGAACATACTGCAATATCAGCCTCCTAGACCAAGAATCTTTGGAGATATTGACCTGTACACTCACCATGTAAACCTATTGCTGTTGTACACCGACCTGTGGCGGCTGTACGCGGCTGTTTCTCATGATTGGTTGGGAGTAGGAGGCTGATCTCAGAGTATGTTCATGCCACCCTTTGGTACTTGAGGACCCCCGCTTTATAGCCTCCTAGCCCCCACCACTTTGGAGAAATGTGGCGTGTACCGCCGCAATAGGTCGGTGTACAACCGCAATAGGTTTACATGATAAAATTAAAATTGCTTGAATCAACTCAACCCTCTGCACAGTAACAGTACTCCATGGAGACATGAACCTACTGCCATATCAACCTCCTACCCCAAGACACTTTGGAGATATTGCCAACCTAACCCTAACCTAACCAAAAAGCACCGCATAGACAATGCATTGACATGTATCGAAAAATCAACGGAACGTCGTAGAGCTCCACGGATGGTCTCATTTGAAAGCTAGCCTAGGAATTAGTGGGATGAGTTGGTGGTTGGGAGAGGCTATGACCTTTCACTCTGGAGATATTGACCCGTACACTCACCATGTAAACCTATTGCTGTTGTACACCGACCTGTGGCGGCTGTACGCGGCTGTTTCTCATGATTGGTTGGGAGTAGGAGGCTGATCTCAGAGTATGTTCCTGCCACCCTTTGGTACTTGAGGACCCCCGTTTTATAGCCTCCTAGCTTCCACCACTTTGGAGAAATGTGGCATGTACCGCCGCCATAGGTCGGTGTACAACCGCAATAGGTTTACATGTTAAAATTAAAATTGCTCGGATTGGCTCGAAACCTATGCACAGTAACAGTACACCATGGAGACATGAACATACTGCAATATCAGCCTCCTAGACCAAGAATCTTTGGAGATATTGACCCGTACACTCACCATGTAAACCTATTGCTGTTGTACACCGACCTGTGGCGGCTGTACGCGGCTGTTTCTCATGATTGGTTGGGAGTAGGAGGCTGATCTCAGAGTATGTTCATGCCACCCTTTGGTACTTGAGGACCCCCGCTTAATAGCCTCCTAGCCCCCACCACTTTGGAGAAATGTGGCGTGTACCGCCGCCATAGGTCGGTGTACAACCGCAATAGGTTTACATGATAAAATTAAAATTGCTTGAATCAACTCAACCCTCTGCACAGTAACAGTACTCCATGGAGACATGAACCTACTGCCATATCAACCTCCTACCCCAAGACACTTTGGAGATATTGCCAACCTAACCCTAACCTAACTAAAAAGCACCGCATAGACAATGCATTGACATGTATCGAAAAATTAACGGAACGTCGTAGAGCTTCACGGATGGTCTCATTTGAAAGCTATCCTAGGAATTAGTGGGATGAGGTGGTGGTTGGGAGAGGCTATGACCTTTCACTCTGGATATATTGACCCATACACTCACCATGTAAACCTATTGCTGTTGTACACCGACCTGTGGCGGCTGTACGCGGCTGTTTCTCATGATTGGTTGGGAGTAGGAGGCTGATCTCAGAGTATGTTCATGCCACCCTTTGGTACTTGAGGACCCCCGCTTTATAGCCTCCTAGCCCCCACCACTTTGGAGAAATGTGGCGTGTACCGCCGCTATAGGTCGGTGTACAACCGCAATAGGTTTACATGTTAAAATAAAAATTGCTCGGATTGGCTCGAAACCTATGCACAGTAACAGTACACCGTGGAGACATGAACATACTGCAATATCAGCCTCCTAGACCAAGAATCTTTGGAGATATTGACCTGTACACTCACCATGTAAACCTATTGCTGTTGTACACCGACCTGTGGCGGCTGTACGCGGCTGTTTCTCATGATTGGTTGGGAGTAGGAGGCTGATCTCAGAGTATGTTCATGCCACCCTTTGGTACTTGAGGACCCCGCTTTATAGCCTCCTAGCCCCCACCACTTTGGAGAAATGTGGCGTGTACCGCCGCAATAGATCGGTGTACAACCGCAATAGGTTTACATGATAAAATTAAAATTGCTTGAATCAACTCAACCCTCTGCACAGTAACAGTACTCCATGGAGACATGAACCTACTGCCATATCAACCTCCTACCCCAAGACACTTTGGAGATATTGCCAACCTAACCCTAACCTAACCAAAAAGCACCGCATAGACAATGCATTGACATGTATCGAAAAATTAACGGAACGTCGTAGAGCTTCACGGTTGGTCTCATTTGAAAGCTATCCTAGGAATTAGTGGGATGAGGTGGTGGTTGGGAGAGGCTATGACCTTTTACTCTGGAGATATTGACCCGTACACTCACCATGTAAACCTATTGCTGTTGTACACCGACCTGTGGCGTCTGTACGCGGCTGTTTCTCATGATTGGTTGGGAGTAGGAGGCTGATCTCAGAGTATGTTCATGCCACCCTTTGGTACTTGAGGACCCCCGCTTTATAGCCTCCTAGCCCCCACCACTTTGGAGAAATGTGGCGTGTACCGCCGCTATAGGTCGGTGTACAACCGCAATAGGTTTACATGTTAAAATAAAAATTGCTCGGATTGGCTCGAAACCTATGCACAGTAACAGTACACCATGGAGACATGAACATACTGCAATATCAGCCTCCTAGACCAAGAATCTTTGGAGATATTGACCTGTACACTCACCATGTAAACCTATTGCTGTTGTACACCGACCTGTGGCGGCTGTACGCGGCTGTTTCTCATGATTGGTTGGGAGTAGGAGGCTGATCTCAGAGTATGTTCATGCCACCCTTTGCTACTTGAGGACCCCCGCTTTATAGCCTCCTAGCCCCCACCACTTTGGAGAAATGTGGCGTGTACCGCCGCAATAGGTCGGTGTACAACCGCAATAGGTTTACATGATAAAATTAAAATTGCTTGAATCAACTCAACCCTCTGCACAGTAACAGTACTCCATGGAGACATGAACCTACTGCCATATCAACCTCCTACCCCAAGACACTTTGGAGATATTGCCAACCTAACCCTAACCTAACCAAAAAGCACCGCATAGACAATGCATTGACATGTATCGAAAAATTAACGGAACGTCGTAGAGCTCCACGGATGGTCTCATTTGAAAGCTAGCCTAGGAATTAGTGGGATGAGTTGGTGGTTGGGAGAGGCTATGACCTTTCACTCTGGAGATATTGACCCGTACACTCACCATGTAAACCTATTGCTGTTGTACACCGACCTGTGGCGGCTGTACGCGGCTGTTTCTCATGATTGGTTGGGAGTAGGAGGCTGATCTCAGAGTATGTTCCTGCCACCCTTTGGTACTTGAGGACCCCCGTTTTATAGCCTCCTAGCTTCCACCACTTTGGAGAAATGTGGCATGTACCGCCGCCATAGGTCGGTGTACAACCGCAATAGGTTTACATGTTAAAATTAAAATTGCTCGGATTGGCTCGAAACCTATGCACAGTAACAGTACACCATGGAGACATGAACATACTGCAATATCAGCCTCCTAGACCAAGAATCTTTGGAGATATTGACCCGTACACTCACCATGTAAACCTATTGCTGTTGTACACCGACCTGTGGCGGCTGTACGCGGCTGTTTCTCATGATTGGTTGGGAGTAGGAGGCTGATCTCAGAGTATGTTCATGCCACCCTTTGGTACTTGAGGACCCCCGCTTTATAGCCTCCTAGCCCCCACCACTTTGGAGAAATGTGGCGTGTACCGCCGCCATAGGTCGGTGTACAACCGCAATAGGTTTACATGATAAAATTAAAATTGCTTGAATCAACTCAACCCTCTGCACAGTAACAGTACTCCATGGAGACATGAACCTACTGCCATATCAACCTCCTACCCCAAGACACTTTGGAGATATTGCCAACCTAACCCTAACCTAACTAAAAAGCACCGCATAGACAATGCATTGACATGTATCGAAAAATTAACGGAACGTCGTAGAGCTTCACGGATGGTCTCATTTGAAAGCTATCCTAGGAATTAGTGGGATGAGGTGGTGGTTGGGAGAGGCTATGACCTTTCACTCTGGATATATTGACCCATACACTCACCATGTAAACCTATTGCTGTTGTACACCGACCTGTGGCGGCTGTACGCGGCTGTTTCTCATGATTGGTTGGGAGTAGGAGGCTGATCTCAGAGTATGTTCATGCCACCCTTTGGTACTTGAGGACCCCCGCTTTATAGCCTCCTAGCCCCCACCACTTTGGAGAAATGTGGCGTGTACCGCCGCTATAGGTCGGTGTACAACCGCAATAGGTTTACATGTTAAAATAAAAATTGCTCGGATTGGCTCGAAACCTATGCACAGTAACAGTACACCGTGGAGACATGAACATACTGCAATATCAGCCTCCTAGACCAAGAATCTTTGGAGATATTGACCTGTACACTCACCATGTAAACCTATTGCTGTTGTACACCGACCTGTGGCGGCTGTACGCGGCTGTTTCTCATGATTGGTTGGGAGTAGGAGGCTGATCTCAGAGTATGTTCATGCCACCCTTTGGTACTTGAGGACCCCGCTTTATAGCCTCCTAGCCCCCACCACTTTGGAGAAATGTGGCGTGTACCGCCGCAATAGATCGGTGTACAACCGCAATAGGTTTACATGATAAAATTAAAATTGCTTGAATCAACTCAACCCTCTGCACAGTAACAGTACTCCATGGAGACATGAACCTACTGCCATATCAACCTCCTACCCCAAGACACTTTGGAGATATTGCCAACCTAACCCTAACTTAACCAAAAAGCACCGCATAGACAATGCATTGACATGTATCGAAAAATTAACGGAACGTCGTAGAGCTTCACGGTTGGTCTCATTTGAAAGCTATCCTAGGAATTAGTGGGATGAGGTGGTGGTTGGGAGAGGCTATGACCTTTTACTCTGGAGATATTGACCCGTACACTCACCATGTAAACCTATTGCTGTTGTACACCGACCTGTGGCGGCTGTACGCGGCTGTTTCTCATGATTGGTTGGGAGTAGGAGGCTGATCTCAGAGTATGTTCATGCCACCCTTTGGTACTTGAGGACCCCCGCTTTATAGCCTCCTAGCCCCCACCACTTTGGAGAAATGTGGCGTGTACCGCCGCCATAGGTCGGTGTACAACCGCAATAGGTTTACATGATAAAATTAAAATTGCTTGAATCAACTCAACCCTCTGCACAGTAACAGTACACCATGGAGACATGAACCTACTGCCATATCAACCTCCTACCCCAAGACACTTTGGAGATATTGCCAACCTAACCCTAACCTAACCAAAAAGCACCGCATAGACAATGCATTGACATGTATCGAAAAATTAACGGAACGTCGTAGAGCTCCACGGATGGTCTCATTTGAAAGCTAGCCTAGGAATTAGTGGGATGAGTTGGTGGTTGGGAGAGGCTATGACCTTTCACTCTGGAGATATTGACCCGTACACTCACCATGTAAACCTATTGCTGTTGTACACCGACCTGTGGCGGCTGTACGCGGCTGTTTCTCATGATTGGTTGGGAGTAGGAGGCTGATCTCAGAGTATGTTCCTGCCACCCTTTGGTACTTGAGGACCCCCGTTTTATAGCCTCCTAGCTTCCACCACTTTGGAGAAATGTGGCATGTACCGCCGCCATAGGTCGGTGTACAACCGCAATAGGTTTACATGTTAAAATTAAAATTGCTCGGATTGGCTCGAAACCTATGCACAGTAACAGTACACCATGGAGACATGAACATACTGCAATATCAGCCTCCTAGACCAAGAATCTTTGGAGATATTGACCCGTACACTCACCATGTAAACCTATTGCTGTTGTACACCGACCTGTGGCGGCTGTACGCGGCTGTTTCTCATGATTGGTTGGGAGTAGGAGGCTGATCTCAGAGTATGTTCATGCCACCCTTTGGTACTTGAGGACCCCCGCTTAATAGCCTCCTAGCCCCCACCACTTTGGAGAAATGTGGCGTGTACATCCGCCATAGGTCGGTGTAAAACCGCAATAGGTTTACATGATAAAATTAAAATTGCTTGAATCAACTCAACCCTCTGCACAGTAACAGTACTCCATGGAGACATGAACCTACTGCCATATCAACCTCCTACCCCAAGACACTTTGGAGATATTGCCAACCTAACCCTAACCTAACTAAAAAGCACCGCATAGACAATGCATTGACATGTATCGAAAAATTAACGGAACGTCGTAGAGCTTCACGGATGGTCTCATTTGAAAGCTATCCTAGGAATTAGTGGGATGAGGTGGTGGTTGGGAGAGGCTATGACCTTTTACTCTGGAGATATTGACCCGTACACTCACCATGTAAACCTATTGCTGTTGTACACCGACCTGTGGCGTCTGTACGCGGCTGTTTCTCATGATTGGTTGGGAGTAGGAGGCTGATCTCAGAGTATGTTCATGCCACCCTTTGGTACTTGAGGACCCCCGCTTTATAGCCTCCTAGCCCCCACCACTTTGGAGAAATGTGGCGTGTACCGCCGCTATAGGTCGGTGTACAACCGCAATAGGTTTACATGTTAAAATAAAAATTGCTCGGATTGGCTCGAAACCTATGCACAGTAACAGTACACCATGGAGACATGAACATACTGCAATATCAGCCTCCTAGACCAAGAATCTTTGGAGATATTGACCTGTACACTCACCATGTAAACCTATTGCTGTTGTACACCGACCTGTGGCGGCTGTACGCGGCTGTTTCTCATGATTGGTTGGGAGTAGGAGGCTGATCTCAGAGTATGTTCATGCCACCCTTTGGTACTTGAGGACCCCCGCTTTATAGCCTCCTAGCCCCCACCACTTTGGAGAAATGTGGCGTGTACCGCCGCAATAGGTCGGTGTACAACCGCAATAGGTTTACATGATAAAATTAAAATTGCTTGAATCAACTCAACCCTCTGCACAGTAACAGTACTCCATGGAGACATGAACCTACTGCCATATCAACCTCCTACCCCAAGACACTTTGGAGATATTGCCAACCTAACCCTAACCTAACCAAAAAGCACCGCATAGACAATGCATTGACATGTATCGAAAAATCAACGGAACGTCGTAGAGCTCCACGGATGGTCTCATTTGAAAGCTAGCCTAGGAATTAGTGGGATGAGTTGGTGGTTGGGAGAGGCTATGACCTTTCACTCTGGAGATATTGACCCGTACACTCACCATGTAAACCTATTGCTGTTGTACACCGACCTGTGGCGGCTGTACGCGGCTGTTTCTCATGATTGGTTGGGAGTAGGAGGCTGATCTCAGAGTATGTTCCTGCCACCCTTTGGTACTTGAGGACCCCCGTTTTATAGCCTCCTAGCTTCCACCACTTTGGAGAAATGTGGCATGTACCGCCGCCATAGGTCGGTGTACAACCGCAATAGGTTTACATGTTAAAATTAAAATTGCTCGGATTGGCTCGAAACCTATGCACAGTAACAGTACACCATGGAGACATGAACATACTGCAATATCAGCCTCCTAGACCAAGAATCTTTGGAGATATTGACCCGTACACTCACCATGTAAACCTATTGCTGTTGTACACCGACCTGTGGCGGCTGTACGCGGCTGTTTCTCATGATTGGTTGGGAGTAGGAGGCTGATCTCAGAGTATGTTCATGCCACCCTTTGGTACTTGAGGACCCCCGCTTAATAGCCTCCTAGCCCCCACCACTTTGGAGAAATGTGGCGTGTACCGCCGCCATAGGTCGGTGTACAACCGCAATAGGTTTACATGATAAAATTAAAATTGCTTGAATCAACTCAACCCTCTGCACAGTAACAGTACTCCATGGAGACATGAACCTACTGCCATATCAACCTCCTACCCCAAGACACTTTGGAGATATTGCCAACCTAACCCTAACCTAACTAAAAAGCACCGCATAGACAATGCATTGACATGTATCGAAAAATTAACGGAACGTCGTAGAGCTTCACGGATGGTCTCATTTGAAAGCTATCCTAGGAATTAGTGGGATGAGGTGGTGGTTGGGAGAGGCTATGACCTTTCACTCTGGATATATTGACCCATACACTCACCATGTAAACCTATTGCTGTTGTACACCGACCTGTGGCGGCTGTACGCGGCTGTTTCTCATGATTGGTTGGGAGTAGGAGGCTGATCTCAGAGTATGTTCATGCCACCCTTTGGTACTTGAGGACCCCCGCTTTATAGCCTCCTAGCCCCCACCACTTTGGAGAAATGTGGCGTGTACCGCCGCTATAGGTCGGTGTACAACCGCAATAGGTTTACATGTTAAAATAAAAATTGCTCGGATTGGCTCGAAACCTATGCACAGTAACAGTACACCGTGGAGACATGAACATACTGCAATATCAGCCTCCTAGACCAAGAATCTTTGGAGATATTGACCTGTACACTCACCATGTAAACCTATTGCTGTTGTACACCGACCTGTGGCGGCTGTACGCGGCTGTTTCTCATGATTGGTTGGGAGTAGGAGGCTGATCTCAGAGTATGTTCATGCCACCCTTTGGTACTTGAGGACCCCGCTTTATAGCCTCCTAGCCCCCACCACTTTGGAGAAATGTGGCGTGTACCGCCGCAATAGATCGGTGTACAACCGCAATAGGTTTACATGATAAAATTAAAATTGCTTGAATCAACTCAACCCTCTGCACAGTAACAGTACTCCATGGAGACATGAACCTACTGCCATATCAACCTCCTACCCCAAGACACTTTGGAGATATTGCCAACCTAACCCTAACCTAACCAAAAAGCACCGCATAGACAATGCATTGACATGTATCGAAAAATTAACGGAACGTCGTAGAGCTTCACGGTTGGTCTCATTTGAAAGCTATCCTAGGAATTAGTGGGATGAGGTGGTGGTTGGGAGAGGCTATGACCTTTTACTCTGGAGATATTGACCCGTACACTCACCATGTAAACCTATTGCTGTTGTACACCGACCTGTGGCGTCTGTACGCGGCTGTTTCTCATGATTGGTTGGGAGTAGGAGGCTGATCTCAGAGTATGTTCATGCCACCCTTTGGTACTTGAGGACCCCCGCTTTATAGCCTCCTAGCCCCCACCACTTTGGAGAAATGTGGCGTGTACCGCCGCTATAGGTCGGTGTACAACCGCAATAGGTTTACATGTTAAAATAAAAATTGCTCGGATTGGCTCGAAACCTATGCACAGTAACAGTACACCATGGAGACATGAACATACTGCAATATCAGCCTCCTAGACCAAGAATCTTTGGAGATATTGACCTGTACACTCACCATGTAAACCTATTGCTGTTGTACACCGACCTGTGGCGGCTGTACGCGGCTGTTTCTCATGATTGGTTGGGAGTAGGAGGCTGATCTCAGAGTATGTTCATGCCACCCTTTGCTACTTGAGGACCCCCGCTTTATAGCCTCCTAGCCCCCACCACTTTGGAGAAATGTGGCGTGTACCGCCGCAATAGGTCGGTGTACAACCGCAATAGGTTTACATGATAAAATTAAAATTGCTTGAATCAACTCAACCCTCTGCACAGTAACAGTACTCCATGGAGACATGAACCTACTGCCATATCAACCTCCTACCCCAAGACACTTTGGAGATATTGCCAACCTAACCCTAACCTAACCAAAAAGCACCGCATAGACAATGCATTGACATGTATCGAAAAATTAACGGAACGTCGTAGAGCTCCACGGATGGTCTCATTTGAAAGCTAGCCTAGGAATTAGTGGGATGAGTTGGTGGTTGGGAGAGGCTATGACCTTTCACTCTGGAGATATTGACCCGTACACTCACCATGTAAACCTATTGCTGTTGTACACCGACCTGTGGCGGCTGTACGCGGCTGTTTCTCATGATTGGTTGGGAGTAGGAGGCTGATCTCAGAGTATGTTCCTGCCACCCTTTGGTACTTGAGGACCCCCGTTTTATAGCCTCCTAGCTTCCACCACTTTGGAGAAATGTGGCATGTACCGCCGCCATAGGTCGGTGTACAACCGCAATAGGTTTACATGTTAAAATTAAAATTGCTCGGATTGGCTCGAAACCTATGCACAGTAACAGTACACCATGGAGACATGAACATACTGCAATATCAGCCTCCTAGACCAAGAATCTTTGGAGATATTGACCCGTACACTCACCATGTAAACCTATTGCTGTTGTACACCGACCTGTGGCGGCTGTACGCGGCTGTTTCTCATGATTGGTTGGGAGTAGGAGGCTGATCTCAGAGTATGTTCATGCCACCCTTTGGTACTTGAGGACCCCCGCTTTATAGCCTCCTAGCCCCCACCACTTTGGAGAAATGTGGCGTGTACCGCCGCCATAGGTCGGTGTACAACCGCAATAGGTTTACATGATAAAATTAAAATTGCTTGAATCAACTCAACCCTCTGCACAGTAACAGTACACCATGGAGACATGAACCTACTGCCATATCAACCTCCTACCCCAAGACACTTTGGAGATATTGCCAACCTAACCCTAACCTAACCAAAAAGCACCGCATAGACAATGCATTGACATGTATCGAAAAATTAACGGAACGTCGTAGAGCTTCACGGATGGTCTCATTTGAAAGCTATCCTAGGAATTAGTGGGATGAGTTGGTGGTTGGGAGAGGCTATGACCTTTTACTCTGGAGATATTGACCCGTACACTCACCATGTAAACCTATTGCTGTTGTACACCGACCTGTGGCGTCTGTACGCGGCTGTTTCTCATGATTGGTTGGGAGTAGGAGGCTGATCTCAGAGTATGTTCATGCCACCCTTTGGTACTTGAGGACCCCCGCTTTATAGCCTCCTAGCCCCCACCACTTTGGAGAAATGTGGCGTGTACCGCCGCTATAGGTCGGTGTACAACCGCAATAGGTTTACATGTTAAAATAAAAATTGCTCGGATTGGCTCGAAACCTATGCACAGTAACAGTACACCATGGAGACATGAACATACTGCAATATCAGCCTCCTAGACCAAGAATCTTTGGAGATATTGACCTGTACACTCACCATGTAAACCTATTGCTGTTGTACACCGACCTGTGGCGGCTGTACGCGGCTGTTTCTCATGATTGGTTGGGAGTAGGAGGCTGATCTCAGAGTATGTTCATGCCACCCTTTGGTACTTGAGGACCCCCGCTTTTTAGCCTCCTAGCCCCCACCACTTTGGAGAAATGTGGCGTGTACCGCCGCAATAGGTCGGTGTACAACCGCAATAGGTTTACATGATAAAATTAAAATTGCTTGAATCAACTCAACCCTCTGCACAGTAACAGTACTCCATGGAGACATGAACCTACTGCCATATCAACCTCCTACCCCAAGACACTTTGGAGATATTGCCAACCTAACCCTAACCTAACCAAAAAGCACCGCATAGACAATGCATTGACATGTATCGAAAAATTAACGGAACGTCGTAGAGCTCCACGGATGGTCTCATTTGAAAGCTAGCCTAGGAATTAGTGGGATGAGGTGGTGGTTGGGAGAGGCTATGACCTTTTACTCTGGAGATATTGACCCGTACACTCACCATGTAAACCTATTGCTGTTGTACACCGACCTGTGGCGTCTGTACGCGGCTGTTTCTCATGATTGGTTGGGAGTAGGAGGCTGATCTCAGAGTATGTTCATGCCACCCTTTGGTACTTGAGGACCCCCGCTTTATAGCCTCCTAGCCCCCACCACTTTGGAGAAATGTGGCGTGTACCGCCGCTATAGGTCGGTGTACAACCGCAATAGGTTTACATGTTAAAATAAAAATTGCTCGGATTGGCTCGAAACCTATGCACAGTAACAGTACACCATGGAGACATGAACATACTGCAATATCAGCCTCCTAGACCAAGAATCTTTGGAGATATTGACCTGTACACTCACCATGTAAACCTATTGCTGTTGTACACCGACCTGTGGCGGCTGTACGCGGCTGTTTCTCATGATTGGTTGGGAGTAGGAGGCTGATCTCAGAGTATGTTCATGCCACCCTTTGGTACTTGAGGACCCCCGCTTTATAGCCTCCTAGCCCCCACCACTTTGGAGAAATGTGGCGTGTACCGCCGCAATAGGTCGGTGTACAACCGCAATAGGTTTACATGATAAAATTAAAATTGCTTGAATCAACTCAACCCTCTGCACAGTAACAGTACTCCATGGAGACATGAACCTACTGCCATATCAACCTCCTACCCCAAGACACTTTGGAGATATTGCCAACCTAACCCTAACCTAACCAAAAAGCACCGCATAGACAATGCATTGACATGTATCGAAAAATTAACGGAACGTCGTAGAGCTCCACGGATGGTCTCATTTGAAAGCTAGCCTAGGAATTAGTGTGATGAGTTGGTGGTTGGGAGAGGCTATGACCTTTCACTCTGGAGATATTGACCCGTACACTCACCATGTAAACCTATTGCTGTTGTACACCGACCTGTGGCGGCTGTACGCGGCTGTTTCTCATGATTGGTTGGGAGTAGGAGGCTGATCTCAGAGTATGTTCCTGCCACCCTTTGGTACTTGAGGACCCCCGTTTTATAGCCTCCTAGCTTCCACCACTTTGGAGAAATGTGGCATGTACCGCCGCCATAGGTCGGTGTACAACCGCAATAGGTTTACATGTTAAAATTAAAATTGCTCGGATTGGCTCGAAACCTATGCACAGTAACAGTACACCATGGAGACATGAACATACTGCAATATCAGCCTCCTAGACCAAGAATCTTTGGAGATATTGACCCGTACACTCACCATGTAAACCTATTGCTGTTGTACACCGACCTGTGGCGGCTGTACGCGGCTGTTTCTCATGATTGGTTGGGAGTAGGAGGCTGATCTCAGAGTATGTTCATGCCACCCTTTGGTACTTGAGGACCCCCGCTTTATAGCCTCCTAGCCCCCACCACTTTGGAGAAATGTGGCGTGTACCGCCGCCATAGGTCGGTGTACAACCGCAATAGGTTTACATGATAAAATTAAAATTGCTTGAATCAACTCAACCCTCTGCACAGTAACAGTACACCATGGAGACATGAACCTACTGCCATATCAACCTCCTACCCCAAGACACTTTGGAGATATTGCCAACCTAACCCTAACCTAACCAAAAAGCACCGCATAGACAATGCATTGACATGTATCGAAAAATTAACGGAACGTCGTAGAGCTTCACGGATGGTCTCATTTGAAAGCTATCCTAGGAATTAGTGGGATGAGTTGGTGGTTGGGAGAGGCTATGACCTTTTACTCTGGAGATATTGACCCGTACACTCACCATGTAAACCTATTGCTGTTGTACACCGACCTGTGGCGTCTGTACGCGGCTGTTTCTCATGATTGGTTGGGAGTAGGAGGCTGATCTCAGAGTATGTTCATGCCACCCTTTGGTACTTGAGGACCCCAGCTTTATAGCCTCCTAGCCCCCACCACTTTGGAGAAATGTGGCGTGTACCGCCGCTATAGGTCGGTGTACAACCGCAATAGGTTTACATGTTAAAATAAAAATTGCTCGGATTGGCTCGAAACCTATGCACAGTAACAGTACACCGTGGAGACATGAACATACTGCAATATCAGCCTCCTAGACCAAGAATCTTTGGAGATATTGACCTGTACACTCACCATGTAAACCTATTGCTGTTGTACACCGACCTGTGGCGGCTGTACGCGGCTGTTTCTCATGATTGGTTGGGAGTAGGAGGCTGATCTCAGAGTATGTTCATGCCACCCTTTGGTACTTGAGGACCCCGCTTTATAGCCTCCTAGCCCCCACCACTTTGGAGAAATGTGGCGTGTACCGCCGCAATAGATCGGTGTACAACCGCAATAGGTTTACATGATAAAATTAAAATTGCTTGAATCAACTCAACCCTCTGCACAGTAACAGTACTCCATGGAGACATGAACCTACTGCCATATCAACCTCCTACCCCAAGACACTTTGGAGATATTGCCAACCTAACCCTAACCTAACCAAAAAGCACCGCATAGACAATGCATTGACATGTATCGAAAAATTAACGGAACGTCGTAGAGCTTCACGGTTGGTCTCATTTGAAAGCTATCCTAGGAATTAGTGGGATGAGGTGGTGGTTGGGAGAGGCTATGACCTTTTACTCTGGAGATATTGACCCGTACACTCACCATGTAAACCTATTGCTGTTGTACACCGACCTGTGGCGTCTGTACGCGGCTGTTTCTCATGATTGGTTGGGAGTAGGAGGCTGATCTCAGAGTATGTTCATGCCACCCTTTGGTACTTGAGGACCCCCGCTTTATAGCCTCCTAGCCCCCACCACTTTGGAGAAATGTGGCGTGTACCGCCGCTATAGGTCGGTGTACAACCGCAATAGGTTTACATGTTAAAATAAAAATTGCTCGGATTGGCTCGAAACCTATGCACAGTAACAGTACACCATGGAGACATGAACATACTGCAATATCAGCCTCCTAGACCAAGAATCTTTGGAGATATTGACCTGTACACTCACCATGTAAACCTATTGCTGTTGTACACCGACCTGTGGCGGCTGTACGCGGCTGTTTCTCATGATTGGTTGGGAGTAGGAGGCTGATCTCAGAGTATGTTCATGCCACCCTTTGCTACTTGAGGACCCCCGCTTTATAGCCTCCTAGCCCCCACCACTTTGGAGAAATGTGGCGTGTACCGCCGCAATAGGTCGGTGTACAACCGCAATAGGTTTACATGATAAAATTAAAATTGCTTGAATCAACTCAACCCTCTGCACAGTAACAGTACTCCATGGAGACATGAACCTACTGCCATATCAACCTCCTACCCCAAGACACTTTGGAGATATTGCCAACCTAACCCTAACCTAACCAAAAAGCACCGCATAGACAATGCATTGACATGTATCGAAAAATTAACGGAACGTCGTAGAGCTCCACGGATGGTCTCATTTGAAAGCTAGCCTAGGAATTAGTGGGATGAGTTGGTGGTTGGGAGAGGCTATGACCTTTCACTCTGGAGATATTGACCCGTACACTCACCATGTAAACCTATTGCTGTTGTACACCGACCTGTGGCGGCTGTACGCGGCTGTTTCTCATGATTGGTTGGGAGTAGGAGGCTGATCTCAGAGTATGTTCCTGCCACCCTTTGGTACTTGAGGACCCCCGTTTTATAGCCTCCTAGCTTCCACCACTTTGGAGAAATGTGGCATGTACCGCCGCCATAGGTCGGTGTACAACCGCAATAGGTTTACATGTTAAAATTAAAATTGCTCGGATTGGCTCGAAACCTATGCACAGTAACAGTACACCATGGAGACATGAACATACTGCAATATCAGCCTCCTAGACCAAGAATCTTTGGAGATATTGACCCGTACACTCACCATGTAAACCTATTGCTGTTGTACACCGACCTGTGGCGGCTGTACGCGGCTGTTTCTCATGATTGGTTGGGAGTAGGAGGCTGATCTCAGAGTATGTTCATGCCACCCTTTGGTACTTGAGGACCCCCGCTTTATAGCCTCCTAGCCCCCACCACTTTGGAGAAATGTGGCGTGTACCGCCGCCATAGGTCGGTGTACAACCGCAATAGGTTTACATGATAAAATTAAAATTGCTTGAATCAACTCAACCCTCTGCACAGTAACAGTACACCATGGAGACATGAACCTACTGCCATATCAACCTCCTACCCCAAGACACTTTGGAGATATTGCCAACCTAACCCTAACCTAACCAAAAAGCACCGCATAGACAATGCATTGACATGTATCGAAAAATTAACGGAACGTCGTAGAGCTTCACGGATGGTCTCATTTGAAAGCTATCCTAGGAATTAGTGGGATGAGTTGGTGGTTGGGAGAGGCTATGACCTTTTACTCTGGAGATATTGACCCGTACACTCACCATGTAAACCTATTGCTGTTGTACACCGACCTGTGGCGTCTGTACGCGGCTGTTTCTCATGATTGGTTGGGAGTAGGAGGCTGATCTCAGAGTATGTTCATGCCACCCTTTGGTACTTGAGGACCCCCGCTTTATAGCCTCCTAGCCCCCACCACTTTGGAGAAATGTGGCGTGTACCGCCGCTATAGGTCGGTGTACAACCGCAATAGGTTTACATGTTAAAATAAAAATTGCTCGGATTGGCTCGAAACCTATGCACAGTAACAGTACACCATGGAGACATGAACATACTGCAATATCAGCCTCCTAGACCAAGAATCTTTGGAGATATTGACCTGTACACTCACCATGTAAACCTATTGCTGTTGTACACCGACCTGTGGCGGCTGTACGCGGCTGTTTCTCATGATTGGTTGGGAGTAGGAGGCTGATCTCAGAGTATGTTCATGCCACCCTTTGGTACTTGAGGACCCCCGCTTTTTAGCCTCCTAGCCCCCACCACTTTGGAGAAATGTGGCGTGTACCGCCGCAATAGGTCGGTGTACAACCGCAATAGGTTTACATGATAAAATTAAAATTGCTTGAATCAACTCAACCCTCTGCACAGTAACAGTACTCCATGGAGACATGAACCTACTGCCATATCAACCTCCTACCCCAAGACACTTTGGAGATATTGCCAACCTAACCCTAACCTAACCAAAAAGCACCGCATAGACAATGCATTGACATGTATCGAAAAATTAACGGAACGTCGTAGAGCTCCACGGATGGTCTCATTTGAAAGCTAGCCTAGGAATTAGTGGGATGAGGTGGTGGTTGGGAGAGGCTATGACCTTTTACTCTGGAGATATTGACCCGTACACTCACCATGTAAACCTATTGCTGTTGTACACCGACCTGTGGCGTCTGTACGCGGCTGTTTCTCATGATTGGTTGGGAGTAGGAGGCTGATCTCAGAGTATGTTCATGCCACCCTTTGGTACTTGAGGACCCCCGCTTTATAGCCTCCTAGCCCCCACCACTTTGGAGAAATGTGGCGTGTACCGCCGCTATAGGTCGGTGTACAACCGCAATAGGTTTACATGTTAAAATAAAAATTGCTCGGATTGGCTCGAAACCTATGCACAGTAACAGTACACCATGGAGACATGAACATACTGCAATATCAGCCTCCTAGACCAAGAATCTTTGGAGATATTGACCTGTACACTCACCATGTAAACCTATTGCTGTTGTACACCGACCTGTGGCGGCTGTACGCGGCTGTTTCTCATGATTGGTTGGGAGTAGGAGGCTGATCTCAGAGTATGTTCATGCCACCCTTTGGTACTTGAGGAACCCCGCTTTATAGCCTCCTAGCCCCCACCACTTTGGAGAAATGTGGCGTGTACCGCCGCAATAGGTCGGTGTACAACCGCAATAGGTTTACATGATAAAATTAAAATTGCTTGAATCAACTCAACCCTCTGCACAGTAACAGTACTCCATGGAGACATGAACCTACTGCCATATCAACCTCCTACCCCAAGACACTTTGGAGATATTGCCAACCTAACCCTAACCTAACCAAAAAGCACCGCATAGACAATGCATTGACATGTATCGAAAAATTAACGGAACGTCGTAGAGCTCCACGGATGGTCTCATTTGAAAGCTAGCCTAGGAATTAGTGTGATGAGTTGGTGGTTGGGAGAGGCTATGACCTTTCACTCTGGAGATATTGACCCGTACACTCACCATGTAAACCTATTGCTGTTGTACACCGACCTGTGGCGGCTGTACGCGGCTGTTTCTCATGATTGGTTGGGAGTAGGAGGCTGATCTCAGAGTATGTTCCTGCCACCCTTTGGTACTTGAGGACCCCCGTTTTATAGCCTCCTAGCTTCCACCACTTTGGAGAAATGTGGCATGTACCGCCGCCATAGGTCGGTGTACAACCGCAATAGGTTTACATGTTAAAATTAAAATTGCTCGGATTGGCTCGAAACCTATGCACAGTAACAGTACACCATGGAGACATGAACATACTGCAATATCAGCCTCCTAGACCAAGAATCTTTGGAGATATTGACCCGTACACTCACCATGTAAACCTATTGCTGTTGTACACCGACCTGTGGCGGCTGTACGCGGCTGTTTCTCATGATTGGTTGGGAGTAGGAGGCTGATCTCAGAGTATGTTCATGCCACCCTTTGGTACTTGAGGACCCCCGCTTTATAGCCTCCTAGCCCCCACCACTTTGGAGAAATGTGGCGTGTACCGCCGCCATAGGTCGGTGTACAACCGCAATAGGTTTACATGATAAAATTAAAATTGCTTGAATCAACTCAACCCTCTGCACAGTAACAGTACACCATGGAGACATGAACCTACTGCCATATCAACCTCCTACCCCAAGACACTTTGGAGATATTGCCAACCTAACCCTAACCTAACCAAAAAGCACCGCATAGACAATGCATTGACATGTATCGAAAAATTAACGGAACGTCGTAGAGCTTCACGGATGGTCTCATTTGAAAGCTATCCTAGGAATTAGTGGGATGAGTTGGTGGTTGGGAGAGGCTATGACCTTTTACTCTGGAGATATTGACCCGTACACTCACCATGTAAACCTATTGCTGTTGTACACCGACCTGTGGCGTCTGTACGCGGCTGTTTCTCATGATTGGTTGGGAGTAGGAGGCTGATCTCAGAGTATGTTCATGCCACCCTTTGGTACTTGAGGACCCCCGCTTTATAGCCTCCTAGCCCCCACCACTTTGGAGAAATGTGGCGTGTACCGCCGCTATAGGTCGGTGTACAACCGCAATAGGTTTACATGTTAAAATAAAAATTGCTCGGATTGGCTCGAAACCTATGCACAGTAACAGTACACCATGGAGACATGAACATACTGCAATATCAGCCTCCTAGACCTAGAATCTTTGGAGATATTGACCTGTACACTCACCATGTAAACCTATTGCTGTTGTACACCGACCTGTGGCGGCTGTACGCGGCTGTTTCTCATGATTGGTTGGGAGTAGGAGGCTGATCTCAGAGTATGTTCATGCCACCCTTTGGTACTTGAGGACCCCCGCTTTTTAGCCTCCTAGCCCCCACCACTTTGGAGAAATGTGGCGTGTACCGCCGCAATAGGTCGGTGTACAACCGCAATAGGTTTACATGATAAAATTAAAATTGCTTGAATCAACTCAACCCTCTGCACAGTAACAGTACTCCATGGAGACATGAACCTACTGCCATATCAACCTCCTACCCCAAGACACTTTGGAGATATTGCCAACCTAACCCTAACCTAACCAAAAAGCACCGCATAGACAATGCATTGACATGTATCGAAAAATTAACGGAACGTCGTAGAGCTCCACGGATGGTCTCATTTGAAAGCTAGCCTAGGAATTAGTGAGATGAGGTGGTGGTTGGGAGAGGCTATGACCTTTTACTCTGGAGATATTGACCCGTACACTCACCATGTAAACCTATTGCTGTTGTACACCGACCTGTGGCGTCTGTACGCGGCTGTTTCTCATGATTGGTTGGGAGTAGGAGGCTGATCTCAGAGTATGTTCATGCCACCCTTTGGTACTTGAGGACCCCCGCTTTATAGCCTCCTAGCCCCCACCACTTTGGAGAAATGTGGCGTGTACCGCCGCTATAGGTCGGTGTACAACCGCAATAGGTTTACATGTTAAAATAAAAATTGCTCGGATTGGCTCGAAACCTATGCACAGTAACAGTACACCATGGAGACATGAACATACTGCAATATCAGCCTCCTAGACCAAGAATCTTTGGAGATATTGACCTGTACACTCACCATGTAAACCTATTGCTGTTGTACACCGACCTGTGGCGGCTGTACGCGGCTGTTTCTCATGATTGGTTGGGAGTAGGAGGCTGATCTCAGAGTATGTTCATGCCACCCTTTGGTACTTGAGGACCCCCGCTTTATAGCCTCCTAGCCCCCACCACTTTGGAGAAATGTGGCGTGTACCGCCGCAATAGGTCGGTGTACAACCGCAATAGGTTTACATGATAAAATTAAAATTGCTTGAATCAACTCAACCCTCTGCACAGTAACAGTACTCCATGGAGACATGAACCTACTGCCATATCAACCTCCTACCCCAAGACACTTTGGAGATATTGCCAACCTAACCCTAACCTAACCAAAAAGCACCGCATAGACAATGCATTGACATGTATCGAAAAATTAACGGAACGTCGTAGAGCTCCACGGATGGTCTCATTTGAAAGCTAGCCTAGGAATTAGTGGGATGAGTTGGTGGTTGGGAGAGGCTATGACCTTTCACTCTGGAGATATTGACCCGTACACTCACCATGTAAACCTATTGCTGTTGTACACCGACCTGTGGCGGCTGTACGCGGCTGTTTCTCATGATTGGTTGGGAGTAGGAGGCTGATCTCAGAGTATGTTCCTGCCACCCTTTGGTACTTGAGGACCCCCGTTTTATAGCCTCCTAGCTTCCACCACTTTGGAGAAATGTGGCATGTACCCCCGCCATAGGTCGGTGTACAACCGCAATAGGTTTACATGTTAAAATTAAAATTGCTCGGATTGGCTCGAAACCTATGCACAGTAACAGTACACCATGGAGACATGAACATACTGCAATATCAGCCTCCTAGACCAAGAATCTTTGGAGATATTGACCCGTACACTCACCATGTAAACCTATTGCTGTTGTACACCGACCTGTGGCGGCTGTACGCGGCTGTTTCTCATGATTGGTTGGGAGTAGGAGGCTGATCTCAGAGTATGTTCATGCCACCCTTTGGTACTTGAGGACCCCCGCTTAATAGCCTCCTAGCCCCCACCACTTTGGAGAAATGTGGCGTGTACCGCCGCCATAGGTCGGTGTACAACCGCAATAGGTTTACATGATAAAATTAAAATTGCTTGAATCAACTCAACCCTCTGCACAGTAACAGTACTCCATGGAGACATGAACCTACTGCCATATCAACCTCCTACCCCAAGACACTTTGGAGATATTGCCAACCTAACCCTAACCTAACTAAAAAGCACCGCATAGACAATGCATTGACATGTATCGAAAAATTAACGGAACGTCGTAGAGCTTCACGGATGGTCTCATTTGAAAGCTATCCTAGGAATTAGTGGGATGAGGTGGTGGTTGGGAGAGGCTATGACCTTTTACTCTGGAGATATTGACCCGTACACTCACCATGTAAACCTATTGCTGTTGTACACCGACCTGTGGCGTCTGTACGCGGCTGTTTCTCATGATTGGTTGGGAGTAGGAGGCTGATCTCAGAGTATGTTCATGCCACCCTTTGGTACTTGAGGACCCCCGCTTTATAGCCTCCTAGCCCCCACCACTTTGGAGAAATGTGGCGTGTACCGCCGCTATAGGTCGGTGTACAACCGCAATAGGTTTACATGTTAAAATAAAAATTGCTCGGATTGGCTCGAAACCTATGCACAGTAACAGTACACCATGGAGACATGAACATACTGCAATATCAGCCTCCTAGACCAAGAATCTTTGGAGATATTGACCTGTACACTCACCATGTAAACCTATTGCTGTTGTACACCGACCTGTGGCGGCTGTACGCGGCTGTTTCTCATGATTGGTTGGGAGTAGGAGGCTGATCTCAGAGTATGTTCATGCCACCCTTTGGTACTTGAGGACCCCCGCTTTATAGCCTCCTAGCCCCCACCACTTTGGAGAAATGTGGCGTGTACCGCCGCAATAGGTCGGTGTACAACCGCAATAGGTTTACATGACAAAATTAAAATTGCTTGAATCAACTCAACCCTCTGCACAGTAACAGTACTCCATGGAGACATGAACCTACTGCCATATCAACCTCCTACCCCAAGACACTTTGGAGATATTGCCAACCTAACCCTAACCTAACCAAAAAGCACCGCATAGACAATGCATTGACATGTATCGAAAAATTAACGGAACGTCGTAGAGCTCCACGGATGGTCTCATTTGAAAGCTAGCCTAGGAATTAGTGGGATGAGTTGGTGGTTGGGAGAGGCTATGACCTTTCACTCTGGAGATATTGACCCGTACACTCACCATGTAAACCTATTGCTGTTGTACACCGACATGTGGAGGCTGTACGCGGCTGTTTCTCATGATTGGTTGGGAGTAGGAGGCTGATCTCAGAGTATGTTCCTGCCACCCTTTGGTACTTGAGGACCCCCGTTTTATAGCCTCCTAGCTTCCACCACTTTGGAGAAATGTGGCATGTACCGCCGCCATAGGTCGGTGTACAACCGCAATAGGTTTACATGTTAAAATTAAAATTGCTCGGATTGGCTCGAAACCTATGCACAGTAACAGTACACCATGGAGACATGAACATACTGCAATATCAGCCTCCTAGACCAAGAATCTTTGGAGATATTGACCCGTACACTCACCATGTAAACCTATTGCTGTTGTACACCGACCTGTGGCGGCTGTACGCGGCTGTTTCTCATGATTGGTTGGGAGTAGGAGGCTGATCTCAGAGTATGTTCATGCCACCCTTTGGTACTTGAGGACCCCCGCTTAATAGCCTCCTAGCCCCCACCACTTTGGAGAAATGTGGCGTGTACCGCCGCCATAGGTCGGTGTACAACCGCAATAGGTTTACATGATAAAATTAAAATTGCTTGAATCAACTCAACCCTCTGCACAGTAACAGTACTCCATGGAGACATGAACCTACTGCCATATCAACCTCCTACCCCAAGACACTTTGGAGATATTGCCAACCTAACCCTAACCTAACTAAAAAGCACCGCATAGACAATGCATTGACATGTATCGAAAAATTAACGGAACGTCGTAGAGCTTCACGGATGGTCTCATTTGAAAGCTATCCTAGGAATTAGTGGGATGAGGTGGTGGTTGGGAGAGGCTATGACCTTTCACTCTGGATATATTGACCCATACACTCACCATGTAAACCTATTGCTGTTGTACACCGACCTGTGGCGGCTGTACGCGGCTGTTTCTCATGATTGGTTGGGAGTAGGAGGCTGATCTCAGAGTATGTTCATGCCACCCTTTGGTACTTGAGGACCCCCGCTTTATAGCCTCCTAGCCCCCACCACTTTGGAGAAATGTGGCGTGTACCGCCGCTATAGGTCGGTGTACAACCGCAATAGGTTTACATGTTAAAATAAAAATTGCTCGGATTGGCTCGAAACCTATGCACAGTAACAGTACACCGTGGAGACATGAACATACTGCAATATCAGCCTCCTAGACCAAGAATCTTTGGAGATATTGACCTGTACACTCACCATGTAAACCTATTGCTGTTGTACACCGACCTGTGGCGGCTGTACGCGGCTGTTTCTCATGATTGGTTGGGAGTAGGAGGCTGATCTCAGAGTATGTTCATGCCACCCTTTGGTACTTGAGGACCCCGCTTTATAGCCTCCTAGCCCCCACCACTTTGGAGAAATGTGGCGTGTACCGCCGCAATAGATCGGTGTACAACCGCAATAGGTTTACATGATAAAATTAAAATTGCTTGAATCAACTCAACCCTCTGCACAGTAACAGTACTCCATGGAGACATGAACCTACTGCCATATCAACCTCCTACCCCAAGACACTTTGGAGATATTGCCAACCTAACCCTACAGATGTGGGAACATAAGAATGTAACTTGACCCGCGGTATTCTAACAGGCGCTTTACGTCATTCCGCACCACCGCTCGCCTGCCCATAGGGGCGCAGTAATACCACTCATTGACCCATTGCTGGCTCGCACATTAGATGAGCCTACCGTTCTCAAACTCCTTGTTGTCTGTCTGGTTGTAATTTAATTATTACGAACAAAGCCTATCTATTTATAGTTTCTATCTCTGTAACTGTCGCCGGGTCTATATCTGTTAACTGTCGGGACAAGTAGAAGTTTAATACATTAGGCTGAGTGTTCTCATATGGAACATGGCATCAGGACGAGGAAGATGGCTAACGGAGATGACCAGAGATGTGTTTGAAATGGTTCACTCACTCCCTCCCTATTACCATGGATGTATTGAGTGCGACTCATAGTGAACTACATGGGGAATGATTTAACAGTTTTGGGACACATGGAATGTAACTGCGTAAGATATTCATGACTCAAACAAGCAGACGCGCCGATCACTGATGGCAGCAGGTTGAAATATCAGGTAGTATTCAGGTTCCATGTTTAGTTGAATGATAAATCCCATATAAATGGTTGGAATTCTAATGATGTGCAAGTGTGATTTTGTCAACTTAATGCTGTCTGCTAATAGCAGGCTGTGAAGCTGCACGATGAGACCGTGATAGCACGTTAGCTCACGACAGCAGCTTCCATAATATTAACGGTAGCTGTCGGTGGCTAAAAAGCAGATAGATAACTTTACAACGTTGATTCCTGTAGCTATTTTGATGCTATAAGTTCAACTTCTGTTTCTCGGGCAGGAACGGAGACGAACTCGCATTAGCAGCAAAGCAGCTAGAGGAATGATCGCGCGGTCTCTTTAGCCCTGAGACCATCAGGCAGGCAGCAGGAGGTCGTTGAAGGCTTTATATATTATTATGATATTATGTCTAATAATACATTCGTTGAAAGTAGGCTACACAGGCTGATCTATTATACGGAATTGGACCGAGGAGTGTTCTCATATGGAACTATGCTGCACACGCCCGCCCGCGACAAGAGCTGAATTGTAGTCAGCTTGCCCCGCTGCGCGCAGGACGCGTGCGTCCCCCGCTCCGAGCAGAACGCAGGCGGAATGTCGCTCCCCGTCTGAAACGGCCTTGACTCCTGGAATCCCAAGGTCTTTCATATTGAAATTATCTTGATGGCCTGGGAAGAGACGTGTTAAGGGAGTGCATCAGTCGTGAGCCTTGACAGTAGGCTACCAGCCTGCGCTGCGCTCAGAACAAAGTTGGATGAATGGATGGACTTTTTGGAATCCTGCAAAAATGTTTATTGCGCTCTAAAATCATGAAAGCATAAATGTAAAAATGCAGCAACAGAAGTAGGCCTAGTCTAGATGAGATGGTGGTTTAAATGAATGGCAACACATAAATTCAATGGCCGGTCATGGCAAAGCACCCGCTAACGCAGGCTACCCCCCTCCCACGATCCAGGGAAACCGGTTCCTCCAGTTTATTTGAATATAAAAGAATTTTTGGGGGGGGGGGGGTTACAATAGTCTAGTCCAGGTTCGCTGGAGGACCTGTATTTTCAGTGTTTGCTGGTAGCGGACTGCATCGATCAATGCAATGACTCTTCAGTTTTACCCTTTTCATCAATAAAACATCATTTTTACAACCATGTCTCATTGATTGGGAAGGCATTTAGAGCTGCCGGTCTATTAGCCTACATTCGGACTCAGAGGATGACATAACTGTTTATTGAGAAACAATTGGCTATATAAAGAAATACCACAATGCATGTAGTCTAGATATATTAGGCTACATTATGGTTATACACTTTATGGTAGACTGCCCTCTCGCTCGCTAAGCAGGCTACATTGTGGCTGTTTTGTTCATCGCCTATAGGCTACACATTAGAAAAATGTTTTTTTTTATATAGACCTAGAAGGAATCATTTCCTATTTTAATACAATTCAAATTCTGCTTAGAGGGAATTATTTTCAACGGACATTATGACCTGAGCATAATTAATAATTATCTAAGTTAATATAGGCCTATGAGAACGCAACGCTTTTTACGATAGGCTAGGCCTATGCGTCTTGTGATTGTAGGCTACTGTAGCCTAGGCTACAACTTAAGGCTTGCCCTATTGAATTCATTTTATAGCCTACTAGGCTACTCATTATTATCGAATTATCTAGTTGATATATGAATAAAACAATAAGCCGTTTTAATGGCTATGGGCTACTAGTTGTAGCGATGCGCTCTGCTCTTACGCACGGTTGAGGCGGCAGCTCAAATACACAGCCAACTGGAGATGTCGCGTCTGGGGAGGCTCTGTGTCTCTCCACCAGTCCCCAGCGAGTCCAAGCTATTCCCAATGAATAATACTTAGGCCTATTTATAATAGCCTACATAGCGCGAAACTGTTCATATAATAGGCTGTAGCCAGCGCGAAACTGCGCATTCCCTATAGCCGTTCATTGAACAGCTGGCGGCCGGTATAAATAAATTAAAACATACACGATATTTTGTTATTTGAATGATCTTGAATATATATATTCAAGATCATTCAAATAACAACATATTGTGTAGCCTATGTTTTTTTCATTTATAATTTAACAATAGGGGGTGCAACAGAACACAATTTTAGGGAAAGTCATTGACAGGCGGACTTCAATGTTTTATTAAAATATAGTTATGTGCAAATGAAAACCCACAATCGTCCTATGGACCTTACCCCGATTTTGGAAATCAGATAAAGGCGTTCACAAGACCATTTCAATAATCGCATTATTACAATTATCGGTTGATGTCTCACTGTCAAACCTGCCGCTATGCACAAGATAGTTAATGTCCGGATATGATTGGCAATGAGTGATCTTTACTCATGGCGACTATTTCAATTTTGTATGGATCCACAAGTCGATCAAGCTTATTTTTTCTTTGTATCGTGCTGAAGCCATATAGCCTACTGCGCTCAGACTTGGCTACATTATGCCCTGTCTTCAAATTTACTTCCGGGGTTTACGAGTAGCCTAACAGTTGAATGCGTTCCAGAAACAAAACGCAAAACCCTCACGTTCACCATATCTTTACTAACAAATATATTTACAATACTGTTATTTTGCGCATTTGACCAAACAGCCTCCACGTCTTGACCCGACGTCAGTTGCCGAGATAGATAGGCTACTGTAGGCCTAGATATATTATAGGTGTTCGTAATAATTAAATTACATCGAGGTGGATAAAACATGTGTTTGAGAACAAGGTAATAATAACAATTAAACGTTATTTGTATAGCCCCTTTCATACAGATACCTTCAGCTCAAAGTGCTTTACAACAGAGCATTTAAATTAAAGAATGTGAAATTTAATGATGCTTCATTCGTAGACTATAGGAGAAAAACAGAGCCCAGCCTGCTAAATCTACTCAAAGACGCCACCTGGCGGTAGTGCATCACTAAAACGAAATAACACCCGTCTGAAATCCCACGAGATTTCCAACGGGATTTCCCTGCCAAATACCGCGACGTGAAATGCTGCAGCAAGTAACATTCTTATGTTCCCACATCTGTAACTTAACCAAAAAGCACCGCATAGACAATGCATTGACATGTATCGAAAAATTAACGGAACGTCGTAGAGCTTCACGGTTGGTCTCATTTGAAAGCTATCCTAGGAATTAGTGGGATGAGGTGGTGGTTGGGAGAGGCTATGACCTTTTACTCTGGAGATATTGACCCGTACACTCACCATGTAAACCTATTGCTGTTGTACACCGACCTGTGGCGGCTGTACGCGGCTGTTTCTCATGATTGGTTGGGAGTAGGAGGCTGATCTCAGAGTATGTTCATGCCACCCTTTGGTACTTGAGGACCCCCGCTTTATAGCCTCCTAGCCCCCACCACTTTGGAGAAATGTGGCGTGTACCGCCGCCATAGGTCGGTGTACAACCGCAATAGGTTTACATGATAAAATTAAAATTGCTTGAATCAACTCAACCCTCTGCACAGTAACAGTACACCATGGAGACATGAACCTACTGCCATATCAACCTCCTACCCCAAGACACTTTGGAGATATTGCCAACCTAACCCTAACCTAACCAAAAAGCACCGCATAGACAATGCATTGACATGTATCGAAAAATTAACGGAACGTCGTAGAGCTCCACGGATGGTCTCATTTGAAAGCTAGCCTAGGAATTAGTGGGATGAGTTGGTGGTTGGGAGAGGCTATGACCTTTCACTCTGGAGATATTGACCCGTACACTCACCATGTAAACCTATTGCTGTTGTACACCGACCTGTGGCGGCTGTACGCGGCTGTTTCTCATGATTGGTTGGGAGTAGGAGGCTGATCTCAGAGTATGTTCCTGCCACCCTTTGGTACTTGAGGACCCCCGTTTTATAGCCTCCTAGCTTCCACCACTTTGGAGAAATGTGGCATGTACCGCCGCCATAGGTCGGTGTACAACCGCAATAGGTTTACATGTTAAAATTAAAATTGCTCGGATTGGCTCGAAACCTATGCACAGTAACAGTACACCATGGAGACATGAACATACTGCAATATCAGCCTCCTAGACCAAGAATCTTTGGAGATATTGACCCGTACACTCACCATGTAAACCTATTGCTGTTGTACACCGACCTGTGGCGGCTGTACGCGGCTGTTTCTCATGATTGGTTGGGAGTAGGAGGCTGATCTCAGAGTATGTTCATGCCACCCTTTGGTACTTGAGGACCCCCGCTTAATAGCCTCCTAGCCCCCACCACTTTGGAGAAATGTGGCGTGTACCGCCGCCATAGGTCGGTGTACAACCGCAATAGGTTTACATGATAAAATTAAAATTGCTTGAATCAACTCAACCCTCTGCACAGTAACAGTACTCCATGGAGACATGAACCTACTGCCATATCAACCTCCTACCCCAAGACACTTTGGAGATATTGCCAACCTAACCCTGACCTAACTAAAAAGAACCGCATAGACAATGCATTGACATGTATCGAAAAATTAACGTAACGTCGTAGAGCTTCACGGATGGTCTCATTTGAAAGCTATCCTAGGAATTAGTGGGATGAGGTGGTGGTTGGGAGAGGCTACGACCTTTTACTCTGGAGATATTGACCCGTACACTCACCATGTAAACCTATTGCTGTTGTACACCGACCTGTGGCGTCTGTACGCGGCTGTTTCTCATGATTGGTTGGGAGTAGGAGGCTGATCTCAGAGTATGTTCATGCCACCCTTTGGTACTTGAGGACCCCCGCTTTATAGCCTCCTAGCCCCCACCACTTTGGAGAAATGTGGCGTGTACCGCCGCTATAGGTCGGTGTACAACCGCAATAGGTTTACATGTTAAAATAAAAATTGCTCGGATTGGCTCGAAACCTGTGCACAGTAACAGTACACCATGGAGACATGAACATACTGCAATATCAGCCTCCTAGACCAAGAATCTTTGGAGATATTGACCTGTACACTCACCATGTAAACCTATTGCTGTTGTACACCGACCTGTGGCGGCTGTACGCGGCTGTTTCTCATGATTGGTTGGGAGTAGGAGGCTGATCTCAGAGTATGTTCATGCCACCCTTTGGTACTTGAGGACCCCCGCTTTATAGCCTCCTAGCCCCCACCACTTTGGAGAAATGTGGCGTGTACCGCCGCAATAGGTCGGTGTACAACCGCAATAGGTTTACATGATAAAATTAAAATTGCTTGAATCAACTCAACCCTCTGCACAGTAACAGTACTCCATGGAGACATGAACCTACTGCCATATCAACCTCCTACCCCAAGACACTTTGGAGATATTGCCAACCTAACCCTAACCTAACCAAAAAGCACCGCATAGACAATGCATTGACATGTATCGAAAAATTAACGGAACGTCGTAGAGCTCCACGGATGGTCTCATTTGAAAGCTAGCCTAGGAATTAGTGGGATGAGTTGGTGGTTGGGAGAGGCTATGACCTTTCACTCTGGAGATATTGACCCGTACACTCACCATGTAAACCTATTGCTGTTGTACACCGACCTGTGGAGGCTGTACGCGGCTGTTTCTCATGATTGGTTGGGAGTAGGAGGCTGATCTCAGAGTATGTTCCTGCCACCCTTTGGTACTTGAGGACCCCCGTTTTATAGCCTCCTAGCTTCCACCACTTTGGAGAAATGTGGCATGTACCGCCGCCATAGGTCGGTGTACAACCGCAATAGGTTTACATGTTAAAAATAAAATTGCTCGGATTGGCTCGAAACCTATGCACAGTAACAGTACACCATGGAGACATGAACATACTGCAATATCAGCCTCCTAGACCAAGAATCTTTGGAGATATTGACCCGTACACTCACCATGTAAACCTATTGCTGTTGTACACCGACCTGTGGCGGCTGTACGCGGCTGTTTCTCATGATTGGTTGGGAGTAGGAGGCTGATCTCAGAGTATGTTCATGCCACCCTTTGGTACTTGAGGACCCCCGCTTAATAGCCTCCTAGCCCCCACCACTTTGGAGAAATGTGGCGTGTACCGCCGCCATAGGTCGGTGTACAACCGCAATAGGTTTACATGATAAAATTAAAATTGCTTGAATCAACTCAACCCTCTGCACAGTAACAGTACTCCATGGAGACATGAACCTACTGCCATATCAACCTCCTACCCCAAGACACTTTGGAGATATTGCCAACCTAACCCTAACCTAACTAAAAAGCACCGCATAGACAATGCATTGACATGTATCGAAAAATTAACGGAACGTCGTAGAGCTTCACGGATGGTCTCATTTGAAAGCTATCCTAGGAATTAGTGGGATGAGGTGGTGGTTGGGAGAGGCTATGACCTTTCACTCTGGATATATTGACCCATACACTCACCATGTAAACCTATTGCTGTTGTACACCGACCTGTGGCGGCTGTACGCGGCTGTTTCTCATGATTGGTTGGGAGTAGGAGGCTGATCTCAGAGTATGTTCATGCCACCCTTTGGTACTTGAGGACCCCCGCTTTATAGCCTCCTAGCCCCCACCACTTTGGAGAAATGTGGCGTGTACCGCCGCTATAGGTCGGTGTACAACCGCAATAGGTTTACATGTTAAAATAAAAATTGCTCGGATTGGCTCGAAACCTATGCACAGTAACAGTACACCGTGGAGACATGAACATACTGCAATATCAGCCTCCTAGACCAAGAATCTTTGGAGATATTGACCTGTACACTCACCATGTAAACCTATTGCTGTTGTACACCGACCTGTGGCGGCTGTACGCGGCTGTTTCTCATGATTGGTTGGGAGTAGGAGGCTGATCTCAGAGTATGTTCATGCCACCCTTTGGTACTTGAGGACCCCGCTTTATAGCCTCCTAGCCCCCACCACTTTGGAGAAATGTGGCGTGTACCGCCGCAATAGATCGGTGTACAACCGCAATAGGTTTACATGATAAAATTAAAATTGCTTGAATCAACTCAACCCTCTGCACAGTAACAGTACTCCATGGAGACATGAACCTACTGCCATATCAACCTCCTACCCCAAGACACTTTGGAGATATTGCCAACCTAACCCTAACTTAACCAAAAAGCACCGCATAGACAATGCATTGACATGTATCGAAAAATTAACGGAACGTCGTAGAGCTTCACGGTTGGTCTCATTTGAAAGCTATCCTAGGAATTAGTGGGATGAGGTGGTGGTTGGGAGAGGCTATGACCTTTTACTCTGGAGATATTGACCCGTACACTCACCATGTAAACCTATTGCTGTTGTACACCGACCTGTGGCGGCTGTACGCGGCTGTTTCTCATGATTGGTTGGGAGTAGGAGGCTGATCTCAGAGTATGTTCATGCCACCCTTTGGTACTTGAGGACCCCCGCTTTATAGCCTCCTAGCCCCCACCACTTTGGAGAAATGTGGCGTGTACCGCCGCCATAGGTCGGTGTACAACCGCAATAGGTTTACATGATAAAATTAAAATTGCTTGAATCAACTCAACCCTCTGCACAGTAACAGTACACCATGGAGACATGAACCTACTGCCATATCAACCTCCTACCCCAAGACACTTTGGAGATATTGCCAACCTAACCCTAACCTAACCAAAAAGCACCGCATAGACAATGCATTGACATGTATCGAAAAATTAACGGAACGTCGTAGAGCTTCACGGATGGTCTCATTTGAAAGCTATCCTAGGAATTAGTGGGATGAGTTGGTGGTTGGGAGAGGCTATGACCTTTTACTCTGGAGATATTGACCCGTACACTCACCATGTAAACCTATTGCTGTTGTACACCGACCTGTGGCGTCTGTACGCGGCTGTTTCTCATGATTGGTTGGGAGTAGGAGGCTGATCTCAGAGTATGTTCATGCCACCCCTTGGTACTTGAGGACCCCCGCTTTATAGCCTCCTAGCCCCCACCACTTTGGAGAAATGTGGCGTGTACCGCCGCTATAGGTCGGTGTACAACACCAATAGGTTTACATGTTAAAATAAAAATTGCTCGGATTGGCTCGAAACCTATGCACAGTAACAGTACACCATGGAGACATGAACATACTGCAATATCAGCCTCCTAGACCAAGAATCTTTGGAGATATTGACCTGTACACTCACCATGTAAACCTATTGCTGTTGTACACCGACCTGTGGCGGCTGTACGCGGCTGTTTCTCATGATTGGTTGGGAGTAGGAGGCTGATCTCAGAGTATGTTCATGCCACCCTTTGGTACTTGAGGACCCCCGCTTTTTAGCCTCCTAGCCCCCACCACTTTGGAGAAATGTGGCGTGTACCGCCGCAATAGGTCGGTGTACAACCGCAATAGGTTTACATGATAAAATTAAAATTGCTTGAATCAACTCAACCCTCTGCACAGTAACAGTACTCCATGGAGACATGAACCTACTGCCATATCAACCACCTACCCCAAGACACTTTGGAGATATTGCCAACCTAACCCTAACCTAACCAAAAAGCACCGCATAGACAATGCATTGACATGTATCGAAAAATTAACGGAACGTCGTAGAGCTCCACGGATGGTCTCATTTGAAAGCTAGCCTAGGAATTAGTGGGATGAGGTGGTGGTTGGGAGAGGCTATGACCTTTTACTCTGGAGATATTGACCCGTACACTCACCATGTAAACCTATTGCTGTTGTACACCGACCTGTGGCGGCTGTACGCGGCTGTTTCTCATGATTGGTTGGGAGTAGGCGGCTGATCTCAGAGTATGTTCATGCCACCCTTTGGTACTTGAGGACCCCCGCTTAATAGCCTCCTAGCCCCCACCACTTTGGAGAAATGTGGCGTGTACCGCCGCCATAGGTCGGTGTACAACCGCAATAGGTTTACATGATAAAATTAAAATTGCTTGAATCAACTCAACCCTCTGCACAGTAACAGTACTCCATGGAGACATGAACCTACTGCCATATCAACCTCCTACCCCAAGACACTTTGGAGATATTGCCAACCTAACCCTAACTTAACCAAAAAGCACCGCATAGACAATGCATTGACATGTATCGAAAAATTAACGGAACGTCGTAGAGCTTCACGGTTGGTCTCATTTGAAAGCTATCCTAGGAATTAGTGGGATAAGTTGGTGGTTGGGAGAGGCTATGACCTTTTACTCTGGAGATATTGACCCGTACACTCACCATGTAAACCTATTGCTGTTGTACACCGACCTGTGGCGTCTGTACGCGGCTGTTTCTCATGATTGGTTGGGAGTAGGAGGCTGATCTCAGAGTATGTTCATGCCACCCTTTGGTACTTGAGGACCCCCGCTTTATAGCCTCCTAGCCCCCACCACTTTGGAGAAATGTGGCGTGTACCGCCGCCATAGGTCGGTGTACAACCGCAATAGGTTTACATGATAAAATTAAAATTGCTTGAATCAACTCAACCCTCTGCACAGTAACAGTACACCATGGAGACATGAACCTACTGCCATATCAACCTCCTACCCCAAGACACTTTGGAGATATTGCCAACCTAACCCTAACCTAACCAAAAAGCACCGCATAGACAATGCATTGACATGTATCGAAAAATTAACGGAACGTCGTAGAGCTTCACGGATGGTCTCATTTGAAAGCTATCCTAGGAATTAGTGGGATGAGTTGGTGGTTGGGAGAGGCTATGACCTTTTACTCTGGAGATATTGACCCGTACACTCACCATGTAAACCTATTGCTGTTGTACACCGACCTGTGGCGTCTGTACGCGGCTGTTTCTCATGATTGGTTGGGAGTAGGAGGCTGATCTCAGAGTATGTTCATGCCACCCTTTGGTACTTGAGGACCCCCGCTTTATAGCCTCCTAGCCCCCACCACTTTGGAGAAATGTGGCGTGTACCGCCGCTATAGGTCGGTGTACAACCGCAATAGGTTTACATGTTAAAATAAAAATTGCTCGGATTGGCTCGAAACCTATGCACAGTAACAGTACACCATGGAGACATGAACATACTGCAATATCAGCCTCCTAGACCAAGAATCTTTGGAGATATTGACCTGTACACTCACCATGTAAACCTATTGCTGTTGTACACCGACCTGTGGTGGCTGTACGCGGCTGTTTCTCATGATTGGTTGGGAGTAGGAGGCTGATCTCAGAGTATGTTCATGCCACCCTTTGGTACTTGAGGACCCCCACTTTTTAGCCTCCTAGCCCCCACCACTTTGGAGAAATGTGGCGTGTACCGCCGCAATAGGTCGGTGTACAACCGCAATAGGTTTACATGATAAAATTAAAATTGCTTGAATCAACTCAACCCTCTGCACAGTAACAGTACTCCATGGAGACATGAACCTACTGCCATATCAACCACCTACCCCAAGACACTTTGGAGATATTGCCAACCTAACCCTAACCTAACCAAAAAGCACCGCATAGACAATGCATTGACATGTATCGAAAAATTAACGGAACGTCGTAGAGCTCCACGGATGGTCTCATTTGAAAGCTAGCCTAGGAATTAGTGGGATGAGGTGGTGGTTGGGAGAGGCTATGACCTTTTACTCTGGAGATATTGACCCGTACACTCACCATGTAAACCTATTGCTGTTGTACACCGACCTGTGGCGTCTGTACGCGGCTGTTTCTCATGATTGGTTGGGAGTAGGAGGCTGATCTCAGAGTATGTTCATGCCACCCTTTGGTACTTGAGGACCCCCGCTTTATAGCCTCCTAGCCCCCACCACTTTGGAGAAATGTGGCGTGTACCGCCGCTATAAGTCGGTGTACAACCGCAATAGGTTTACATGTTAAAATAAAAATTGCTCGGATTGGCTCGAAACCTATGCACAGTAACAGTACACCATGGAGACATGAACATACTGCAATATCAGCCTCCTAGACCAAGAATCTTTGGAGATATTGACCTGTACACTCACCATGTAAACCTATTGCTGTTGTACACCGACCTGTGGCGGCTGTACGCGGCTGTTTCTCATGATTGGTTGGGAGTAGGAGGCTGATCTCAGAGTATGTTCATGCCACCCTTTGGTACTTGAGGACCCCCGCTTTATAGCCTCCTAGCCCCCACCACTTTGGAGAAATGTGGCGTGTACCGCCGCAATAGGTCGGTGTACAACCGCAATAGGTTTACATGATAAAATTAAAATTGCTTGAATCAACTCAACCCTCTGCACAGTAACAGTACTCCATGGAGACATGAACCTACTGCCATATCAACCTCCTACCCCAAGACACTTTGGAGATATTGCCAACCTAACCCTAACCTAACCAAAAAGCACCGCATAGACAATGCATTGACATGTATCGAAAAATTAACGGAACGTCGTAGAGCTCCACGGATGGTCTCATTTGAAAGCTAGCCTAGGAATTAGTGGGATGAGTTGGTGGTTGGGAGAGGCTATGACCTTTCACTCTGGAGATATTGACCCGTACACTCACCATGTAAACCTATTGCTGTTGTACACCGACCTGTGGCGGCTGTACGCGGCTGTTTCTCATGATTGGTTGGGAGTAGGAGGCTGATCTCAGAGTATGTTCCTGCCACCCTTTGGTACTTGAGGACCCCCGTTTTATAGCCTCCTAGCTTCCACCACTTTGGAGAAATGTGGCATGTACCGCCGCCATAGGTCGGTGTACAACCGCAATAGGTTTACATGTTAAAATTAAAATTGCTCGGATTGGCTCGAAACCTATGCACAGTAACAGTACACCATGGAGACATGAACATACTGCAATATCAGCCTCCTAGACCAAGAATCTTTGGAGATATTGACCCGTACACTCACCATGTAAACCTATTGCTGTTGTACACCGACCTGTGGCGGCTGTACGCGGCTGTTTCTCATGATTGGTTGGGAGTAGGAGGCTGATCTCAGAGTATGTTCATGCCACCCTTTGGTACTTGAGGACCCCCGCTTTATAGCCTCCTAGCCCCCACCACTTTGGAGAAATGTGGAGTGTACCGCCGCAATAGGTCGGTGTACAACCGCAATAGGTTTACATGATAAAATTAAAATTGCTTGAATCAACTCAACCCTCTGCACAGTAACAGTACTCCATGGAGACATGAACCTACTGCCATATCAACCTCCTACCCCAAGACACTTTGGAGATATTGCCAACCTAACCCTAACCTAACCAAAAAGCACCGCATAGACAATGCATTGACATGTATCGAAAAATTAACGGAACGTCGTAGAGCTCCAAGGATGGTCTCATTTGAAAGCTAGCCTAGGAATTAGTGGGATGAGGTGGTGGTTGGGAGAGGCTATGACCTTTTACTCTGGAGATATTGACCCGTACACTCACCATGTAAACCTATTGCTGTTGTACACCGACCTGTGGCGTCTGTACGCGGCTGTTTCTCATGATTGGTTGGGAGTAGGAGGCTGATCTCAGAGTATGTTCATGCCACCCTTTGGTACTTGAGGACCCCCGCTTTATAGCCTCCTAGCCCCCACCACTTTGGAGAAATGTGACGTGTACCGCTGCAATAGGTCGGTGTACAACCGCAATAGGTTTACATGATAAAATTAAAATTGCTTGAATCAACTCAACCCTCTGCACAGTAACAGTACTCCATGGAGACATGAACCTACTGCCATATCAACCTCCTACCCCAAGACACTTTGGAGATATTGCCAACCTAACCCTAACCTAACCAAAAAGCACCGCATAGACAATGCATTGACATGTATCGAAAAATTAACGGAACGTCGTAGAGCTCCACGGATGGTCTCATTTGAAAGCTAGCCTAGGAATTAGTGGGATGAGTTGGTGGTTGGGAGAGGCTATGACCTTTCACTCTGGAGATATTGACCCGTACACTCACCATGTAAACCTATTGCTGTTGTACACCGACCTGTGGCGGCTGTACGCGGCTGTTTCTCATGATTGGTTGGGAGTAGGAGGCTGATCTCAGAGTATGTTCCTGCCACCCTTTGGTACTTGAGGACCCCCGTTTTATAGCCTCCTAGCTTCCACCACTTTGGAGAAATGTGGCATGTACCGCCGCCATAGGTCGGTGTACAACCGCAATAGGTTTACATGTTAAAATTAAAATTGCTCGGATTGGCTCGAAACCTATGCACAGTAACAGTACACCATGGAGACATGAACATACTGCAATATCAGCCTCCTAGACCAAGAATCTTTGGAGATATTGACCCGTACACTCACCATGTAAACCTATTGCTGTTGTACACCGACCTGTGGCGGCTGTACGCGGCTGTTTCTCATGATTGGTTGGGAGTAGGAGGCTGATCTCAGAGTATGTTCATGCCACCCTTTGGTACTTGAGGACCCCCGCTTTATAGCCTCCTAGCCCCCACCACTTTGGAGAAATGTGGCGTGTACCGCCGCCATAGGTCGGTGTACAACCGCAATAGGTTTACATGATAAAATTAAAATTGCTTGAATCAACTCAACCCTCTGCACAGTAACAGTACTCCATGGAGACATGAACCTACTGCCATATCAACCTCCTACCCCAAGACACTTTGGAGATATTGCCAACCTAACCCTAACCTAACCAAAAAGCACCGCATAGACAATGCATTGACATGTATCGAAAAATTAACGGAACGTCGTAGAGCTTTTCGGATGGTCTCATTTGAAAGCTATCCTAGGAATTAGTGGGATGAGGTGGTGGTTGGGAGAGGCTATGACCTTTCACTCTGGATATATTGACCCGTACACTCACCATGTAAACCTATTGCTGTTGTACACCGACCTGTGGCAGCTGTACGCGGCTGTTTCTCATGATTGGTTGGGAGTAGGAGGCTGATCTCAGAGTATGTTCATGCCACCCTTTGGTACTTGAGGACCCCCGCTCTATAGCCTCCTAGCCCCCACCACTTTGGAGAAATGTGGCGTGTACCGCCGCTATAGGTCGGTGTACAACCGCAATAGGTTTACATGTTAAAATAAAAATTGCTCGGATTGGCTCGAAACCTATGCACAGTAACAGTACACCGTGGAGACATGAACATACTGCAATATCAGCCTCCTAGACCAAGAATCTTTGGAGATATTGACCTGTACACTCACCATGTAAACCTATTGCTGTTGTACACCGACCTGTGGCAGCTGTACGCGGCTGTTTCTCATGATTGGTTGGGAGTAGGAGGCTGATCTCAGAGTATGTTCATGCCACCCTTTGGTACTTGAGGACCCCGCTTTATAGCCTCCTAGCCCCCACCACTTTGGAGAAATGTGGCGTGTACCGCCGCAATAGGTCGGTGTACAACCGCAATAGGTTTACATGATAAAATTAAAATTGCTTGAATCAACTCAACCCTCTGCACAGTAACAGTACTCCATGGAGACATGAACCTACTGCCATATCAACCTCCTACCCCAAGACACTTTGGAGATATTGCCAACCTAACCCTAACCTAACCAAAAAGCACCGCATAGACAATGCATTGACATGTATCGAAAAATTAACGGAACGTCGTAGAGCTTCACGGATGGTCTCATTTGAAAGCTATCCTAGGAATTAGTGGGATGAGGTGGTGGTTGGGAGAGGCTATGACCTTTTACTCTGGAGATATTGACCCGTACACTCACCATGTAAACCTATTGCTGTTGTACACCGACCTGTGGCGGCTGTACGCGGCTGTTTCTCATGATTGGTTGGGAGTAGGAGGCTGATCTCAGAGTATGTTCATGCCACCCTTTGGTACTTGAGGACCCCCGCTTTATAGCCTCCTAGCCCCCACCACTTTAGAGAAATGTGGCGTGTACCGCCGCCATAGGTCGGTGTACAACCGCAATAGGTTTACATGATAAAATTAAAATTGCTTGAATCAACTCAACCCTCTGCACAGTAACAGTACACCATGGAGACATGAACCTACTGCCATATCAACCTCCTACCCCAAGACACTTTGGAGATATTGCCAACCTAACCCTAACCTAACCAAAAAGCACCGCATAGACAATGCATTGACATGTATCGAAAAATTAACGGAACGTCGTAGAGCTTCACGGATGGTCTCATTTGAAAGCTATCCTAGGAATTAGTGGGATGAGTTGGTGGTTGGGAGAGGCTATGACCTTTTACTCTGGAGATATTGACCCGTACACTCACCATGTAAACCTATTGCTGTTGTACACCGACCTGTGGCGTCTGTACGCGGCTGTTTCTCATGATTGGTTGGGAGTAGGAGGCTGATCTCAGAGTATGTTCATGCCACCCTTTGGTACTTGAGGACCCCCGCTTTATAGCCTCCTAGCCCCCACCACTTTGGAGAAATGTGGCGTGTACCGCCGCTATAGGTCGGTGTACAACCGCAATAGGTTTACATGTTAAAATAAAAATTGCTCGGATTGGCTCGAAACCTATGCACAGTAACAGTACACCATGGAGACATGAACATACTGCAATATCAGCCTCCTAGACCAAGAATCTTTGGAGATATTGACCTGTACACTCACCATGTAAACCTATTGCTGTTGTACACCGACCTGTGGCGGCTGTACGCGGCTGTTTCTCATGATTGGTTGGGAGTAGGAGGCTGATCTCAGAGTATGTTCATGCCACCCTTTGGTACTTGAGGACCCCCGCTTTTTAGCCTCCTAGCCCCCACCACTTTGGAGAAATGTGGCGTGTACCGCCGCAATAGGTCGGTGTACAACCGCAATAGGTTTACATGATAAAATTAAAATTGCTTGAATCAACTCAACCCTCTGCACAGTAACAGTACTCCATGGAGAAATGAACCTCCTGCCATATCAACCTCCTACCCCAAGACACTTTGGAGATATTGCCAACCTAACCCTAACCTAACCAAAAAGCACCGCATAGACAATGCATTGACATGTATCGAAAAATTAACGGAACGTCGTAGAGCTCCACGGATGGTCTCATTTGAAAGCTAGCCTAGGAATTAGTGGGATGAGTTGGTGGTTGGGAGAGGCTATGACCTTTCACTCTGGAGATATTGACCCGTACACTCACCATGTAAACCTATTGCTGTTGTACACCGACCTGTGGCGGCTGTACGCGGCTGTTTCTCATGATTGGTTGGGAGTAGGAGGCTGATCTCAGAGTATGTTCCTGCCACCCTTTGGTACTTGAGGACCCCCGTTTTATAGCCTCCTAGCTTCCACCACTTTGGAGAAATGTGGCATGTACCGCCGCCATAGGTCGGTGTACAACCGCAATAGGTTTACATGTTAAAATTAAAATTGCTCGGATTGGCTCGAAACCTATGCACAGTAACAGTACACCATGGAGACATGAACATACTGCAATATCAGCCTCCTAGACCAAGAATCTTTGGAGATATTGACCCGTACACTCACCATGTAAACCTATTGCTGTTGTACACCGACCTGTGGCGGCTGTACGCGGCTGTTTCTCATGATTGGTTGGGAGTAGGAGGCTGATCTCAGAGTATGTTCATGCCACCCTTTGGTACTTGAGGACCCCCACTTAATAGCCTCCTAGCCCCCACCACTTTGGAGAAATGTGGCGTGTACCGCCGCCATAGGTCGGTGTACAACCGCAATAGGTTTACATGATAAAATTAAAATTGCTTGAATCAACTCAACCCTCTGCACAGTAACAGTACTCCATGGAGACATGAACCTACTGCCATATCAACCTCCTACCCCAAGACACTTTGGAGATATTGCCAACCTAACCCTAACCTAACTAAAAAGCACCGCATAGACAATGCATTGACATGTATCGAAAAATTAACGGAACGTCGTAGAGCTTCACGGATGGTCTCATTTGAAAGCTATCCTAGGAATTAGTGGGATGAGGTGGTGGTTGGGAGAGGCTATGACCTTTCACTCTGGATATATTGACCCGTACACTCACCATGTAAACCTATTGCTGTTGTACACCGACCTGTGGCGGCTGTACGCGGCTGTTTCTCATGATTGGTTGGGAGTAGGAGGCTGATCTCAGAGTATGTTCATGCCACCCTTTGGTACTTGAGGACCCCCGCTTTATAGCCTCCTAGCCCCCACCACTTTGGAGAAATGTGGCGTGTACCGCCGCTATAGGTCGGTGTACAACCGCAATAGGTTTACATGTTAAAATAAAAATTGCTCGGATTGGCTCGAAACCTATGCACAGTAACAGTACACCGTGGAGACATGAACATACTGCAATATCAGCCTCCTAGACCAAGAATCTTTGGAGATATTGACCTGTACACTCACCATGTAAACCTATTGCTGTTGTACACCGACCTGTGGCGGCTGTACGCGGCTGTTTCTCATGATTGGTTGGGAGTAGGAGGCTGATCTCAGAGTATGTTCCTGCCACCCTTTGGTACTTGAGGACCCCCGTTTTATAGCCTCCTAGCTTCCACCACTTTGGAGAAATGTGGCATGTACCGCCGCCATAGGTCGGTGTACAACCGCAATAGGTTTACATGTTAAAATTAAAATTGCTCGGATTGGCTCGAAACCTATGCACAGTAACAGTACACCATGGAGACATGAACATACTGCAATATCAGCCTCCTAGACCAAGAATCTTTGGAGATATTGACCCGTACACTCACCATGTAAACCTATTGCTGTTGTACACCGACCTGTGGCGGCTGTACGCGGCTGTTTCTCATGATTGGTTGGGAGTAGGAGGCTGATCTCAGAGTATGTTCATGCCACCCTTTGGTACTTGAGGACCCCCGCTTAATAGCCTCCTAGCCCCCACCACTTTGGAGAAATGTGGCGTGTACCGCCGCCATAGGTCGGTGTACAACCGCAATAGGTTTACATGATAAAATTAAAATTGCTTGAATCAACTCAACCCTCTGCACAGTAACAGTACTCCATGGAGACATGAACCTACTGCCATATCAACCTCCTACCCCAAGACACTTTGGAGATATTGCCAACCTAACCCTAACCTAACTAAAAAGCACCGCATAGACAATGCATTGACATGTATCGAAAAATTAACGGAACGTCGTAGAGCTTCACGGATGGTCTCATTTGAAAGCTATCCTAGGAATTAGTGGGATGAGGTGGTGGTTGGGAGAGGCTATGACCTTTCACTCTGGATATATTGACCCGTACACTCACCATGTAAACCTATTGCTGTTGTACACCGACCTGTGGCGGCTGTACGCGGCTGTTTCTCATGATTGGTTGGGAGTAGGAGGCTGATCTCAGAGTATGTTCATGCCACCCTTTGGTACTTGAGGACCCCCGCTTTATAGCCTCCTAGCCCCCACCACTTTGGAGAAATGTGGCGTGTACCGCCGCTATAGGTCGGTGTACAACCGCAATAGGTTTACATGTTAAAATAAAAATTGCTCGGATTGGATCGAAACCTATGCACAGTAACAGTACACCGTGGAGACATGAACATACTGCAATATCAGCCTCCTAGACCAAGAATCTTTGGAGATATTGACCTGTACACTCACCATGTAAACCTATTGCTGTTGTACACCGACCTGTGGCGGCTGTACGCGGCTGTTTCTCATGATTGGTTGGGAGTAGGAGGCTGATCTCAGAGTATGTTCATGCCACCCTTTGGTACTTGAGGACCCCGCTTTATAGCCTCCTAGCCCCCACCACTTTGGAGAAATGTGGCGTGTACCGCCGCAATAGATCGGTGTACAACCGCAATAGGTTTACATGATAAAATTAAAATTGCTTGAATCAACTCAACCCTCTGCACAGTAACAGTACTCCATGGAGACATGAACCTACTGCCATATCAACCTCCTACCCCAAGACACTTTGGAGATATTGCCAACCTAACCCTAACCTAACCAAAAAGCACCGCATAGACAATGCATTGACATGTATCGAAAAATTAACGGAACGTCGTAGAGCTCCACGGATGGTCTCATTTGAAAGCTAGCCTAGGAATTAGTGGGATGAGTTGGTGGTTGGGAGAGGCTATGACCTTTCACTCTGGAGATATTGACCCGTACACTCACCATGTAAACCTATTGCTGTTGTACACCGACCTGTGGAGGCTGTACGCGGCTGTTTCTCATGATTGGTTGGGAGTAGGAGGCTGATCTCAGAGTATGTTCCTGCCACCCTTTGGTACTTGAGGACCCCCGTTTTATAGCCTCCTAGCTTCCACCACTTTGGAGAAATGTGGCATGTACCGCCGCCATAGGTCGGTGTACAACCGCAATAGGTTTACATGTTAAAAATAAAATTGCTCGGATTGGCTCGAAACCTATGCACAGTAACAGTACACCATGGAGACATGAACATACTGCAATATCAGCCTCCTAGACCAAGAATCTTTGGAGATATTGACCCGTACACTCACCATGTAAACCTATTGCTGTTGTACACCGACCTGTGGCGGCTGTACGCGGCTGTTTCTCATGATTGGTTGGGAGTAGGAGGCTGATCTCAGAGTATGTTCATGCCACCCTTTGGTACTTGAGGACCCCCGCTTAATAGCCTCCTAGCCCCCACCACTTTGGAGAAATGTGGCGTGTACCGCCGCCATAGGTCGGTGTACAACCGCAATAGGTTTACATGATAAAATTAAAATTGCTTGAATCAACTCAACCCTCTGCACAGTAACAGTACTCCATGGAGACATGAACCTACTGCCATATCAACCTCCTACCCCAAGACACTTTGGAGATATTGCCAACCTAACCCTAACCTAACTAAAAAGCACCGCATAGACAATGCATTGACATGTATCGAAAAATTAACGGAACGTCGTAGAGCTTCACGGATGGTCTCATTTGAAAGCTATCCTAGGAATTAGTGGGATGAGGTGGTGGTTGGGAGAGGCTATGACCTTTCACTCTGGATATATTGACCCATACACTCACCATGTAAACCTATTGCTGTTGTACACCGACCTGTGGCGGCTGTACGCGGCTGTTTCTCATGATTGGTTGGGAGTAGGAGGCTGATCTCAGAGTATGTTCATGCCACCCTTTGGTACTTGAGGACCCCCGCTTTATAGCCTCCTAGCCCCCACCACTTTGGAGAAATGTGGCGTGTACCGCCGCTATAGGTCGGTGTACAACCGCAATAGGTTTACATGTTAAAATAAAAATTGCTCGGATTGGCTCGAAACCTATGCACAGTAACAGTACACCGTGGAGACATGAACATACTGCAATATCAGCCTCCTAGACCAAGAATCTTTGGAGATATTGACCTGTACACTCACCATGTAAACCTATTGCTGTTGTACACCGACCTGTGGCGGCTGTACGCGGCTGTTTCTCATGATTGGTTGGGAGTAGGAGGCTGATCTCAGAGTATGTTCATGCCACCCTTTGGTACTTGAGGACCCCGCTTTATAGCCTCCTAGCCCCCACCACTTTGGAGAAATGTGGCGTGTACCGCCGCAATAGATCGGTGTACAACCGCAATAGGTTTACATGATAAAATTAAAATTGCTTGAATCAACTCAACCCTCTGCACAGTAACAGTACTCCATGGAGACATGAACCTACTGCCATATCAACCTCCTACCCCAAGACACTTTGGAGATATTGCCAACCTAACCCTAACTTAACCAAAAAGCACCGCATAGACAATGCATTGACATGTATCGAAAAATTAACGGAACGTCGTAGAGCTTCACGGTTGGTCTCATTTGAAAGCTATCCTAGGAATTAGTGGGATGAGGTGGTGGTTGGGAGAGGCTATGACCTTTTACTCTGGAGATATTGACCCGTACACTCACCATGTAAACCTATTGCTGTTGTACACCGACCTGTGGCGGCTGTACGCGGCTGTTTCTCATGATTGGTTGGGAGTAGGAGGCTGATCTCAGAGTATGTTCATGCCACCCTTTGGTACTTGAGGACCCCCGCTTTATAGCCTCCTAGCCCCCACCACTTTGGAGAAATGTGGCGTGTACCGCCGCCATAGGTCGGTGTACAACCGCAATAGGTTTACATGATAAAATTAAAATTGCTTGAATCAACTCAACCCTCTGCACAGTAACAGTACACCATGGAGACATGAACCTACTGCCATATCAACCTCCTACCCCAAGACACTTTGGAGATATTGCCAACCTAACCCTAACCTAACCAAAAAGCACCGCATAGACAATGCATTGACATGTATCGAAAAATTAACGGAACGTCGTAGAGCTTCACGGATGGTCTCATTTGAAAGCTATCCTAGGAATTAGTGGGATGAGTTGGTGGTTGGGAGAGGCTATGACCTTTTACTCTGGAGATATTGACCCGTACACTCACCATGTAAACCTATTGCTGTTGTACACCGACCTGTGGCGTCTGTACGCGGCTGTTTCTCATGATTGGTTGGGAGTAGGAGGCTGATCTCAGAGTATGTTCATGCCACCCCTTGGTACTTGAGGACCCCCGCTTTATAGCCTCCTAGCCCCCACCACTTTGGAGAAATGTGGCGTGTACCGCCGCTATAGGTCGGTGTACAACACCAATAGGTTTACATGTTAAAATAAAAATTGCTCGGATTGGCTCGAAACCTATGCACAGTAACAGTACACCATGGAGACATGAACATACTGCAATATCAGCCTCCTAGACCAAGAATCTTTGGAGATATTGACCTGTACACTCACCATGTAAACCTATTGCTGTTGTACACCGACCTGTGGCGGCTGTACGCGGCTGTTTCTCATGATTGGTTGGGAGTAGGAGGCTGATCTCAGAGTATGTTCATGCCACCCTTTGGTACTTGAGGACCCCCGCTTTTTAGCCTCCTAGCCCCCACCACTTTGGAGAAATGTGGCGTGTACCGCCGCAATAGGTCGGTGTACAACCGCAATAGGTTTACATGATAAAATTAAAATTGCTTGAATCAACTCAACCCTCTGCACAGTAACAGTACTCCATGGAGACATGAACCTACTGCCATATCAACCACCTACCCCAAGACACTTTGGAGATATTGCCAACCTAACCCTAACCTAACCAAAAAGCACCGCATAGACAATGCATTGACATGTATCGAAAAATTAACGGAACGTCGTAGAGCTCCACGGATGGTCTCATTTGAAAGCTAGCCTAGGAATTAGTGGGATGAGGTGGTGGTTGGGAGAGGCTATGACCTTTTACTCTGGAGATATTGACCCGTACACTCACCATGTAAACCTATTGCTGTTGTACACCGACCTGTGGCGGCTGTACGCGGCTGTTTCTCATGATTGGTTGGGAGTAGGCGGCTGATCTCAGAGTATGTTCATGCCACCCTTTGGTACTTGAGGACCCCCGCTTAATAGCCTCCTAGCCCCCACCACTTTGGAGAAATGTGGCGTGTACCGCCGCCATAGGTCGGTGTACAACCGCAATAGGTTTACATGATAAAATTAAAATTGCTTGAATCAACTCAACCCTCTGCACAGTAACAGTACTCCATGGAGACATGAACCTACTGCCATATCAACCTCCTACCCCAAGACACTTTGGAGATATTGCCAACCTAACCCTAACTTAACCAAAAAGCACCGCATAGACAATGCATTGACATGTATCGAAAAATTAACGGAACGTCGTAGAGCTTCACGGTTGGTCTCATTTGAAAGCTATCCTAGGAATTAGTGGGATAAGTTGGTGGTTGGGAGAGGCTATGACCTTTTACTCTGGAGATATTGACCCGTACACTCACCATGTAAACCTATTGCTGTTGTACACCGACCTGTGGCGTCTGTACGCGGCTGTTTCTCATGATTGGTTGGGAGTAGGAGGCTGATCTCAGAGTATGTTCATGCCACCCTTTGGTACTTGAGGACCCCCGCTTTATAGCCTCCTAGCCCCCACCACTTTGGAGAAATGTGGCGTGTACCGCCGCCATAGGTCGGTGTACAACCGCAATAGGTTTACATGATAAAATTAAAATTGCTTGAATCAACTCAACCCTCTGCACAGTAACAGTACACCATGGAGACATGAACCTACTGCCATATCAACCTCCTACCCCAAGACACTTTGGAGATATTGCCAACCTAACCCTAACCTAACCAAAAAGCACCGCATAGACAATGCATTGACATGTATCGAAAAATTAACGGAACGTCGTAGAGCTTCACGGATGGTCTCATTTGAAAGCTATCCTAGGAATTAGTGGGATGAGTTGGTGGTTGGGAGAGGCTATGACCTTTTACTCTGGAGATATTGACCCGTACACTCACCATGTAAACCTATTGCTGTTGTACACCGACCTGTGGCGTCTGTACGCGGCTGTTTCTCATGATTGGTTGGGAGTAGGAGGCTGATCTCAGAGTATGTTCATGCCACCCTTTGGTACTTGAGGACCCCCGCTTTATAGCCTCCTAGCCCCCACCACTTTGGAGAAATGTGGCGTGTACCGCCGCTATAGGTCGGTGTACAACCGCAATAGGTTTACATGTTAAAATAAAAATTGCTCGGATTGGCTCGAAACCTATGCACAGTAACAGTACACCATGGAGACATGAACATACTGCAATATCAGCCTCCTAGACCAAGAATCTTTGGAGATATTGACCTGTACACTCACCATGTAAACCTATTGCTGTTGTACACCGACCTGTGGTGGCTGTACGCGGCTGTTTCTCATGATTGGTTGGGAGTAGGAGGCTGATCTCAGAGTATGTTCATGCCACCCTTTGGTACTTGAGGACCCCCACTTTTTAGCCTCCTAGCCCCCACCACTTTGGAGAAATGTGGCGTGTACCGCCGCAATAGGTCGGTGTACAACCGCAATAGGTTTACATGATAAAATTAAAATTGCTTGAATCAACTCAACCCTCTGCACAGTAACAGTACTCCATGGAGACATGAACCTACTGCCATATCAACCACCTACCCCAAGACACTTTGGAGATATTGCCAACCTAACCCTAACCTAACCAAAAAGCACCGCATAGACAATGCATTGACATGTATCGAAAAATTAACGGAACGTCGTAGAGCTCCACGGATGGTCTCATTTGAAAGCTAGCCTAGGAATTAGTGGGATGAGGTGGTGGTTGGGAGAGGCTATGACCTTTTACTCTGGAGATATTGACCCGTACACTCACCATGTAAACCTATTGCTGTTGTACACCGACCTGTGGCGTCTGTACGCGGCTGTTTCTCATGATTGGTTGGGAGTAGGAGGCTGATCTCAGAGTATGTTCATGCCACCCTTTGGTACTTGAGGACCCCCGCTTTATAGCCTCCTAGCCCCCACCACTTTGGAGAAATGTGGCGTGTACCGCCGCTATAAGTCGGTGTACAACCGCAATAGGTTTACATGTTAAAATAAAAATTGCTCGGATTGGCTCGAAACCTATGCACAGTAACAGTACACCATGGAGACATGAACATACTGCAATATCAGCCTCCTAGACCAAGAATCTTTGGAGATATTGACCTGTACACTCACCATGTAAACCTATTGCTGTTGTACACCGACCTGTGGCGGCTGTACGCGGCTGTTTCTCATGATTGGTTGGGAGTAGGAGGCTGATCTCAGAGTATGTTCATGCCACCCTTTGGTACTTGAGGACCCCCGCTTTATAGCCTCCTAGCCCCCACCACTTTGGAGAAATGTGGCGTGTACCGCCGCAATAGGTCGGTGTACAACCGCAATAGGTTTACATGATAAAATTAAAATTGCTTGAATCAACTCAACCCTCTGCACAGTAACAGTACTCCATGGAGACATGAACCTACTGCCATATCAACCTCCTACCCCAAGACACTTTGGAGATATTGCCAACCTAACCCTAACCTAACCAAAAAGCACCGCATAGACAATGCATTGACATGTATCGAAAAATTAACGGAACGTCGTAGAGCTCCACGGATGGTCTCATTTGAAAGCTAGCCTAGGAATTAGTGGGATGAGTTGGTGGTTGGGAGAGGCTATGACCTTTCACTCTGGAGATATTGACCCGTACACTCACCATGTAAACCTATTGCTGTTGTACACCGACCTGTGGCGGCTGTACGCGGCTGTTTCTCATGATTGGTTGGGAGTAGGAGGCTGATCTCAGAGTATGTTCCTGCCACCCTTTGGTACTTGAGGACCCCCGTTTTATAGCCTCCTAGCTTCCACCACTTTGGAGAAATGTGGCATGTACCGCCGCCATAGGTCGGTGTACAACCGCAATAGGTTTACATGTTAAAATTAAAATTGCTCGGATTGGCTCGAAACCTATGCACAGTAACAGTACACCATGGAGACATGAACATACTGCAATATCAGCCTCCTAGACCAAGAATCTTTGGAGATATTGACCCGTACACTCACCATGTAAACCTATTGCTGTTGTACACCGACCTGTGGCGGCTGTACGCGGCTGTTTCTCATGATTGGTTGGGAGTAGGAGGCTGATCTCAGAGTATGTTCATGCCACCCTTTGGTACTTGAGGACCCCCGCTTTATAGCCTCCTAGCCCCCACCACTTTGGAGAAATGTGGAGTGTACCGCCGCAATAGGTCGGTGTACAACCGCAATAGGTTTACATGATAAAATTAAAATTGCTTGAATCAACTCAACCCTCTGCACAGTAACAGTACTCCATGGAGACATGAACCTACTGCCATATCAACCTCCTACCCCAAGACACTTTGGAGATATTGCCAACCTAACCCTAACCTAACCAAAAAGCACCGCATAGACAATGCATTGACATGTATCGAAAAATTAACGGAACGTCGTAGAGCTCCAAGGATGGTCTCATTTGAAAGCTAGCCTAGGAATTAGTGGGATGAGGTGGTGGTTGGGAGAGGCTATGACCTTTTACTCTGGAGATATTGACCCGTACACTCACCATGTAAACCTATTGCTGTTGTACACCGACCTGTGGCGTCTGTACGCGGCTGTTTCTCATGATTGGTTGGGAGTAGGAGGCTGATCTCAGAGTATGTTCATGCCACCCTTTGGTACTTGAGGACCCCCGCTTTATAGCCTCCTAGCCCCCACCACTTTGGAGAAATGTGGCGTGTACCGCTGCAATAGGTCGGTGTACAACCGCAATAGGTTTACATGATAAAATTAAAATTGCTTGAATCAACTCAACCCTCTGCACAGTAACAGTACTCCATGGAGACATGAACCTACTGCCATATCAACCTCCTACCCCAAGACACTTTGGAGATATTGCCAACCTAACCCTAACCTAACCAAAAAGCACCGCATAGACAATGCATTGACATGTATCGAAAAATTAACGGAACGTCGTAGAGCTCCACGGATGGTCTCATTTGAAAGCTAGCCTAGGAATTAGTGGGATGAGTTGGTGGTTGGGAGAGGCTATGACCTTTCACTCTGGAGATATTGACCCGTACACTCACCATGTAAACCTATTGCTGTTGTACACCGACCTGTGGCGGCTGTACGCGGCTGTTTCTCATGATTGGTTGGGAGTAGGAGGCTGATCTCAGAGTATGTTCCTGCCACCCTTTGGTACTTGAGGACCCCCGTTTTATAGCCTCCTAGCTTCCACCACTTTGGAGAAATGTGGCATGTACCGCCGCCATAGGTCGGTGTACAACCGCAATAGGTTTACATGTTAAAATTAAAATTGCTCGGATTGGCTCGAAACCTATGCACAGTAACAGTACACCATGGAGACATGAACATACTGCAATATCAGCCTCCTAGACCAAGAATCTTTGGAGATATTGACCCGTACACTCACCATGTAAACCTATTGCTGTTGTACACCGACCTGTGGCGGCTGTACGCGGCTGTTTCTCATGATTGGTTGGGAGTAGGAGGCTGATCTCAGAGTATGTTCATGCCACCCTTTGGTACTTGAGGACCCCCGCTTTATAGCCTCCTAGCCCCCACCACTTTGGAGAAATGTGGCGTGTACCGCCGCCATAGGTCGGTGTACAACCGCAATAGGTTTACATGATAAAATTAAAATTGCTTGAATCAACTCAACCCTCTGCACAGTAACAGTACTCCATGGAGACATGAACCTACTGCCATATCAACCTCCTACCCCAAGACACTTTGGAGATATTGCCAACCTAACCCTAACCTAACCAAAAAGCACCGCATAGACAATGCATTGACATGTATCGAAAAATTAACGGAACGTCGTAGAGCTTTTCGGATGGTCTCATTTGAAAGCTATCCTAGGAATTAGTGGGATGAGGTGGTGGTTGGGAGAGGCTATGACCTTTCACTCTGGATATATTGACCCGTACACTCACCATGTAAACCTATTGCTGTTGTACACCGACCTGTGGCAGCTGTACGCGGCTGTTTCTCATGATTGGTTGGGAGTAGGAGGCTGATCTCAGAGTATGTTCATGCCACCCTTTGGTACTTGAGGACCCCCGCTCTATAGCCTCCTAGCCCCCACCACTTTGGAGAAATGTGGCGTGTACCGCCGCTATAGGTCGGTGTACAACCGCAATAGGTTTACATGTTAAAATAAAAATTGCTCGGATTGGCTCGAAACCTATGCACAGTAACAGTACACCGTGGAGACATGAACATACTGCAATATCAGCCTCCTAGACCAAGAATCTTTGGAGATATTGACCTGTACACTCACCATGTAAACCTATTGCTGTTGTACACCGACCTGTGGCAGCTGTACGCGGCTGTTTCTCATGATTGGTTGGGAGTAGGAGGCTGATCTCAGAGTATGTTCATGCCACCCTTTGGTACTTGAGGACCCCGCTTTATAGCCTCCTAGCCCCCACCACTTTGGAGAAATGTGGCGTGTACCGCCGCAATAGGTCGGTGTACAACCGCAATAGGTTTACATGATAAAATTAAAATTGCTTGAATCAACTCAACCCTCTGCACAGTAACAGTACTCCATGGAGACATGAACCTACTGCCATATCAACCTCCTACCCCAAGACACTTTGGAGATATTGCCAACCTAACCCTAACCTAACCAAAAAGCACCGCATAGACAATGCATTGACATGTATCGAAAAATTAACGGAACGTCGTAGAGCTTCACGGATGGTCTCATTTGAAAGCTATCCTAGGAATTAGTGGGATGAGGTGGTGGTTGGGAGAGGCTATGACCTTTTACTCTGGAGATATTGACCCGTACACTCACCATGTAAACCTATTGCTGTTGTACACCGACCTGTGGCGGCTGTACGCGGCTGTTTCTCATGATTGGTTGGGAGTAGGAGGCTGATCTCAGAGTATGTTCATGCCACCCTTTGGTACTTGAGGACCCCCGCTTTATAGCCTCCTAGCCCCCACCACTTTAGAGAAATGTGGCGTGTACCGCCGCCATAGGTCGGTGTACAACCGCAATAGGTTTACATGATAAAATTAAAATTGCTTGAATCAACTCAACCCTCTGCACAGTAACAGTACACCATGGAGACATGAACCTACTGCCATATCAACCTCCTACCCCAAGACACTTTGGAGATATTGCCAACCTAACCCTAACCTAACCAAAAAGCACCGCATAGACAATGCATTGACATGTATCGAAAAATTAACGGAACGTCGTAGAGCTTCACGGATGGTCTCATTTGAAAGCTATCCTAGGAATTAGTGGGATGAGTTGGTGGTTGGGAGAGGCTATGACCTTTTACTCTGGAGATATTGACCCGTACACTCACCATGTAAACCTATTGCTGTTGTACACCGACCTGTGGCGTCTGTACGCGGCTGTTTCTCATGATTGGTTGGGAGTAGGAGGCTGATCTCAGAGTATGTTCATGCCACCCTTTGGTACTTGAGGACCCCCGCTTTATAGCCTCCTAGCCCCCACCACTTTGGAGAAATGTGGCGTGTACCGCCGCTATAGGTCGGTGTACAACCGCAATAGGTTTACATGTTAAAATAAAAATTGCTCGGATTGGCTCGAAACCTATGCACAGTAACAGTACACCATGGAGACATGAACATACTGCAATATCAGCCTCCTAGACCAAGAATCTTTGGAGATATTGACCTGTACACTCACCATGTAAACCTATTGCTGTTGTACACCGACCTGTGGCGGCTGTACGCGGCTGTTTCTCATGATTGGTTGGGAGTAGGAGGCTGATCTCAGAGTATGTTCATGCCACCCTTTGGTACTTGAGGACCCCCGCTTTTTAGCCTCCTAGCCCCCACCACTTTGGAGAAATGTGGCGTGTACCGCCGCAATAGGTCGGTGTACAACCGCAATAGGTTTACATGATAAAATTAAAATTGCTTGAATCAACTCAACCCTCTGCACAGTAACAGTACTCCATGGAGAAATGAACCTCCTGCCATATCAACCTCCTACCCCAAGACACTTTGGAGATATTGCCAACCTAACCCTAACCTAACCAAAAAGCACCGCATAGACAATGCATTGACATGTATCGAAAAATTAACGGAACGTCGTAGAGCTCCACGGATGGTCTCATTTGAAAGCTAGCCTAGGAATTAGTGGGATGAGTTGGTGGTTGGGAGAGGCTATGACCTTTCACTCTGGAGATATTGACCCGTACACTCACCATGTAAACCTATTGCTGTTGTACACCGACCTGTGGCGGCTGTACGCGGCTGTTTCTCATGATTGGTTGGGAGTAGGAGGCTGATCTCAGAGTATGTTCCTGCCACCCTTTGGTACTTGAGGACCCCCGTTTTATAGCCTCCTAGCTTCCACCACTTTGGAGAAATGTGGCATGTACCGCCGCCATAGGTCGGTGTACAACCGCAATAGGTTTACATGTTAAAATTAAAATTGCTCGGATTGGCTCGAAACCTATGCACAGTAACAGTACACCATGGAGACATGAACATACTGCAATATCAGCCTCCTAGACCAAGAATCTTTGGAGATATTGACCCGTACACTCACCATGTAAACCTATTGCTGTTGTACACCGACCTGTGGCGGCTGTACGCGGCTGTTTCTCATGATTGGTTGGGAGTAGGAGGCTGATCTCAGAGTATGTTCATGCCACCCTTTGGTACTTGAGGACCCCCACTTAATAGCCTCCTAGCCCCCACCACTTTGGAGAAATGTGGCGTGTACCGCCGCCATAGGTCGGTGTACAACCGCAATAGGTTTACATGATAAAATTAAAATTGCTTGAATCAACTCAACCCTCTGCACAGTAACAGTACTCCATGGAGACATGAACCTACTGCCATATCAACCTCCTACCCCAAGACACTTTGGAGATATTGCCAACCTAACCCTAACCTAACTAAAAAGCACCGCATAGACAATGCATTGACATGTATCGAAAAATTAACGGAACGTCGTAGAGCTTCACGGATGGTCTCATTTGAAAGCTATCCTAGGAATTAGTGGGATGAGGTGGTGGTTGGGAGAGGCTATGACCTTTCACTCTGGATATATTGACCCGTACACTCACCATGTAAACCTATTGCTGTTGTACACCGACCTGTGGCGGCTGTACGCGGCTGTTTCTCATGATTGGTTGGGAGTAGGAGGCTGATCTCAGAGTATGTTCATGCCACCCTTTGGTACTTGAGGACCCCCGCTTTATAGCCTCCTAGCCCCCACCACTTTGGAGAAATGTGGCGTGTACCGCCGCTATAGGTCGGTGTACAACCGCAATAGGTTTACATGTTAAAATAAAAATTGCTCGGATTGGCTCGAAACCTATGCACAGTAACAGTACACCGTGGAGACATGAACATACTGCAATATCAGCCTCCTAGACCAAGAATCTTTGGAGATATTGACCTGTACACTCACCATGTAAACCTATTGCTGTTGTACACCGACCTGTGGCGGCTGTACGCGGCTGTTTCTCATGATTGGTTGGGAGTAGGAGGCTGATCTCAGAGTATGTTCCTGCCACCCTTTGGTACTTGAGGACCCCCGTTTTATAGCCTCCTAGCTTCCACCACTTTGGAGAAATGTGGCATGTACCGCCGCCATAGGTCGGTGTACAACCGCAATAGGTTTACATGTTAAAATTAAAATTGCTCGGATTGGCTCGAAACCTATGCACAGTAACAGTACACCATGGAGACATGAACATACTGCAATATCAGCCTCCTAGACCAAGAATCTTTGGAGATATTGACCCGTACACTCACCATGTAAACCTATTGCTGTTGTACACCGACCTGTGGCGGCTGTACGCGGCTGTTTCTCATGATTGGTTGGGAGTAGGAGGCTGATCTCAGAGTATGTTCATGCCACCCTTTGGTACTTGAGGACCCCCGCTTAATAGCCTCCTAGCCCCCACCACTTTGGAGAAATGTGGCGTGTACCGCCGCCATAGGTCGGTGTACAACCGCAATAGGTTTACATGATAAAATTAAAATTGCTTGAATCAACTCAACCCTCTGCACAGTAACAGTACTCCATGGAGACATGAACCTACTGCCATATCAACCTCCTACCCCAAGACACTTTGGAGATATTGCCAACCTAACCCTAACCTAACTAAAAAGCACCGCATAGACAATGCATTGACATGTATCGAAAAATTAACGGAACGTCGTAGAGCTTCACGGATGGTCTCATTTGAAAGCTATCCTAGGAATTAGTGGGATGAGGTGGTGGTTGGGAGAGGCTATGACCTTTCACTCTGGATATATTGACCCGTACACTCACCATGTAAACCTATTGCTGTTGTACACCGACCTGTGGCGGCTGTACGCGGCTGTTTCTCATGATTGGTTGGGAGTAGGAGGCTGATCTCAGAGTATGTTCATGCCACCCTTTGGTACTTGAGGACCCCCGCTTTATAGCCTCCTAGCCCCCACCACTTTGGAGAAATGTGGCGTGTACCGCCGCTATAGGTCGGTGTACAACCGCAATAGGTTTACATGTTAAAATAAAAATTGCTCGGATTGGATCGAAACCTATGCACAGTAACAGTACACCGTTGAGACATGAACATACTGCAATATCAGCCTCCTAGACCAAGAATCTTTGGAGATATTGACCTGTACACTCACCATGTAAACCTATTGCTGTTGTACACCGACCTGTGGCGGCTGTACGCGGCTGTTTCTCATGATTGGTTGGGAGTAGGAGGCTGATCTCAGAGTATGTTCATGCCACCCTTTGGTACTTGAGGACCCCGCTTTATAGCCTCCTAGCCCCCACCACTTTGGAGAAATGTGGCGTGTACCGCCGCAATAGATCGGTGTACAACCGCAATAGGTTTACATGATAAAATTAAAATTGCTTGAATCAACTCAACCCTCTGCACAGTAACAGTACTCCATGGAGACATGAACCTACTGCCATATCAACCTCCTACCCCAAGACACTTTGGAGATATTGCCAACCTAACCCTAACCTAACCAAAAAGCACCGCATAGACAATGCATTGACATGTATCGAAAAATTAACGGAACGTCGTAGAGCTTCACGGATGGTCTCATTTGAAAGCTATCCTAGGAATTAGTGGGATGAGGTGGTGGTTGGGAGAGGCTATGACCTTTCACTCTGGATATATTGACCCGTACACTCACCATGTAAACCTATTGCTGTTGTACACCGACCTGTGGCGGCTGTACGCGGCTGTTTCTCATGATTGGTTGGGAGTAGGAGGCTGATCTCAGAGTATGTTCATGCCACCCTTTGGTACTTGAGGACCCCCGCTTTATAGCCTCCTAGCCCCCACCACTTTGGAGAAATGTGGCGTGTACCGCCGCTATAGGTCGGTGTACAACCGCAATAGGTTTACATGTTAAAATAAAAATTGCTCGGATTGGATCGAAACCTATGCACAGTAACAGTACACCGTGGAGACATGAACATACTGCAATATCAGCCTCCTAGACCAAGAATCTTTGGAGATATTGACCTGTACACTCACCATGTAAACCTATTGCTGTTGTACACCGACCTGTGGCGGCTGTACGCGGCTGTTTCTCATGATTGGTTGGGAGTAGGAGGCTGATCTCAGAGTATGTTCATGCCACCCTTTGGTACTTGAGGACCCCGCTTTATAGCCTCCTAGCCCCCACCACTTTGGAGAAATGTGGCGTGTACCGCCGCAATAGATCGGTGTACAACCGCAATAGGTTTACATGATAAAATTAAAATTGCTTGAATCAACTCAACCCTCTGCACAGTAACAGTACTCCATGGAGACATGAACCTACTGCCATATCAACCTCCTACCCCAAGACACTTTGGAGATATTGCCAACCTAACCCTAACCTAACCAAAAAGCACCGCATAGACAATGCATTGACATGTATCGAAAAATTAACGGAACGTCGTAGAGCTTCACGGATGGTCTCATTTGAAAGCTATCCTAGGAATTAGTGGGATGAGGTGGTGGTTGGGAGAGGCTATGACCTTTTACTCTGGAGATATTGACCCGTACACTCACCATGTAAACCTATTGCTGTTGTACACCGACCTGTGGCGGCTGTACGCGGCTGTTTCTCATGATTGGTTGGGAGTAGGAGGCTGATCTCAGAGTATGTTCATGCCACCCTTTGGTACTTGAGGACCCCCGCTTTATAGCCTCCTAGCCCCCACTACTTTGGAGAAATGTGGCGTGTACCGCCGCTATAGGTCGGTGTACAACCGCAATAGGTTTACATGTTAAAATAAAAATTGCTCGGATTGGCTCGAAACCTATGCACAGTAACAGTACACCATGGAGACATGAACATACTGCAATATCAGCCTCCTAGACCAAGAATCTTTGGAGATATTGACCTGTACACTCACCATGTAAACCTATTGCTGTTGTACACCGACCTGTGGCGGCTGTACGCGGCTGTTTCTCATGATTGGTTGGGAGTAGGAGGCTGATCTCAGAGTATGTTCATGCCACCCTTTGGTACTTGAGGACCCCCGCTTTTTAGCCTCCTAGCCCCCACCACTTTGGAGAAATGTGGCGTGTACCGCCGCAATAGGTCGGTGTACAACCGCAATAGGTTTACATGATAAAATTAAAATTGCTTGAATCAACTCAACCCTCTGCACAGTAACAGTACTCCATGGAGACATGAACCTACTGCCATATCAACCTCCTACCCCAAGACACTTTGGAGATATTGCCAACCTAACCCTAACCTAACCAAAAAGCACCGCATAGACAATGCATTGACATGTATCGAAAAATTAACGGAACGTCGTAGAGCTCCACGGATGGTCTCATTTGAAAGCTAGCCTAGGAATTAGTGGGATGAGGTGATGGTTGGGAGAGGCTATGACCTTTTACTCTGGAGATATTGACCCGTACACTCACCATGTAAACCTATTGCTGTTGTACACCGACCTGTGGCGTCTGTACGCGGCTGTTTCTCATGATTGGTTGGGAGTAGGAGGCTGATCTCAGAGTATGTTCATGCCACCCTTTGGTACTTGAGGACCCCCGCTTTATAGCCTCCTAGCCCCCACCACTTTGGAGAAATGTGGCGTGTACCGCCGCTATAGGTCGGTGTACAACCGCAATAGGTTTACATGTTAAAATAAAAATTGCTCGGATTGGCTCGAAACCTATGCACAGTAACAGTACACCATGGAGACATGAACATACTGCAATATCAGCCTCCTAGACCAAGAATCTTTGGAGATATTGACCTGTACACTCACCATGTAAACCTATTGCTGTTGTACACCGACCTGTGGCGGCTGTACGCGGCTGTTTCTCATGATTGGTTGGGAGTAGGAGGCTGATCTCAGAGTATGTTCATGCCACCCTTTGGTACTTGAGGACCCCCGCTTTATAGCCTCCTAGCCCCCACCACTTTGGAGAAATGTGGCGTGTACCGCCGCAATAGGTCGGTGTACAACCGCAATAGGTTTACATGATAAAATTAAAATTGCTTGAATCAACTCAACCCTCTGCACAGTAACAGTACTCCATGGAGACATGAACCTACTGCCATATCAACCTCCTACCCCAAGACACTTTGGAGATATTGCCAACCTAACCCTAACCTAACCAAAAAGCACCGCATAGACAATGCATTGACATGTATCGAAAAATTAACGGAACGTCGTAGAGCTTCACGGATGGTCTCATTTGAAAGCTATCCTAGGAATTAGTGGGATGAGGTGGTGGTTGGGAGAGGCTATGACCTTTTACTCTGGAGATATTGACCCGTACACTCACCATGTAAACCTATTGCTGTTGTACACCGACCTGTGGCGGCTGTACGCGGCTGTTTCTCATGATTGGTTGGGAGTAGGAGGCTGATCTCAGAGTATGTTCATGCCACCCTTTGGTACTTGAGGACCCCCGCTTTATAGCCTCCTAGCCCCCACCACTTTGGAGAAATGTGGCGTGTACCGCCGCCATAGGTCGGTGTACAACCGCAATAGGTTTACATGATAAAATTAAAATTGCTTGAATCAACTCAACCCTCTGCACAGTAACAGTACACCATGGAGACATGAACCTACTGCCATATCAACCTCCTACCCCAAGACACTTTGGAGATATTGCCAACCTAACCCTAACCTAACCAAAAAGCACCGCATAGACAATGCATTGACATGTATCGAAAAATTAACGGAACGTCGTAGAGCTCCACGGATGGTCTCATTTGAAAGCTAGCCTAGGAATTAGTGGGATGAGGTGATGGTTGGGAGAGGCTATGACCTTTTACTCTGGAGATATTGACCCGTACACTCACCATGTAAACCTATTGCTGTTGTACACCGACCTGTGGCGTCTGTACGCGGCTGTTTCTCATGATTGGTTGGAAGTAGGAGGCTGATCTCAGAGTATGTTCATGCCACCCTTTGGTACTTGAGGACCCCCGCTTTATAGCCTCCTAGCCCCCACCACTTTGGAGAAATGTGGCGTGTACCGCCGCTATAGGTCGGTGTACAACCGCAATAGGTTTACATGTTAAAATAAAAATTGCTCGGAGTGGCTCGAAACCTATGCACAGTAACAGTACACCATGGAGACATGAACATACTGCAATATCAGCCTCCTAGACCAAGAATCTTTGGAGATATTGACCTGTACACTCACCATGTAAACCTATTGCTGTTGTACACCGACCTGTGGCGGCTGTACGCGGCTGTTTCTCATGATTGGTTGGGAGTAGGAGGCTGATCTCAGAGTATGTTCATGCCACCCTTTGGTACTTGAGGACCCCCGCTTTATAGCCTCCTAGCCCCCACCACTTTGGAGAAATGTGGCGTGTACCGCCGCAATTGGTCGGTGTACAACCGCAATAGGTTTACATGATAAAATTAAAATTGCTTGAATCAACTCAACCCTCTGCACAGTAACAGTACTCCATGGAGACATGAACCTACTGCCATATCAACCTCCTACCCCAAGACACTTTGGAGATATTGCCAACCTAACCCTAACCTAACCAAAAAGCACCGCATAGACAATGCATTGACATGTATCGAAAAATTAACGGAACGTCGTAGAGCTTCACGGATGGTCTCATTTGAAAGCTATCCTAGGAATTAGTGGGATGAGGTGGTGGTTGGGAGAGGCTATGACCTTTTACTCTGGAGATATTGACCCGTACACTCACCATGTAAACCTATTGCTGTTGTACACCGACCTGTGGCGGCTGTACGCGGCTGTTTCTCATGATTGGTTGGGAGTAGGAGGCTGATCTCAGAGTATGTTCATGCCACCCTTTGGTACTTGAGGACCCCCGCTTTATAGCCTCCTAGCCCCCACCACTTTGGAGAAATGTGGCGTGTACCGCCGCCATAGGTCGGTGTACAACCGCAATAGGTTTACATGATAAAATTAAAATTGCTTGAATCAACTCAACCCTCTGCACAGTAACAGTACACCATGGAGACATGAACCTACTGCCATATCAACCTCCTACCCCAAGACACTTTGGAGATATTGCCAACCTAACCCTAACCTAACCAAAAAGCACCGCATAGACAATGCATTGACATGTATCGAAAAATTAACGGAACGTCGTAGAGCTCCACGGATGGTCTCATTTGAAAGCTAGCCTAGGAATTAGTTGGATGAGGTGATGGTTGGGAGAGGCTATGACCTTTTACTCTGGAGATATTGACCCGTACACTCACCATGTAAACCTATTGCTGTTGTACACCGACCTGTGGCGTCTGTACGCGGCTGTTTCTCATGATTGGTTGGGAGTAGGAGGCTGATCTCAGAGTATGTTCATGCCACCCTTTGGTACTTGAGGACCCCCGCTTTATAGCCTCCTAGCCCCCACCACTTTGGAGAAATGTGGCGTGTACCGCCGCTATAGGTCGGTGTACAACCGCAATAGGTTTACATGTTAAAATAAAAATTGCTCGGATTGGCTCGAAACCTATGCACAGTAACAGTACACCATGGAGACATGAACATACTGCAATATCAGCCTCCTAGACCAAGAATCTTTGGAGATATTGACCTGTACACTCACCATGTAAACCTATTGCTGTTGTACACCGACCTGTGGCGGCTGTACGCGGCTGTTTCTCATGATTGGTTGGGAGTAGGAGGCTGATCTCAGAGTATGTTCATGCCACCCTTTGGTACTTGAGGACCCCCGCTTTTTAGCCTCCTAGCCCCCACCACTTTGGAGAAATGTGGCGTGTACCGCCGCTATAGGTCGGTGTACAACCGCAATAGGTTTACATGTTAAAATAAAAATTGCTCGGATTGGCTCGAAACCTATGCACAGTAACAGTACACCATGGAGACATGAACATACTGCAATATCAGCCTCCTAGACCAAGAATCTTTGGAGATATTGACCTGTACACTCACCATGTAAACCTATTGCTGTTGTACACCGACCTGTGGCGGCTGTACGCGGCTGTTTCTCATGATTGGTTGGGAGTAGGAGGCTGATCTCAGAGTATATTCCTGCCACCCTTTGGTACTTGAGGACCCCCGTTTTATAGCCTCCTAGCTTCCACCACTTTGGAGAAATGTGGCATGTACCGCCGCCATAGGTCGGTGTACAACCGCAATAGGTTTACATGTTAAAATTAAAATTGCTCGGATTGGCTCGAAACCTATGCACAGTAACAGTACACCATGGAGACATGAACATACTGCAATATCAGCCTCCTAGACCAAGAATCTTTGGAGATATTGACCCGTACACTCACCATGTAAACCTATTGCTGTTGTACACCGACCTGTGGCGGCTGTACGCGGCTGTTTCTCATGATTGGTTGGGAGTAGGAGGCTGATCTCAGAGTATGTTCATGCCACCCTTTGGTACTTGAGGACCCCCGCTTTATAGCCTCCTAGCCCCCACCACTTTGGAGAAATGTGGCGTGTACCGCCGCCATAGGTCGGTGTACAACCGCAATAGGTTTACATGATAAAATTAAAATTGCTTGAATCAACTCAACCCTCTGCACAGTAACAGTACTCCATGGAGACATGAACCTACTGCCATATCAACCTCCTACCCCAAGACACTTTGGAGATATTGCCAACCTAACCCTAACCTAACCAAAAAGCACCGCATAGACAATGCATTGACATGTATCGAAAAATTAACGGAACGTCGTAGAGCTTCACGGATGGTCTCATTTGAAAGCTATCCTAGGAATTAGTGGGATGAGGTGGTGGTTGGGAGAGGCTATGACCTTTCACTCTGGATATATTGACCCGTACACTCACCATGTAAACCTATTGCTGTTGTACACCGACCTGTGGCAGCTGTACGCGGCTGTTTCTCATGATTGGTTGGGAGTAGGAGGCTGATCTCAGAGTATGTTCATGCCACCCTTTGGTACTTGAGGACCCCCGCTCTATAGCCTCCTAGCCCCCACCACTTTGGAGAAATGTGGCGTGTACCGCCGCTATAGGTCGGTGTACAACCGCAATAGGTTTACATGTTAAAATAAAAATTGCTCGGATTGGCTCGAAACCTATGCACAGTAACAGTACACCGTGAAGACATGAACATACTGCAATATCAGCCTCCTAGACCAAGAATCTTTGGAGATATTGACCTGTACACTCACCATGTAAACCTATTGCTGTTGTACACCGACCTGTGGCAGCTGTACGCGGCTGTTTCTCATGATTGGTTGGGAGTAGGAGGCTGATCTCAGAGTATGTTCATGCCACCCTTTGGTACTTGAGGACCCCGCTTTATAGCCTCCTAGCCCCCACCACTTTGGAGAAATGTGGCGTGTACCGCCGCAATAGGTCGGTGTACAACCGCAATAGGTTTACATGATAAAATTAAAATTGCTTGAATCAACTCAACCCTCTGCACAGTAACAGTACTCCATGGAGACATGAACCTACTGCCATATCAACCTCCTACCCCAAGACACTTTGGAGATATTGCCAACCTAACCCTAACCTAACCAAAAAGCACCGCATAGACAATGCATTGACATGTATCGAAAAATTAACGGAACGTCGTAGAGCTTCACGGATGGTCTCATTTGAAAGCTATCCTAGGAATTAGTGGGATGAGGTGGTGGTTGGGAGAGGCTATGACCTTTTACTCTGGAGATATTGACCCGTACACTCACCATGTAAACCTATTGCTGTTGTACACCGACCTGTGGCGGCTGTACGCGGCTGTTTCTCATGATTGGTTGGGAGTAGGAGGCTGATCTCAGAGTATGTTCATGCCACCCTTTGGTACTTGAGGACCCCCGCTTTATAGCCTCCTAGCCCCCACTACTTTGGAGAAATGTGGCGTGTACCGCCGCTATAGGTCGGTGTACAACCGCAATAGGTTTACATGTTAAAATAAAAATAGCTCGGATTGGCTCGAAACCTATGCACAGTAACAGTACACCATGGAGACATGAACATACTGCAATATCAGCCTCCTAGACCAAGAATCTTTGGAGATATTGACCCGTACACTCACCATGTAAACCTATTGCTGTTGTACACCGACCTGTGGCGGCTGTACGCGGCTGTTTCTCATGATTGGTTGGGAGTAGGAGGCTGATCTCAGAGTATGTTCATGCCACCCTTTGGTACTTGAGGACCCCCGCTTTATAGCCTCCTAGCCCCCACCACTTTGGAGAAATGTGGCGTGTACCGCCGCTATAGGTCGGTGTACAACCGCAATAGGTTTACATGTTAAAATAAAAATTGCTCGGATTGGCTCGAAACCTATGCACAGTAACAGTACACCATGGAGACATGAACATACTGCAATATCAGCCTCCTAGACCAAGAATCTTTGGAGATATTGACCTGTACACTCACCATGTAAACCTATTGCTGTTGTACACCGACCTGTGGCGGCTGTACGCGGCTGTTTCTCATGATTGGTTGGGAGTAGGAGGCTGATCTCAGAGTATGTTCATGCCACCCTTTGGTACTTGAGGACCCCCACTTTATAGCCTCCTAGCCCCCACCACTTTGGAGAAATGTGGCGTGTACCGCCGCAATAGGTCGGTGTACAACCGCAATAGGTTTACATGATAAAATTAAAATTGCTTGAATCAACTCAACCCTCTGCACAGTAACAGTACTCCATGGAGACATGAACCTACTGCCATATCAACCTCCTACCCCAAGACACTTTGGAGATATTGCCAACCTAACCCTAACCTAACCAAAAAGCACCGCATAGACAATGCATTGACATGTATCGAAAAATTAACGGAACGTCGTAGAGCTCCACGGATGGTCTCATTTGAAAGCTAGCCTAGGAATTAGTGGGATGAGTTGGTGGTTGGGAGAGGCTATGACCTTTCACTCTGGAGATATTGACCCGTACACTCACCATGTAAACCTATTGCTGTTGTACACCGACCTGTGGCGGCTGTACGCGGCTGTTTCTCATGATTGGTTGGGAGTAGGAGGCTGATCTCAGAGTATGTTCCTGCCACCCTTTGGTACTTGAGGACCCCCGTTTTATAGCCTCCTAGCTTCCACCACTTTGGAGAAATGTGGCATGTACCGCCGCCATAGGTCGGTGTACAACCGCAATAGGTTTACATGTTAAAATTAAAATTGCTCGGATTGGCTCGAAACCTATGCACAGTAACAGTACACCGTGGAGACATGAACATACTGCAATATCAGCCTCCTAGACCAAGAATCTTTGGAGATATTGACCTGTACACTCACCATGTAAACCTATTGCTGTTGTACACCGACCTGTGGCGGCTGTACGCGGCTGTTTCTCATGATTGGTTGGGAGTAGGAGGCTGATCTCAGAGTATGTTCATGCCACCCTTTGGTACTTGAGGACCCCGCTTTATAGCCTCCTAGCCCCCACCACTTTGGAGAAATGTGGCGTGTACCGCCGCAATAGATCGGTGTACAACCGCAATAGGTTTACATGATAAAATTAAAATTGCTTGAATCAACTCAACCCTCTGCACAGTAACAGTACTCCATGGAGACATGAACCTACTGCCATATCAACCTCCTACCCCAAGACACTTTGGAGATATTGCCAACCTAACCCTAACCTAACCAAAAAGCACCGCATAGACAATGCATTGACATGTATCGAAAAATTAACGGAACGTCGTAGAGCTTCACGGATGGTCTCATTTGAAAGCTATCCTAGGAATTAGTGGGATGAGGTGGTGGTTGGGAGAGGCTATGACCTTTTACTCTGGAGATATTGACCCGTACACTCACCATGTAAACCTATTGCTGTTGTACACCGACCTGTGGCGGCTGTACGCGGCTGTTTCTCATGATTGGTTGGGAGTAGGAGGCTGATCTCAGAGTATGTTCATGCCATTCTTTGGTACTTGAGGACCCCCGCTTTATAGCCTCCTAGCCCCCACTACTTTGGAGAAATGTGGCGTGTACCGCCGCTATAGGTCGGTGTACAACCGCAATAGGTTTACATGTTAAAATAAAAATAGCTCGGATTGGCTCGAAACCTATGCACAGTAACAGTACACCATGGAGACATGAACATACTGCAATATCAGCCTCCTAGACCAAGAATCTTTGGAGATATTGACCTGTACACTCACCATGTAAACCTATTGCTGTTGTACACCGACCTGTGGCGGCTGTACGCGGCTGTTTCTCATGATTGGTTGGGAGTAGGAGGCTGATCTCAGAGTATGTTCATGCCACCCTTTGGTACTTGAGGACCCCCGCTTTATAGCCTCCTAGCCCCCACCACTTTGGAGAAATGTGGCGTGTACCGCCGCTATAGGTCGGTGTACAACCGCAATAGGTTTACATGTTAAAATAAAAATTGCTCGGATTGGCTCGAAACCTATGCACAGTAACAGTACACCATGGAGACATGAACATACTGCAATATCAGCCTCCTAGACCAAGAATCTTTGGAGATATTGACCTGTACACTCACCATGTAAACCTATTGCTGTTGTACACCGACCTGTGGCGGCTGTACGCGGCTGTTTCTCATGATTGGTTGGGAGTAGGAGGCTGATCTCAGAGTATGTTCATGCCACCCTTTGGTACTTGAGGACCCCCACTTTATAGCCTCCTAGCCCCCACCACTTTGGAGAAATGTGGCGTGTACCGCCGCAATAGGTCGGTGTACAACCGCAATAGGTTTACATGATAAAATTAAAATTGCTTGAATCAACTCAACCCTCTGCACAGTAACAGTACTCCATGGAGACATGAACCTACTGCCATATCAACCTCCTACCCCAAGACACTTTGGAGATATTGCCAACCTAACCCTAACCTAACCAAAAAGCACCGCATAGACAATGCATTGACATGTATCGAAAAATTAACGGAACGTCGTAGAGCTCCACGGATGGTCTCATTTGAAAGCTAGCCTAGGAATTAGTGGGATGAGTTGGTGGTTGGGAGAGGCTATGACCTTTCACTCTGGAGATATTGACCCGTACACTCACCATGTAAACCTATTGCTGTTGTACACCGACCTGTGGCGGCTGTACGCGGCTGTTTCTCATGATTGGTTGGGAGTAGGAGGCTGATCTCAGAGTATGTTCCCGCCACCCTTTGGTACTTGAGGACCCCCGTTTTATAGCCTCCTAGCTTCCACCACTTTGGAGAAATGTGGCATGTACCGCCGCCATAGGTCGGTGTACAACCGCAATAGGTTTACATGTTAAAATTAAAATTGCTCGGATTGGCTCGAAACCTATGCACAGTAACAGTACACCATGGAGACATGAACATACTGCAATATCAGCCTCCTAGACCAAGAATCTTTGGAGATATTGACCCGTACACTCACCATGTAAACCTATTGCTGTTGTACACCGACCTGTGGCGGCTGTACGCGGCTGTTTCTCATGATTGGTTGGGAGTAGGAGGCTGATCTCAGAGTATGTTCATGCCACCCTTTGGTACTTGAGGACCCCCGCTTAATAGCCTCCTAGCCCCCACCACTTTGGAGAAATGTGGCGTGTACCGCCGCCATAGGTCGGTGTACAACCGCAATAGGTTTACATGATAAAATTAAAATTGCTTGAATCAACTCAACCCTCTGCACAGTAACAGTACTCCATGGAGACATGAACCTACTGCCATATCAACCTCCTACCCCAAGACACTTTGGAGATATTGCCAACCTAACCCTAACCTAACTAAAAAGCACCGCATAGACAATGCATTGACATGTATCGAAAAATTAACGGAACGTCGTAGAGCTTCACGGATGGTCTCATTTGAAAGCTATCCTAGGAATTAGTGGGATGAGGTGGTGGTTGGGAGAGGCTATGACCTTTCACTCTGGATATATTGACCCGTACACTCACCATGTAAACCTATTGCTGTTGTACACCGACCTGTGGCGGCTGTACGCGGCTGTTTCTCATGATTGGTTGGGAGTAGGAGGCTGATCTCAGAGTATGTTCATGCCATTCTTTGGTACTTGAGGACCCCCGCTTTATAGCCTCCTAGCCCCCACTACTTTGGAGAAATGTGGCGTGTACCGCCGCTATAGGTCGGTGTACAACCGCAATAGGTTTACATGTTAAAATAAAAATAGCTCGGATTGGCTCGAAACCTATGCACAGTAACAGTACACCATGGAGACATGAACATACTGCAATATCAGCCTCCTAGACCAAGAATCTTTGGAGATATTGACCTGTACACTCACCATGTAAACCTATTGCTGTTGTACACCGACCTGTGGCGGCTGTACGCGGCTGTTTCTCATGATTGGTTGGGAGTAGGAGGCTGATCTCAGAGTATGTTCATGCCACCCTTTGGTACTTGAGGACCCCCGCTTTATAGCCTCCTAGCCCCCACCACTTTGGAGAAATGTGGCGTGTACCGCCGCTATAGGTCGGTGTACAACCGCAATAGGTTTACATGTTAAAATAAAAATTGCTCGGATTGGCTCGAAACCTATGCACAGTAACAGTACACCATGGAGACATGAACATACTGCAATATCAGCCTCCTAGACCAAGAATCTTTGGAGATATTGACCTGTACACTCACCATGTAAACCTATTGCTGTTGTACACCGACCTGTGGCGGCTGTACGCGGCTGTTTCTCATGATTGGTTGGGAGTAGGAGGCTGATCTCAGAGTATGTTCATGCCACCCTTTGGTACTTGAGGACCCCCACTTTATAGCCTCCTAGCCCCCACCACTTTGGAGAAATGTGGCGTGTACCGCCGCAATAGGTCGGTGTACAACCGCAATAGGTTTACATGATAAAATTAAAATTGCTTGAATCAACTCAACCCTCTGCACAGTAACAGTACTCCATGGAGACATGAACCTACTGCCATATCAACCTCCTACCCCAAGACACTTTGGAGATATTGCCAACCTAACCCTAACCTAACCAAAAAGCACCGCATAGACAATGCATTGACATGTATCGAAAAATTAACGGAACGTCGTAGAGCTCCACGGATGGTCTCATTTGAAAGCTAGCCTAGGAATTAGTGGGATGAGTTGGTGGTTGGGAGAGGCTATGACCTTTCACTCTGGAGATATTGACCCGTACACTCACCATGTAAACCTATTGCTGTTGTACACCGACCTGTGGCGGCTGTACGCGGCTGTTTCTCATGATTGGTTGGGAGTAGGAGGCTGATCTCAGAGTATGTTCCCGCCACCCTTTGGTACTTGAGGACCCCCGTTTTATAGCCTCCTAGCTTCCACCACTTTGGAGAAATGTGGCATGTACCGCCGCCATAGGTCGGTGTACAACCGCAATAGGTTTACATGTTAAAATTAAAATTGCTCGGATTGGCTCGAAACCTATGCACAGTAACAGTACACCATGGAGACATGAACATACTGCAATATCAGCCTCCTAGACCAAGAATCTTTGGAGATATTGACCCGTACACTCACCATGTAAACCTATTGCTGTTGTACACCGACCTGTGGCGGCTGTACGCGGCTGTTTCTCATGATTGGTTGGGAGTAGGAGGCTGATCTCAGAGTATGTTCATGCCACCCTTTGGTACTTGAGGACCCCCGCTTAATAGCCTCCTAGCCCCCACCACTTTGGAGAAATGTGGCGTGTACCGCCGCCATAGGTCGGTGTACAACCGCAATAGGTTTACATGATAAAATTAAAATTGCTTGAATCAACTCAACCCTCTGCACAGTAACAGTACTCCATGGAGACATGAACCTACTGCCATATCAACCTCCTACCCCAAGACACTTTGGAGATATTGCCAACCTAACCCTAACCTAACTAAAAAGCACCGCATAGACAATGCATTGACATGTATCGAAAAATTAACGGAACGTCGTAGAGCTTCACGGATGGTCTCATTTGAAAGCTATCCTAGGAATTAGTGGGATGAGGTGGTGGTTGGGAGAGGCTATGACCTTTCACTCTGGATATATTGACCCGTACACTCACCATGTAAACCTATTGCTGTTGTACACCGACCTGTGGCGGCTGTACGCGGCTGTTTCTCATGATTGGTTGGGAGTAGGAGGCTGATCTCAGAGTATGTTCATGCCACCCTTTGGTACTTGAGGACCCCCGCTTTATAGCCTCCTAGCCCCCACCACTTTGGAGAAATGTGGCGTGTACCGCCGCTATAGGTCGGTGTACAACCGCAATAGGTTTACATGTTAAAATAAAAATTGCTCGGATTGGCTCGAAACCTATGCACAGTAACAGTACACCATGGAGACATGAACATACTGCAATATCAGCCTCCTAGACCAAGAATCTTTGGAGATATTGACCTGTACACTCACCATGTAAACCTATTGCTGTTGTACACCGACCTGTGGCGGCTGTACGCGGCTGTTTCTCATGATTGGTTGGGAGTAGGAGGCTGATCTCAGAGTATGTTCATGCCACCCTTTGGTACTTGAGGACCCCCGCTTTTTAGCCTCCTAGCCCCCACCACTTTGGAGAAATGTGGCGTGTACCGCCGCAATAGGTCGGTGTACAACCGCAATAGGTTTACATGATAAAATTAAAATTGCTTGAATCAACTCAACCCTCTGCACAGTAACAGTACTCCATGGAGACATGAACCTACTGCCATATCAACCTCCTACCCCAAGACACTTTGGAGATATTGCCAACCTAACCCTAACCTAACCAAAAAGCACCGCATAGACAATGCATTGACATGTATCGAAAAATTAACGGAACGTCGTAGAGCTCCACGGATGGTCTCATTTGAAAGCTAGCCTAGGAATTAGTGGGATGAGGTGATGGTTGGGAGAGGCTATGACCTTTTACTCTGGAGATATTGACCCGTACACTCACCATGTAAACCTATTGCTGTTGTACACCGACCTGTGGCGTCTGTACGCGGCTGTTTCTCATGATTGGTTGGGAGTAGGAGGCTGATCTCAGAGTATGTTCATGCCACCCTTTGGTACTTGAGGACCCCCGCTTTATAGCCTCCTAGCCCCCACCACTTTGGAGAAATGTGGCGTGTACCGCTGCTATAGGTCGGTGTACAACCGCAATAGGTTTACATGTTAAAATAAAAATTGCTCGGATTGGCTCGAAACCTATGCACAGTAACAGTACACCGTGGAGACATGAACATACTGCAATATCAGCCTCCTAGACCAAGAATCTTTGGAGATATTGACCTGTACACTCACCATGTAAACCTATTGCTGTTGTACACCGACCTGTGGCGGCTGTACGCGGCTGTTTCTCATGATTGGTTGGGAGTAGGAGGCTGATCTCAGAGTATGTTCATGCCACCCTTTGGTACTTGAGGACCCCGCTTTATAGCCTCCTAGCCCCCACCACTTTGGAGAAATGTGGCGTGTACCGCCGCAATAGATCGGTGTACAACCGCAATAGGTTTACATGATAAAATTAAAATTGCTTGAATCAACTCAACCCTCTGCACAGTAACAGTACTCCATGGAGACATGAACCTACTGCCATATCAACCTCCTACCCCAAGACACTTTGGAGATATTGCCAACCTAACCCTAACCTAACCAAAAAGCACCGCATAGACAATGCATTGACATGTATCGAAAAATTAACGGAACGTCGTAGAGCTTCACGGATGGTCTCATTTGAAAGCTATCCTAGGAATTAGTGGGATGAGGTGGTGGTTGGGAGAGGCTATGACCTTTTACTCTGGAGATATTGACCCGTACACTCACCATGTAAACCTATTGCTGTTGTACACCGACCTGTGGCGGCTGTACGCGGCTGTTTCTCATGATTGGTTGGGAGTAGGAGGCTGATCTCAGAGTATGTTCATGCCACCCTTTGGTACTTGAGGACCCCCGCTTTATAGCCTCCTAGCCCCCACTACTTTGGAGAAATGTGGCGTGTACCGCCGCTATAGGTCGGTGTACAACCGCAATAGGTTTACATGTTAAAATAAAAATAGCTCGGATTGGCTCGAAACCTATGCACAGTAACAGTACACCATGGAGACATGAACATACTGCAATATCAGCCTCCTAGACCAAGAATCTTTGGAGATATTGACCTGTACACTCACCATGTAAACCTATTGCTGTTGTACACCGACCTGTGGCGGCTGTACGCGGCTGTTTCTCATGATTGGTTGGGAGTAGGAGGCTGATCTCAGAGTATGTTCATGCCACCCTTTGGTACTTGAGGACCCCCGCTTTTTAGCCTCCTAGCCCCCACCACTTTGGAGAAATGTGGCGTGTACCGCCGCAATAGGTCGGTGTACAACCGCAATAGGTTTACATGATAAAATTAAAATTGCTTGAATCAACTCAACCCTCTGCACAGTAACAGTACTCCATGGAGACATGAACCTACTGCCATATCAACCTCCTACCCCAAGACACTTTGGAGATATTGCCAACCTAACCCTAACCTAACCAAAAAGCACCGCATAGACAATGCATTGACATGTATCGAAAAATTCACGGAACGTCGTAGAGCTCCACGGATGGTCTCATTTGAAAGCTAGCCTAGGAATTAGTGGGATGAGGTGATGGTTGGGAGAGGCTATGACCTTTTACTCTGGAGATATTGACCCGTACACTCACCATGTAAACCTATTGCTGTTGTACACCGACCTGTGGCGTCTGTACGCGGCTGTTTCTCATGATTGGTTGGGAGTAGGAGGCTGATCTCAGAGTATGTTCATGCCACCCTTTGGTACTTGAGGACCCCCGCTTTATAGCCTCCTAGCCCCCACCACTTTGGAGAAATGTGGCGTGTACCGCCGCTATAGGTCGGTGTACAACCGCAATAGGTTTACATGTTAAAATAAAAATTGCTCGGATTGGCTCGAAACCTATGCACAGTAACAGTACACCATGGAGACATGAACATACTGCAATATCAGCCTCCTAGACCAAGAATCTTTGGAGATATTGACCTGTACACTCACCATGTAAACCTATTGCTGTTGTACACCGACCTGTGGCGGCTGTACGCGGCTGTTTCTCATGATTGGTTGGGAGTAGGAGGCTGATCTCAGAGTATGTTCATGCCACCCTTTGGTACTTGAGGACCCCCGCTTTATAGCCTCCTAGCCCCCACCACTTTGGAGAAATGTGGCGTGTACCGCCGCAATAGGTCGGTGTACAACCGCAATAGGTTTACATGATAAAATTAAAATTGCTTGAATCAACTCAACCCTCTGCACAGTAACAGTACTCCATGGAGACATGAACCTACTGCCATATCAACCTCCTACCCCAAGACACTTTGGAGATATTGCCAACCTAACCCTAACCTAACCAAAAAGCACCGCATAGACAATGCATTGACATGTATCGAAAAATTAACGGAACGTCGTAGAGCTTCACGGATGGTCTCATTTGAAAGCTATCCTAGGAATTAGTGGGATGAGGTGGTGGTTGGGAGAGGCTATGACCTTTTACTCTGGAGATATTGACCCGTACACTCACCATGTAAACCTATTGCTGTTGTACACCGACCTGTGGCGGCTGTACGCGGCTGTTTCTCATGATTGGTTGGGAGTAGGAGGCTGATCTCAGAGTATGTTCATGCCACCCTTTGGTACTTGAGGACCCCCGCTTTATAGCCTCCTAGCCCCCACCACTTTGGAGAAATGTGGCGTGTACCGCCGCCATAGGTCGGTGTACAACCGCAATAGGTTTACATGATAAAATTAAAATTGCTTGAATCAACTCAACCCTCTGCACAGTAACAGTACACCATGGAGACATGAACCTACTGCCATATCAACCTCCTACCCCAAGACACTTTGGAGATATTGCCAACCTAACCCTAACCTAACCAAAAAGCACCGCATAGACAATGCATTGACATGTATCGAAAAATTAACGGAACGTCGTAGAGCTCCACGGATGGTCTCATTTGAAAGCTAGCCTAGGAATTAGTGGGATGAGGTGATGGTTGGGAGAGGCTATGACCTTTTACTCTGGAGATATTGACCCGTACACTCACCATGTAAACCTATTGCTGTTGTACACCGACCTGTGGCGTCTGTACGCGGCTGTTTCTCATGATTGGTTGGAAGTAGGAGGCTGATCTCAGAGTATGTTCATGCCACCCTTTGGTACTTGAGGACCCCCGCTTTATAGCCTCCTAGCCCCCACCACTTTGGAGAAATGTGGCGTGTACCGCCGCTATAGGTCGGTGTACAACCGCAATAGGTTTACATGTTAAAATAAAAATTGCTCGGATTGGCTCGAAACCTATGCACAGTAACAGTACACCATGGAGACATGAACATACTGCAATATCAGCCTCCTAGACCAAGAATCTTTGGAGATATTGACCTGTACACTCACCATGTAAACCTATTGCTGTTGTACACCGACCTGTGGCGGCTGTACGCGGCTGTTTCTCATGATTGGTTGGGAGTAGGAGGCTGATCTCAGAGTATGTTCATGCCACCCTTTGGTACTTGAGGACCCCCGCTTTTTAGCCTCCTAGCCCCCACCACTTTGGAGAAATGTGGCGTGTACCGCCGCAATAGGTCGGTGTACAACCGCAATAGGTTTACATGATAAAATTAAAATTGCTTGAATCAACTCAACCCTCTGCACAGTAACAGTACTCCATGGAGACATGAACCTACTGCCATATCAACCTCCTACCCCAAGACACTTTGGAGATATTGCCAACCTAACCCTAACCTAACCAAAAAGCACCGCATAGACAATGCATTGACATGTATCGAAAAATTCACGGAACGTCGTAGAGCTCCACGGATGGTCTCATTTGAAAGCTAGCCTAGGAATTAGTGGGATGAGGTGATGGTTGGGAGAGGCTATGACCTTTTACTCTGGAGATATTGACCCGTACACTCACCATGTAAACCTATTGCTGTTGTACACCGACCTGTGGCGTCTGTACGCGGCTGTTTCTCATGATTGGTTGGGAGTAGGAGGCTGATCTCAGAGTATGTTCATGCCACCCTTTGGTACTTGAGGACCCCCGCTTTATAGCCTCCTAGCCCCCACCACTTTGGAGAAATGTGGCGTGTACCGCCGCTATAGGTCGGTGTACAACCGCAATAGGTTTACATGTTAAAATAAAAATTGCTCGGATTGGCTCGAAACCTATGCACAGTAACAGTACACCATGGAGACATGAACATACTGCAATATCAGCCTCCTAGACCAAGAATCTTTGGAGATATTGACCTGTACACTCACCATGTAAACCTATTGCTGTTGTACACCGACCTGTGGCGGCTGTACGCGGCTGTTTCTCATGATTGGTTGGGAGTAGGAGGCTGATCTCAGAGTATGTTCATGCCACCCTTTGGTACTTGAGGACCCCCGCTTTATAGCCTCCTAGCCCCCACCACTTTGGAGAAATGTGGCGTGTACCGCCGCAATAGGTCGGTGTACAACCGCAATAGGTTTACATGATAAAATTAAAATTGCTTGAATCAACTCAACCCTCTGCACAGTAACAGTACTCCATGGAGACATGAACCTACTGCCATATCAACCTCCTACCCCAAGACACTTTGGAGATATTGCCAACCTAACCCTAACCTAACCAAAAAGCACCGCATAGACAATGCATTGACATGTATCGAAAAATTAACGGAACGTCGTAGAGCTTCACGGATGGTCTCATTTGAAAGCTATCCTAGGAATTAGTGGGATGAGGTGGTGGTTGGGAGAGGCTATGACCTTTTACTCTGGAGATATTGACCCGTACACTCACCATGTAAACCTATTGCTGTTGTACACCGACCTGTGGCGGCTGTACGCGGCTGTTTCTCATGATTGGTTGGGAGTAGGAGGCTGATCTCAGAGTATGTTCATGCCACCCTTTGGTACTTGAGGACCCCCGCTTTATAGCCTCCTAGCCCCCACCACTTTGGAGAAATGTGGCGTGTACCGCCGCCATAGGTCGGTGTACAACCGCAATAGGTTTACATGATAAAATTAAAATTGCTTGAATCAACTCAACCCTCTGCACAGTAACAGTACACCATGGAGACATGAACCTACTGCCATATCAACCTCCTACCCCAAGACACTTTGGAGATATTGCCAACCTAACCCTAACCTAACCAAAAAGCACCGCATAGACAATGCATTGACATGTATCGAAAAATTAACGGAACGTCGTAGAGCTCCACGGATGGTCTCATTTGAAAGCTAGCCTAGGAATTAGTGGGATGAGGTGATGGTTGGGAGAGGCTATGACCTTTTACTCTGGAGATATTGACCCGTACACTCACCATGTAAACCTATTGCTGTTGTACACCGACCTGTGGCGTCTGTACGCGGCTGTTTCTCATGATTGGTTGGAAGTAGGAGGCTGATCTCAGAGTATGTTCATGCCACCCTTTGGTACTTGAGGACCCCCGCTTTATAGCCTCCTAGCCCCCACCACTTTGGAGAAATGTGGCGTGTACCGCCGCTATAGGTCGGTGTACAACCGCAATAGGTTTACATGTTAAAATAAAAATTGCTCGGATTGGCTCGAAACCTATGCACGTAACAGTACACCATGGAGACATGAACATACTGCAATATCAGCCTCCTAGACCAAGAATCTTTGGAGATATTGACCTGTACACTCACCATGTAAACCTATTGCTGTTGTACACCGACCTGTGGCGGCTGTACGCGGCTGTTTCTCATGATTGGTTGGGAGTAGGAGGCTGATCTCAGAGTATGTTCATGCCACCCTTTGGTACTTGAGGACCCCCGCTTTATAGCCTCCTAGCCCCCACCACTTTGGAGAAATGTGGCGTGTACCGCCGCAATAGGTCGGTGTACAACCGCAATAGGTTTACATGATAAAATTAAAATTGCTTGAATCAACTCAACCCTCTGCACAGTAACAGTACTCCATGGAGACATGAACCTACTGCCATATCAACCTCCTACCCCAAGACACTTTGGAGATATTGCCAACCTAACCCTAACCTAACCAAAAAGCACCGCATAGACAATGCATTGACATGTATCGAAAAATTAACGGAACGTCGTAGAGCTTCACGGATGGTCTCATTTGAAAGCTATCCTAGGAATTAGTGGGATGAGGTGGTGGTTGGGAGAGGCTATGACCTTTTACTCTGGAGATATTGACCCGTACACTCACCATGTAAACCTATTGCTGTTGTACACCGACCTGTGGCGGCTGTACGCGGCTGTTTCTCATGATTGGTTGGGAGTAGGAGGCTGATCTCAGAGTATGTTCATGCCACCCTTTGGTACTTGAGTACCCCCGCTTTATAGCCTCCTAGCCCCCACCACTTTGGAGAAATGTGGCGTGTACCGCCGCCATAGGTCGGTGTACAACCGCAATAGGTTTACATGATAAAATTAAAATTGCTTGAATCAACTCAACCCTCTGCACAGTAACAGTACACCATGGAGACATGAACCTACTGCCATATCAACCTCCTACCCCAAGACACTTTGGAGATATTGCCAACCTAACCCTAACCTAACCAAAAAGCACCGCATAGACAATGCATTGACATGTATCGAAAAATTAACGGAACGTCGTAGAGCTCCACGGATGGTCTCATTTGAAAGCTAGCCTAGGAATTAGTGGGATGAGGTGATGGTTGGGAGAGGCTATGACCTTTTACTCTGGAGATATTGACCCGTACACTCACCATGTAAACCTATTGCTGTTGTACACCGACCTGTGGCGTCTGTACGCGGCTGTTTCTCATGATTGGTTGGGAGTAGGAGGCTGATCTCAGAGTATGTTCATGCCACCCTTTGGTACTTGAGGACCCCCGCTTTATAGCCTCCTAGCCCCCACCACTTTGGAGAAATGTGGCGTGTACCGCCGCTATAGGTCGGTGTACAACCGCAATAGGTTTACATGTTAAAATAAAAATTGCTCGGATTGGCTCGAAACCTATGCACAGTAACAGTACACCATGGAGACATGAACATACTGCAATATCAGCCTCCTAGACCAAGAATCTTTGGAGATATTGACCTGTACACTCACCATGTAAACCTATTGCTGTTGTACACCGACCTGTGGCGGCTGTACGCGGCTGTTTCTCATGATTGGTTGGGAGTAGGAGGCTGATCTCAGAGTATGTTCATGCCACCCTTTGGTACTTGAGGACCCCCGCTTTATAGCCTCCTAGCCCCCACCACTTTGGAGAAATGTGGCGTGTACCGCCGCCATAGGTCGGTGTACAACCGCAATAGGTTTACATGATAAAATTAAAATTGCTTGAATCAACTCAACCCTCTGCACAGTAACAGTACACCATGGAGACATGAACCTACCGCCATATCAACCTCCTACCCCAAGACACTTTGGAGATATTGCCAACCTAACCCTAACCTAACCAAAAAGCACCGCATAGACAATGCATTGACATGTATCGAAAAATTAACGGAACGTCGTAGAGCTTCACGGATGGTCTCATTTGAAAGCTATCCTAGGAATTAGTGGGATGAGTTGGTGGTTGGGAGAGGCTATGACCTTTTACTCTGGAGATATTGACCCGTACACTCACCATGTAAACCTATTGCTGTTGTACACCGACCTGTGGCGTCTGTACGCGGCTGTTTCTCATGATTGGTTGGGAGTAGGAGGCTGATCTCAGAGTATGTTCATGCCACCCTTTGGTACTTGAGGACCCCCGCTTTATAGCCTCCTAGCCCCCACCACTTTGGAGAAATGTGGCGTGTACCGCCGCTATAGGTCGGTGTACAACCGCAATAGGTTTACATGTTAAAATAAAAATTGCTCGGATTGGCTCGAAACCTATGCACAGTAACAGTACACCATGGAGACATGAACATACTGCAATATCAGCCTCCTAGACCAAGAATCTTTGGAGATATTGACCTGTAAACTCACCATGTAAACCTATTGCTGTTGTACACCGACCTGTGGCGGCTGTACGCGGCTGTTTCTCATGATTGGTTGGGAGTAGGAGGCTGATCTCAGAGTATGTTCATGCCACCCTTTGGTTCTTGAGGACCCCCGCTTTTTAGCCTCCTAGCCCCCACCACTTTGGAGAAATGTGGCGTGTACCGCCGCAATAGGTCGGTGTACAACCGCAATAGGTTTACATGATAAAATTAAAATTGCTTGAATCAACTCAACCCTCTGCACAGTAACAGTACTCCATGGAGAAATGAACCTCCTGCCATATCAACCTCCTACCCCAAGACACTTTGGAGATATTGCCAACCTAACCCTAACCTAACCAAAAAGCACCGCATAGACAATGCATTGACATGTATCGAAAAATTAACGGAACGTCGTAGAGCTCCACGGATGGTCTCATTTGAAAGCTAGCCTAGGAATTAGTGGGATGAGTTGGTGGTTGGGAGAGGCTATGACCTTTCACTCTGGAGATATTGACCCGTACACTCACCATGTAAACCTATTGCTGTTGTACACCGACCTGTGGCGGCTGTACGCGGCTGTTTCTCATGATTGGTTGGGAGTAGGAGGCTGATCTCAGAGTATGTTCCTGCCACCCTTTGGTACTTGAGGACCCCCGTTTTATAGCCTCCTAGCTTCCACCACTTTGGAGAAATGTGGCATGTACCGCCGCCATAGGTCGGTGTACAACCGCAATAGGTTTACATGTTAAAATTAAAATTGCTCGGATTGGCTCGAAACCTATGCAGAGTAACAGTACACCATGGAGACATGAACATACTGCAATATCAGCCTCCTAGACCAAGAATCTTTGGAGATATTGACCCGTACACTCACCATGTAAACCTATTGCTGTTGTACACCGACCTGTGGCGGCTGTACGCGGCTGTTTCTCATGATTGGTTGGGAGTAGGAGGCTGATCTCAGAGTATGTTCATGCCACCCTTTGGTACTTGAGGACCCCCGCTTAATAGCCTCCTAGCCCCCACCACTTTGGAGAAATGTGGCGTGTACCGCCGCCATAGGTCGGTGTACAACCGCAATAGGTTTACATGATAAAATTAAAATTGCTTGAATCAACTCAACCCTCTGCACAGTAACAGTACTCCATGGAGACATGAACCTACTGCCATATCAACCTCCTACCCCAAGACACTTTGGAGATATTGCCAACCTAACCCTAACCTAACTAAAAAGCACCGCATAGACAATGCATTGACATGTATCGAAAAATTAACGGAACGTCGTAGAGCTTCACGGATGGTCTCATTTGAAAGCTATCCTAGGAATTAGTGGGATGAGTTGGTGGTTGGGAGAGGCTATGACCTTTTACTCTGGAGATATTGACCCGTACACTCACCATGTAAACCTATTGCTGTTGTACACCGACCTGTGGCGTCTGTACGCGGCTGTTTCTCATGATTGGTTGGGAGTAGGAGGCTGATCTCAGAGTATGTTCATGCCACCCTTTGGTACTTGAGGACCCCCGCTTTATAGCCTCCTAGCCCCCACCACTTTGGAGAAATGTGGCGTGTACCGCCGCTATAGGTCGGTGTACAACCGCAATAGGTTTACATGTTAAAATAAAAATTGCTCGGATTGGCTCGAAACCTATGCACAGTAACAGTACACCATGGAGACATGAACATACTGCAATATCAGCCTCCTAGACCAAGAATCTTTGGAGATATTGACCTGTAAACTCACCATGTAAACCTATTGCTGTTGTACACCGACCTGTGGCGGCTGTACGCGGCTGTTTCTCATGATTGGTTGGGAGTAGGAGGCTGATCTCAGAGTATGTTCATGCCACCCTTTGGTACTTGAGGACCCCCGCTTTTTAGCCTCCTAGCCCCCACCACTTTGGAGAAATGTGGCGTGTACCGCCGCAATAGGTCGGTGTACAACCGCAATAGGTTTACATGATAAAATTAAAATTGCTTGAATCAACTCAACCCTCTGCACAGTAACAGTACTCCATGGAGAAATGAACCTCCTGCCATATCAACCTCCTACCCCAAGACACTTTGGAGATATTGCCAACCTAACCCTAACCTAACCAAAAAGCACCGCATAGACAATGCATTGACATGTATCGAAAAATTAACGGAACGTCGTAGAGCTCCACGGATGGTCTCATTTGAAAGCTAGCCTAGGAATTAGTGGGATGAGTTGGTGGTTGGGAGAGGCTATGACCTTTCACTCTGGAGATATTGACCCGTACACTCACCATGTAAACCTATTGCTGTTGTACACCGACCTGTGGCGGCTGTACGCGGCTGTTTCTCATGATTGGTTGGGAGTAGGAGGCTGATCTCAGAGTATGTTCCTGCCACCCTTTGGTACTTGAGGACCCCCGTTTTATAGCCTCCTAGCTTCCACCACTTTGGAGAAATGTGGCATGTACCGCCGCCATAGGTCGGTGTACAACCGCAATAGGTTTACATGTTAAAATTAAAATTGCTCGGATTGGCTCGAAACCTATGCACAGTAACAGTACACCATGGAGACATGAACATACTGCAATATCAGCCTCCTAGACCAAGAATCTTTGGAGATATTGACCCGTACACTCACCATGTAAACCTATTGCTGTTGTACACCGACCTGTGGCGGCTGTACGCGGCTGTTTCTCATGATTGGTTGGGAGTAGGAGGCTGATCTCAGAGTATGTTCCTGCCACCCTTTGGTACTTGAGGACCCCCGTTTTATAGCCTCCTAGCTTCCACCACTTTGGAGAAATGTGGCATGTACCGCCGCCATAGGTCGGTGTACAACCGCAATAGGTTTACATGTTAAAATTAAAATTGCTCGGATTGGCTCGAAACCTATGCACAGTAACAGTACACCATGGAGACATGAACATACTGCAATATCAGCCTCCTAGACCAAGAATCTTTGGAGATATTGACCCGTACACTCACCATGTAAACCTATTGCTGTTGTACACCGACCTGTGGCGGCTGTACGCGGCTGTTTCTCATGATTGGTTGGGAGTAGGAGGCTGATCTCAGAGTATGTTCATGCCACCCTTTGGTACTTGAGGACCCCCGCTTAATAGCCTCCTAGCCCCCACCACTTTGGAGAAATGTGGCGTGTACCGCCGCCATAGGTCGGTGTACAACCGCAATAGGTTTACATGATAAAATTAAAATTGCTTGAATCAACTCAACCCTCTGCACAGTAACAGTACTCCATGGAGACATGAACCTACTGCCATATCAACCTCCTACCCCAAGACACTTTGGAGATATTGCCAACCTAACCCTAACCTAACTAAAAAGCACCGCATAGACAATGCATTGACATGTATCGAAAAATTAACGGAACGTCGTAGAGCTTCACGGATGGTCTCATTTGAAAGCTATCCTAGGAATTAGTGGGATGAGTTGGTGGTTGGGAGAGGCTATGACCTTTTACTCTGGAGATATTGACCCGTACACTCACCATGTAAACCTATTGCTGTTGTACACCGACCTGTGGCGTCTGTACGCGGCTGTTTCTCATGATTGGTTGGGAGTAGGAGGCTGATCTCAGAGTATGTTCATGCCACCCTTTGGTACTTGAGGACCCCCGCTTTATAGCCTCCTAGCCCCCACCACTTTGGAGAAATGTGGCGTGTACCGCCGCTATAGGTCGGTGTACAACCGCAATAGGTTTACATGTTAAAATAAAAATTGCTCGGATTGGCTCGAAACCTATGCACAGTAACAGTACACCATGGAGACATGAACATACTGCAATATCAGCCTCCTAGACCAAGAATCTTTGGAGATATTGACCTGTAAACTCACCATGTAAACCTATTGCTGTTGTACACCGACCTGTGGCGGCTGTACGCGGCTGTTTCTCATGATTGGTTGGGAGTAGGAGGCTGATCTCAGAGTATGTTCATGCCACCCTTTGGTACTTGAGGACCCCCGCTTTTTAGCCTCCTAGCCCCCACCACTTTGGAGAAATGTGGCGTGTACCGCCGCAATAGGTCGGTGTACAACCGCAATAGGTTTACATGATAAAATTAAAATTGCTTGAATCAACTCAACCCTCTGCACAGTAACAGTACTCCATGGAGAAATGAACCTCCTGCCATATCAACCTCCTACCCCAAGACACTTTGGAGATATTGCCAACCTAACCCTAACCTAACCAAAAAGCACCGCATAGACAATGCATTGACATGTATCGAAAAATTAACGGAACGTCGTAGAGCTCCACGGATGGTCTCATTTGAAAGCTAGCCTAGGAATTAGTGGGATGAGTTGGTGGTTGGGAGAGGCTATGACCTTTCACTCTGGAGATATTGACCCGTACACTCACCATGTAAACCTATTGCTGTTGTACACCGACCTGTGGCGGCTGTACGCGGCTGTTTCTCATGATTGGTTGGGAGTAGGAGGCTGATCTCAGAGTATGTTCCTGCCACCCTTTGGTACTTGAGGACCCCCGTTTTATAGCCTCCTAGCTTCCACCACTTTGGAGAAATGTGGCATGTACCGCCGCCATAGGTCGGTGTACAACCGCAATAGGTTTACATGTTAAAATTAAAATTGCTCGGATTGGCTCGAAACCTATGCACAGTAACAGTACACCATGGAGACATGAACATACTGCAATATCAGCCTCCTAGACCAAGAATCTTTGGAGATATTGACCCGTACACTCACCATGTAAACCTATTGCTGTTGTACACCGACCTGTGGCGGCTGTACGCGGCTGTTTCTCATGATTGGTTGGGAGTAGGAGGCTGATCTCAGAGTATGTTCATGCTACCCTTTGGTACTTGAGGACCCCCGCTTAATAGCCTCCTAGCCCCCACCACTTTGGAGAAATGTGGCGTGTACCGCCGCCATAGGTCGGTGTACAACCGCAATAGGTTTACATGATAAAATTAAAATTGCTTGAATCAACTCAACCCTCTGCACAGTAACAGTACTCCATGGAGACATGAACCTACTGCCATATCAACCTCCTACCCCAAGACACTTTGGAGATATTGCCAACCTAACCCTAACCTAACTAAAAAGCACCGCATAGACAATGCATTGACATGTATCGAAAAATTAACGGAACGTCGTAGAGCTTCACGGATGGTCTCATTTGAAAGCTATCCTAGGAATTAGTGGGATGAGGTGGTGGTTGGGAGAGGCTATGACCTTTCACTCTGGATATATTGACCCGTACACTCACCATGTAAACCTATTGCTGTTGTACACCGACCTGTGGCGGCTGTACGCGGCTGTTTCTCATGATTGGTTGGGAGTAGGAGGCTGATCTCAGAGTATGTTCATGCCACCCTTTGGTACTTGAGGACCCCCGCTTTATAGCCTCCTAGCCCCCACCACTTTGGAGAAATGTGGCGTGTACCGCCGCTATAGGTCGGTGTACAACCGCAATAGGTTTACATGTTAAAATAAAAATTGCTCGGATTGGCTCGAAACCTATGCACAGTAACAGTACACCGTGGAGACATGAACATACTGCAATATCAGCCTCCTAGACCAAGAATCTTTGGAGATATTGACCTGTACACTCACCATGTAAACCTATTGCTGTTGTACACCGACCTGTGGCGGCTGTACGCGGCTGTTTCTCATGATTGGTTGGGAGTAGGAGGCTGATCTCAGAGTATGTTCATGCCACCCTTTGGTACTTGAGGACCCCGCTTTATAGCCTCCTAGCTTCCACCACTTTGGAGAAATGTGGCATGTACCGCCGCCATAGGTCGGTGTACAACCGCAATAGGTTTACATGTTAAAATTAAAATTGCTCGGATTGGCTCGAAACCTATGCACAGTAACAGTACACCATGGAGACATGAACATACTGCAATATCAGCCTCCTAGACCAAGAATCTTTGGAGATATTGACCTGTACACTCACCATGTAAACCTATTGCTGTTGTACACCGACCTGTGGCGGCTGTACGCGGCTGTTTCTCATGATTGGTTGGGAGTAGGAGGCTGATCTCAGAGTATGTTCATGCCACCCTTTGGTACTTGAGGACCCCCACTTTATAGCCTCCTAGCCCCCACCACTTTGGAGAAATGTGGCGTGTACCGCCGCAATAGGTCGGTGTACAACCGCAATAGGTTTACATGATAAAATTAAAATTGCTTGAATCAACTCAACCCTCTGCACAGTAACAGTACTCCATGGAGACATGAACCTACTGCCATATCAACCTCCTACCCCAAGACACTTTGGAGATATTGCCAACCTAACCCTAACCTAACCAAAAAGCACCGCATAGACAATGCATTGACATGTATCGAAAAATTAACGGAACGTCGTAGAGCTTCACGGATGGTCTCATTTGAAAGCTATCCTAGGAATTAGTGGGATGAGGTGGTGGTTGGGAGAGGCTATGACCTTTTACTCTGGAGATATTGACCCGTACACTCACCATGTAAACCTATTGCTGTTGTACACCGACCTGTGGCGGCTGTACGCGGCTGTTTCTCATGATTGGTTGGGAGTAGGAGGCTGATCTCAGAGTATGTTCATGCCACCCTTTGGTACTTGAGGACCCCCGCTTTATAGCCTCCTAGCCCCCACCACTTTGGAGAAATGTGGCGTGTACCGCCGCCATAGGTCGGTGTACAACCGCAATAGGTTTACATGATAAAATTAAAATTGCTTGAATCAACTCAACCCTCTGCACAGTAACAGTACACCATGGAGACATGAACCTACTGCCATATCAACCTCCTACCCCAAGACACTTTGGAGATATTGCCAACCTAACCCTAACCTAACCAAAAAGCACCGCATAGACAATGCATTGACATGTATCGAAAAATTAACGGAACGTCGTAGAGCTCCACGGATGGTCTCATTTGAAAGCTAGCCTAGGAATTAGTGGGATGAGGTGATGGTTGGGAGAGGCTATGACCTTTTACTCTGGAGATATTGACCCGTACACTCACCATGTAAACCTATTGCTGTTGTACACCGACCTGTGGCGTCTGTACGCGGCTGTTTCTCATGATTGGTTGGGAGTAGGAGGCTGATCTCAGAGTATGTTCATGCCACCCTTTGGTACTTGAGGACCCCCGCTTTATAGCCTCCTAGCCCCCACCACTTTGGAGAAATGTGGCGTGTACCGCCGCTATAGGTCGGTGTACAACCGCAAAAGGTTTACATGTTAAAATAAAAATTGCTCGGATTGGCTCGAAACCTATGCACAGTAACAGTACACCATGGAGACATGAACATACTGCAATATCAGCCTCCTAGACCAAGAATCTTTGGAGATATTGACCTGTACACTCACCATGTAAACCTATTGCTGTTGTACACCGACCTGTGGCGGCTGTACGCGGCTGTTTCTCATGATTGGTTGGGAGTAGGAGGCTGATCTCAGAGTATGTTAATGCCACCCTTTGGTACTTGAGGACCCCCGCTTTATAGCCTCCTAGCCCCCACCACTTTGGAGAAATGTGGCGTGTACCGCCGCAATAGGTCGGTGTACAACCGCAATAGGTTTACATGATAAAATTAAAATTGCTTGAATCAACTCAACCCTCTGCACAGTAACAGTACTCCATGGAGACATGAACCTACTGCCATATCAACCTCCTACCCCAAGACACTTTGGAGATATTGCCAACCTAACCCTAACCTAACCAAAAAGCACCGCATAGACAATGCATTGACATGTATCGAAAAATTAACGGAACGTCGTAGAGCTTCACGGATGGTCTCATTTGAAAGCTATCCTAGGAATTAGTGGGATGAGGTGGTGGTTGGGAGAGGCTATGACCTTTTACTCTGGAGATATTGACCCGTACACTCACCATGTAAACCTATTGCTGTTGTACACCGACCTGTGGCGGCTGTACGCGGCTGTTTCTCATGATTGGTTGGGAGTAGGAGGCTGATCTCAGAGTATGTTCATGCCACCCTTTGGTACTTGAGGACCCCCGCTTTATAGCCTCCTAGCCCCCACCACTTTGGAGAAATGTGGCGTGTACCGCCGCCATAGGTCGGTGTACAACCGCAATAGGTTTACATGATAAAATTAAAATTGCTTGAATCAACTCAACCCTCTGCACAGTAACAGTACACCATGGAGACATGAACCTACTGCCATATCAACCTCCTACCCCAAGACACTTTGGAGATATTGCCAACCTAACCCTAACCTAACCAAAAAGCACCGCATAGACAATGCATTGACATGTATCGAAAAATTAACGGAACGTCGTAGAGCTTCACGGATGGTCTCATTTGAAAGCTATCCTAGGAATTAGTGGGATAAGTTGGTGGTTGGGAGAGGCTATGACCTTTTACTCTGGAGATATTGACCCGTACACTCACCATGTAAACCTATTGCTGTTGTACACCGACCTGTGGCGTCTGTACGCGGCTGTTTCTCATGATTGGTTGGGAGTAGGAGGCTGATCTCAGAGTATGTTCATGCCACCCTTTGGTACTTGAGGACCCCCGCTTTATAGCCTCCTAGCCCCCACCACTTTGGAGAAATGTGGCGTGTACCGCCGCTATAGGTCGGTGTACAACCGCAATAGGTTTACATGTTAAAATAAAAATTGCTCGGATTGGCTCGAAACCTATGCACAGTAACAGTACACCATGGAGACATGAACATACTGCAATATCAGCCTCCTAGACCAAGAATCTTTGGAGATTTTGACCTGTAAACTCACCATGTAAACCTATTGCTGTTGTACACCGACCTGTGGCGGCTGTACGCGGCTGTTTCTCATGATTGGTTGGGAGTAGGAGGCTGATCTCAGAGTATGTTCATGCCACCCTTTGGTACTTGAGGACCCCCGCTTTTTAGCCTCCTAGCCCCCACCACTTTGGAGAAATGTGGCGTGTACCGCCGCAATAGGTCGGTGTACAACCGCAATAGGTTTACATGATAAAATTAAAATTGCTTGAATCAACTCAACCCTCTGCACAGTAACAGTACTCCATGGAGAAATGAACCTCCTGCCATATCAACCTCCTACCCCAAGACACTTTGGAGATATTGCCAACCTAACCCTAACCTAACCAAAAAGCACCGCATAGACAATGCATTGACATGTATCGAAAGATTAACGGAATGTCGTAGAGCTCCACGGATGGTCTCATTTGAAAGCTAGCCTAGGAATTAGTGGGATGAGTTGGTGGTTGGGAGAGGCTATGACCTTTCACTCTGGAGATATTGACCCGTACACTCACCATGTAAACCTATTGCTGTTGTACACCGACCTGTGGCGGCTGTACGCGGCTGTTTCTCATGATTGGTTGGGAGTAGGAGGCTGATCTCAGAGTATGTTCATGCCACCCTTTGGTACTTGAGGACCCCCGCTTTATAGCCTCCTAGCCCCCACCACTTTGGAGAAATGTGGCGTGTACCGCCGCCATAGGTCGGTGTACAACCGCAATAGGTTTACATGATAAAATTAAAATTGCTTGAATCAACTCAACCCTCTGCACAGTAACAGTACACCATGGAGACATGAACCTACTGCCATATCAACCTCCTACCCCAAGACACTTTGGAGATATTGCCAACCTAACCCTAACCTAACCAAAAAGCACCGCATAGACAATGCATTGACATGTATCGAAAAATTAACGGAACGTCGTAGAGCTTCACGGATGGTCTCATTTGAAAGCTATCCTAGGAATTAGTGGGATAAGTTGGTGGTTGGGAGAGGCTATGACCTTTTACTCTGGAGATATTGACCCGTACACTCACCATGTAAACCTATTGCTGTTGTACACCGACCTGTGGCGTCTGTACGCGGCTGTTTCTCATGATTGGTTGGGAGTAGGAGGCTGATCTCAGAGTATGTTCATGCCACCCTTTGGTACTTGAGGACCCCCGCTTTATAGCCTCCTAGCCCCCACCACTTTGGAGAAATGTGGCGTGTACCGCCGCTATAGGTCGGTGTACAACCGCAATAGGTTTACATGTTAAAATAAAAATTGCTCGGATTGGCTCGAAACCTATGCACAGTAACAGTACACCATGGAGACATGAACATACTGCAATATCAGCCTCCTAGACCAAGAATCTTTGGAGATATTGACCTGTAAACTCACCATGTAAACCTATTGCTGTTGTACACCGACCTGTGGCGGCTGTACGCGGCTGTTTCTCATGATTGGTTGGGAGTAGGAGGCTGATCTCAGAGTATGTTCATGCCACCCTTTGGTACTTGAGGACCCCCGCTTTTTAGCCTCCTAGCCCCCACCACTTTGGAGAAATGTGGCGTGTACCGCCGCAATAGGTCGGTGTACAACCGCAATAGGTTTACATGATAAAATTAAAATTGCTTGAATCAACTCAACCCTCTGCACAGTAACAGTACTCCATGGAGAAATGAACCTCCTGCCATATCAACCTCCTACCCCAAGACACTTTGGAGATATTGCCAACCTAACCCTAACCTAACCAAAAAGCACCGCATAGACAATGCATTGACATGTATCGAAAGATTAACGGAATGTCGTAGAGCTCCACGGATGGTCTCATTTGAAAGCTAGCCTAGGAATTAGTGGGATGAGTTGGTGGTTGGGAGAGGCTATGACCTTTCACTCTGGAGATATTGACCCGTACACTCACCATGTAAACCTATTGCTGTTGTACACCGACCTGTGGCGGCTGTACGCGGCTGTTTCTCATGATTGGTTGGGAGTAGGAGGCTGATCTCAGAGTATGTTCATGCCACCCTTTGGTACTTGAGGACCCCCGCTTTATAGCCTCCTAGCCCCCACCACTTTGGAGAAATGTGGCGTGTACCGCCGCAATAGGTCGGTGTACAACCGCAATAGGTTTACATGATAAAATTAAAATTGCTTGAATCAACTCAACCCTCTGCACAGTAACAGTACTCCATGGAGACATGAACCTACTGCCATATCAACCTCCTACCCCAAGACACTTTGGAGATATTGCCAACCTAACCCTAACCTAACCAAAAAGCACCGCATAGACAATGCATTGACATGTATCGAAAAATTAACGGAACGTCGTAGAGCTTCACGGATGGTCTCATTTGAAAGCTATCCTAGGAATTAGTGGGATGAGGTGGTGGTTGGGAGAGGCTATGACCTTTTACTCTGGAGATATTGACCCGTACACTCACCATGTAAACCTATTGCTGTTGTACACCGACCTGTGGCGGCTGTACGCGGCTGTTTCTCATGATTGGTTGGGAGTAGGAGGCTGATCTCAGAGTATGTTCATGCCACCCTTTGGTACTTGAGGACCCCCGCTTTATAGCCTCCTAGCCCCCACCACTTTGGAGAAATGTGGCGTGTACCGCCGCCATAGGTCGGTGTACAACCGCAATAGGTTTACATGATAAAATTAAAATTGCTTGAATCAACTCAACCCTCTGCACAGTAACAGTACACCATGGAGACATGAACCTACTGCCATATCAACCTCCTACCCCAAGACACTTTGGAGATATTGCCAACCTAACCCTAACCTAACCAAAAAGCACCGCATAGACAATGCATTGACATGTATCGAAAAATTAACGGAACGTCGTAGAGCTTCACGGATGGTCTCATTTGAAAGCTATCCTAGGAATTAGTGGGATGAGTTGGTGGTTGGGAGAGGCTATGACCTTTTACTCTGGAGATATTGACCCGTACACTCACCATGTAAACCTATTGCTGTTGTACACCGACCTGTGGCGGCTGTACGCGGCTGTTTCTCATGATTGGTTGGGAGTAGGAGGCTGATCTCAGAGTATGTTCATGCCACCCTTTGGTACTTGAGGACCCCCGCTTTTTAGCCTCCTAGCCCCCACCACTTTGGAGAAATGTGGCGTGTACCGCCGCAATAGGTCGGTGTACAACCGCAATAGGTTTACATGATAAAATTAAAATTGCTTGAATCAACTCAACCCTCTGCACAGTAACAGTACTCCATGGAGAAATGAACCTCCTGCCATATCAACCTCCTACCCCAAGACACTTTGGAGATATTGCCAACCTAACCCTAACCTAACCAAAAAGCACCGCATAGACAATGCATTGACATGTATCGAAAAATTAACGGAACGTCGTAGAGCTCCACGGATGGTCTCATTTGAAAGCTAGCCTAGGAATTAGTGGGATGAGTTGGTGGTTGGGAGAGGCTATGACCTTTCACTCTGGAGATATTGACCCGTACACTCACCATGTAAACCTATTGCTGTTGTACACCGACCTGTGGCGGCTGTACGCGGCTGTTTCTCATGATTGGTTGGGAGTAGGAGGCTGATCTCAGAGTATGTTCCTGCCACCCTTTGGTACTTGAGGAGTCCCGTTTTATAGCCTCCTAGCTTCCACCACTTTGGAGAAATGTGGCATGTACCGCCGCCATAGGTCGGTGTACAACCGCAATAGGTTTACATGTTAAAATTAAAATTGCTCGGATTGGCTCGAAACCTATGCACAGTAACAGTACACCATGGAGACATGAACATACTGCAATATCAGCCTCCTAGACCAAGAATCTTTGGAGATATTGACCCGTACACTCACCATGTAAACCTATTGCTGTTGTACACCGACCTGTGGCGGCTGTACGCGGCTGTTTCTCATGATTGGTTGGGAGTAGGAGGCTGATCTCAGAGTATGTTCATGCCACCCTTTGGTACTTGAGGACCCCCGCTTAATAGCCTCCTAGCCCCCACCACTTTGGAGAAATGTGGCGTGTACCGCCGCCATAGGTCGGTGTACAACCGCAATAGGTTTACATGATAAAATTAAAATTGCTTGAATCAACTCAACCCTCTGCACAGTAACAGTACTCCATGGAGACATGAACCTACTGCCATATCAACCTCCTACCCCAAGACACTTTGGAGATATTGCCAACCTAACCCTAACCTAACTAAAAAGCACCGCATAGACAATGCATTGACATGTATCGAAAAATTAACGGAACGTCGTAGAGCTTCACGGATGGTCTCATTTGAAAGCTATCCTAGGAATTAGTGGGATGAGTTGGTGGTTGGGAGAGGCTATGACCTTTTACTCTGGAGATATTGACCCGTACACTCACCATGTAAACCTATTGCTGTTGTACACCGACCTGTGGCGTCTGTACGCGGCTGTTTCTCATGATTGGTTGGGAGTAGGAGGCTGATCTCAGAGTATGTTCATGCCACCCTTTGGTACTTGAGGACCCCCGCTTTATAGCCTCCTAGCCCCCACCACTTTGGAGAAATGTGGCGTGTACCGCCGCTATAGGTCGGTGTACAACCGCAATAGGTTTACATGTTAAAATAAAAATTGCTCGGATTGGCTCGAAACCTATGCACAGTAACAGTACACCATGGAGACATGAACATACTGCAATATCAGCCTCCTAGACCAAGAATCTTTGGAGATATTGACCTGTAAACTCACCATGTAAACCTATTGCTGTTGTACACCGACCTGTGGCGGCTGTACGCGGCTGTTTCTCATGATTGGTTGGGAGTAGGAGGCTGATCTCAGAGTATGTTCATGCCACCCTTTGGTACTTGAGGACCCCCGCTTTTTAGCCTCCTAGCCCCCACCACTTTGGAGAAATGTGGCGTGTACCGCCGCAATAGGTCGGTGTACAACCGCAATAGGTTTACATGATAAAATTAAAATTGCTTGAATCAACTCAACCCTCTGCACAGTAACAGTACTCCATGGAGAAATGAACCTCCTGCCATATCAACCTCCTACCCCAAGACACTTTGGAGATATTGCCAACCTAACCCTAACCTAACCAAAAAGCACCGCATAGACAATGCATTGACATGTATCGAAAAATTAACGGAATGTCGTAGAGCTCCACGGATGGTCTCATTTGAAAGCTAGCCTAGGAATTAGTGGGATGAGTTGGTGGTTGGGAGAGGCTATGACCTTTCACTCTGGAGATATTGACCCGTACACTCACCATGTAAACCTATTGCTGTTGTACACCGACCTGTGGCGGCTGTACGCGGCTGTTTCTCATGATTGGTTGGGAGTAGGAGGCTGATCTCAGAGTATGTTCATGCCACCCTTTGGTACTTGAGGACCCCCGCTTTATAGCCTCCTAGCCCCCACCACTTTGGAGAAATGTGGCGTGTACCGCCGCAATAGGTCGGTGTACAACCGCAATAGGTTTACATGATAAAATTAAAATTGCTTGAATCAACTCAACCCTCTGCACAGTAACAGTACTCCATGGAGACATGAACCTACTGCCATATCAACCTCCTACCCCAAGACACTTTGGAGATATTGCCAACCTAACCCTAACCTAACCAAAAAGCACCGCATAGACAATGCATTGACATGTATCGAAAAATTAACGGAACGTCGTAGAGCTTCACGGATGGTCTCATTTGAAAGCTATCCTAGGAATTAGTGGGATGAGGTGGTGGTTGGGAGAGGCTATGACCTTTTACTCTGGAGATATTGACCCGTACACTCACCATGTAAACCTATTGCTGTTGTACACCGACCTGTGGCGGCTGTACGCGGCTGTTTCTCATGATTGGTTGGGAGTAGGAGGCTGATCTCAGAGTATGTTCATGCCACCCTTTGGTACTTGAGGACCCCCGCTTAATAGCCTCCTAGCCCCCACCACTTTGGAGAAATGTTGCGTGTACCGCCGCCATAGGTCGGTGTACAACCGCAATAGGTTTACATGATAAAATTAAAATTGCTTGAATCAACTCAACCCTCTGCACAGTAACAGTACTCCATGGAGACATGAACCTACTGCCATATCAACCTCCTACCCCAAGACACTTTGGAGATATTGCCAACCTAACCCTAACCTAACCAAAAAGCACCGCATAGACAATGCATTGACATGTATCGAAAAATTAACGGAACGTCGTAGAGCTTCACGGATGGTCTCATTTGAAAGCTATCCTAGGAATTAGTGGGATGAGGTGGTGGTTGGGAGAGGCTATGACCTTTTACTCTGGAGATATTGACCCGTACACTCACCATGTAAACCTATTGCTGTTGTACACCGACCTGTGGCGTCTGTACGCGGCTGTTTCTCATGATTGGTTGGGAGTAGGAGGCTGATCTCAGAGTATGTTCATGCCACCCTTTGGTACTTGAGGACCCCCGCTTTATAGCCTCCTAGCCCCCACTACTTTGGAGAAATGTGACGTGTACCGCCGCTATAGGTCGGTGTACAACCGCAATAGGTTTACATGTTAAAATAAAAATTGCTCGGATTGGCTCGAAACCTATGCACAGTAACAGTACACCATGGAGACATGAACATACTGCAATATCAGCCTCCTAGACCAAGAATCTTTGGAGATATTGACCCGTACACTCACCATGTAAACCTATTGCTGTTGTACACCGACCTGTGGCGGCTGTACGCGGCTGTTTCTCATGATTGGTTGGGAGTAGGAGGCTGATCTCAGAGTATGTTCATGCCACCCTTTGGTACTTGAGGACCCCCGCTTTTTAGCCTCCTAGCCCCCACCACTTTGGAGAAATGTGGCGTGTACCGCCGCAATAGGTCAGTGTACAACCGCAATAGGTTTACATGATAAAATTAAAATTGCTTGAATCAACTCAACCCTCTGCACAGTAACAGTACTCCATGGAGACATGAACCTACTGCCATATCAACCTCCTACCCCAAGACACTTTGGAGATATTGCCAACCTAACCCTAACCTAACCAAAAAGCACCGCATAGACAATGCATTGACATGTATCGAAAAATTAACGGAACGTCGTAGAGCTCCACGGATGGTCTCATTTGAAAGCTAGCCTAGGAATTAGTGGGATGAGGTGATGGTTGGGAGAGGCTATGACCTTTTACTCTGGAGATATTGACCCGTACACTCACCATGTAAACCTATTGCTGTTGTACACCGACCTGTGGCGTCTGTACGCGGCTGTTTCTCATGATTGGTTGGGAGTAGGAGGCTGATCTCAGAGTATGTTCATGCCACCCTTTGGTACTTGAGGACCCCCGCTTTATAGCCTCCTAGCCCCCACCACTTTGGAGAAATGTGGCGTGTACCGCCGCTATAGGTCGGTGTACAACCGCAATAGGTTTACATGTTAAAATAAAAACTGCTCGGATTGGCTCGAAACCTATGCACAGTAACAGTACACCATGGAGACATGAACATACTGCAATATCAGCCTCCTAGACCAAGAATCTTTGGAGATATTGACCCGTACACTCACCATGTAAACCTATTGCTGTTGTACACCGACCTGTGGCGGCTGTACGCGGCTGTTTCTCATGATTGGTTGGGAGTAGGAGGCTGATCTCAGAGTATGTTCATGCCACCCTTTGGTACTTGAGGACCCCCGCTTTTTAGCCTCCTAGCCCCCACCACTTTGGAGAAATGTGGCGTGTACCGCCGCAATAGGTCGGTGTACAACCGCAATAGGTTTACATGATAAAATTAAAATTGCTTGAATCAACTCAACCCTCTGCACAGTAACAGTACTCCATGGAGACATGAACCTACTGCCATATCAACCTCCTACCCCAAGACACTTTGGAGATATTGCCAACCTAACCCTAACCTAACCAAAAAGCACCGCATAGACAATGCATTGACATGTATCGAAAAATTAACGGAACGTCGTAGAGCTCCACGGATGGTCTCATTTGAAAGCTAGCCTAGGAATTAGTGGGATGAGGTGATGGTTGGGAGAGGCTATGACCTTTTACTCTGGAGATATTGACCCGTACACTCACCATGTAAACCTATTGCTGTTGTACACCGACCTGTGGCGTCTGTACGCGGCTGTTTCTCATGATTGGTTGGGAGTAGGAGGCTGATCTCAGAGTATGTTCATGCCACCCTTTGGTACTTGAGGACCCCCGCTTTATAGCCTCCTAGCCCCCACCACTTTGGAGAAATGTGGCGTGTACCGCCGCTATAGGTCGGTGTACAACCGCAATAGGTTTACATGTTAAAATAAAAACTGCTCGGATTGGCTCGAAACCTATGCACAGTAACAGTACACCATGGAGACATGAACATACTGCAATATCAGCCTCCTAGACCAAGAATCTTTGGAGATATTGACCTGTACACTCACCATGTAAACCTATTGCTGTTGTACACCGACCTGTGGCGGCTGTACGCGGCTGTTTCTCATGATTGGTTGGGAGTAGGAGGCTGATCTCAGAGTATGTTCATGCCACCCTTTGGTACTTGAGGACCCCCGCTTTATAGCCTCCTAGCCCCCACCACTTTGGAGAAATGTGGCGTGTACCGCCGCAATAGGTCGGTGTACAACCGCAATAGGTTTACATGATAAAATTAAAATTGCTTGAATCAACTCAACCCTCTGCACAGTAACAGTACTCCATGGAGACATGAACCTACTGCCATATCAACCTCCTACCCCAAGACACTTTGGAGATATTGCCAACCTAACCCTAACCTAACCAAAAAGCACCGCATAGACAATGCATTGACATGTATCGAAAAATTAACGGAACGTCGTAGAGCTTCACGGATGGTTTCATTTGAAAGCTATCCTAGGAATTAGTGGGATGAGGTGGTGGTTGGGAGAGGCTATGACCTTTTACTCTGGAGATATTGACCCGTACACTCACCATGTAAACCTATTGCTGTTGTACACCGACCTGTGGCGTCTGTACGCGGCTGTTTCTCATGATTGGTTGGGAGTAGGAGGCTGATCTCAGAGTATGTTCATGCCACCCTTTGGTACTTGAGGACCCCCGCTTTATAGCCTCCTAGCCCCCACCACTTTGGAGAAATGTGGCGTGTACCGCCGCTATAGGTCGGTGTACAACCGCAATAGGTTTACATGTTAAAATAAAAATTGCTCGGATTGGCTCGAAACCTATGCACAGTAACAGTACACCATGGAGACATGAACATACTGCAATATCAGCCTCCTAGACCAAGAATCTTTGGAGATATTGACCTGTACACTCACCATGTAAACCTATTGCTGTTGTACACCGACCTGTGGCGGCTGTACGCGGCTGTTTCTCATGATTGGTTGGGAGTAGGAGGCTGATCTCAGAGTATGTTCATGCCACCCTTTGGTACTTGAGGACCCCCGCTTTATAGCCTCCTAGCCCCCACCACTTTGGAGAAATGTGGCGTGTACCGCCGCAATAGGTCGGTGTACAACCGCAATAGGTTTACATGATAAAATTAAAATTGCTTGAATCAACTCAACCCTCTGCACAGTAACAGTACTCCATGGAGACATGAACCTACTGCCATATCAACCTCCTACCCCAAGACACTTTGGAGATATTGCCAACCTAACCCTAACCTAACCAAAAAGCACCGCATAGACAATGCATTGACATGTATCGAAAAATTAACGGAACGTCGTAGAGCTATGCTACAGAGTGGTAGTAGACCTCCTCTGGGTCTGACTCGTGGAGTGTCACGAGATTCTGATGTGGCATTTCAAAATAAAAGCCTTCTCAAATCTCAAAAACTGCTTGAATCAGGATTAAATCAGGATTAAAGGAAAACTACCCAAGATGCCACGGGTTCTATACTACACAGTGGTAGTAGACCCCCTCTGGGTCTCATGTGTGGAGTGTCACGAGATTCTGATGTGGCATTTCAAAATAAACGTGTTCTAAATTCTCAAAAACTGCTTAAATCAGGATTAAAGCAGGATTAAAAGAAAACTACCCAAGATGCCACGGGTTCTATGCTACAGAGTGGTAGTAGACCTCCTCTGGGTGTGACTCGTGGAGTGTCACGAGATTCTGATGTGGCATTTCAAAATCAAAGCCTTCTCAAATCTCAAAAACTGCTTGAATCAGGATTAAATCAGGATTAAATTAAACTACCCAAGATGCCACGGGTTCTATGCTACACAGTGGTAGTAGTCCCCCTCTGGGTCTGACTCGTGGAGTTTCACGAGATTACGATGTGGCATTTCAAAATAAAAGCCTTCCAAAGTCTCAAAAAAAGCTTAAATCAGGATTAAATCAGGATTAAAAGAAAACTACCAAAGATGTCACGGGTTCTATGCAACACAGTGGTAGGAGACCCCCTCAGGGTGTGACTCGTGGAGTGTCACGAGATTCCGATGTGGCATTTCAAAATAAAAGCCTTCTCAAATCTCAAAAACTGCTTGAATCAGGATTAAATCAGGATTAAAGGAAAACTACCCAAGATGCCACGGGTTCTATACTACACAGTGGTAGTAGACCCCCTCTGGGTCTCATGTGTGGAGTGTCACGAGATTCTGATGTGGCATTTCAAAATAAAAGAGTTCTAAATTCTCAAACTCCTTAAATCAGGATTAAATCAGATTAAAAGAAAACTACCCAAGATGCCACGGGTTCTATACTACAGAGTGGCAGTAGACCTCCTCTGGGTGTGACTCGTGGAGTGTCACGAGATTCTGATGTGGCATTTCAAAATAAAAGCCTTCTCAAATCTCAAAAACTGCTTGAATCAGGATTACATCAGGATTAAAAGAAAACTACCCAAGATGCCACGGGTTCTATATGACACAGTGGTAGTAGACCCCCTCTGGGTCTCATGTGTGGAGTGTCACGAGATTCCGATGTGGCATTTCAAAATAAAAGTGTTCTAAATTCTCAAAAACTGCTTAAATCAGGATTAAAGCAGGATTAAAAGAAAACTACCCAAGATGCCATGGGTTCTATACAACACAGTGGTAGGAGACCCCCTCTGGGTCTGACTCGTGGAGTTTCACGAGATTCCGATGTGGCATTTCAAAATAAAAGTATTGTAAATCTCAAAAACTGCTTAAATCAGGATTAAATCAGGATTAAAAGAAAACTACCCAAGATGCCACGGGTTATATACTACACAGTGGTAGTAGACCCCGTCTGGGTCTCATGTGTGGAGTGTCACGAGATTCTGATGTGGCATTTCAAAATCAAAGCCTTCTAAATTCTCAAACTGCTTGAATCAGGATTAAATCAGATTAAAGGAAAACTACCCAAGATGCCACGGGTTCTATGCTACAGAGTGGTAGTAGACCTCCTCTGGGTCTTACTCGTGGAGTGTCACGAGATTCTGATGTGGCATTTCAAAATAAAAGTGTTCTGAATTCACAAAAAAAGCTTAACTCAGGATTAAATCAGGATTAAAAGAAAACTACCCAAGATGCCTCGGGTTCTATACTACCCAGTGGTAGTAGACACCCTCTGGGTCTCATGTGTGGAGTGTCATGAGATTCTGATGTGGCATTTCAAAATCAAAGCCTTCTCAAATCTCAAAAACTGCTTGAATCAGGATTAAATCAGGATTAAAAGAAAACTACCCAAGATGCCACGGGTTCTATGCTACACAGTGGTAGTAGACCCCTTCTGGGTCTGCTTGTGGAGTTTCACGAGATTCCGATGTGGCTTTTCAAAATAAAAGTGTTCTACATTCTCAGACTGCTTACATCAGGATTAAATCAGATTAAAAGAAAACTACCCAAGATGCCACGGGCTCTATACTACAGAGTGGTAGTAGACCCCCTCTGGGTCTGACTCGTGGAGTTTCACGAGATTCCGATGTGGCATTTCAAAATAAAAGTGTTGTAAATCTCAAAAACTGCTTAAATCAGGATTAAATCAGGATTAAAAGAAAACTACCCAAGATGCCACGGGTTCTATACTACACAGTGGTAGTATACACCCTCTGGGTCTTATGTGTGGAGTGTCAAGAGATTCTGATGTGGCATTTCAAAATCAAAGCCTTCTCAAATCTCAAACTGCTTGAATCAGGATTAAATCAGATTAAAGGAAAACTACCCAAGATGCCACGGGTTCTATGCTACAGAGTGGTAGTAGACCTCCTCTGGGTCTTACTCGTGGAGTGTCACGAGATTCTGATGTGGCATTTCAAAATAAAAGTGTTCTGAATTCACAAAAAAAGCTTAACTCAGGATTAAATCAGGATTAAAAGAAAACTACCCAAGATGCCTCGGGTTCTATACTACCCAGTGGTAGTAGACACCCTCTGGGTCTCATGTGTGGAGTGTCATGAGATTCTGATGTGGCATTTCAAAATCAAAGCCTTCTCAAATCTCAAAAACTGCTTGAATCAGGATTAAATCAGGATTAAAAGAAAACTACCCAAGATGCCACGGGTTCTATGCTACACAGTGGTAGTAGACCCCTTCTGGGTCTGATTCGTGGAGTTTCACGAGATTCCGATGTGGCTTTTCAAAATAAAAGTGTTCTACATTCTCAGACTGCTTACATCAGGATTAAATCAGATTAAAAGAAAACTACCCAAGATGCCACGGGTTTTATGCTACAGAGTGGTAGTAGACCTCCTCTGGGTCTGACTCGTGGAGTGTCACGAGATTCTGATGTGGCATTTCAAAATAAAAGCCTTCTCAAATCTCAAAAACTGCTTGAATCAGGATTAAATCAGGATTAAAGGAAAACTACCCAAGATGCCACGGGTTCTATACTACACAGTGGTAGTAGACCCCCTCTGGGTCTCATGTGTGGAGTGTCACGAGATTCTGATGTGGCATTTCAAAATAAACGTGTTCTAAATTCTCAAAAACTGCTTAAATCAGGATTAAAGCAGGATTAAAAGAAAACTACCCAAGATGCCACGGGTTCTATGCTACAGAGTGGTAGTAGACCTCCTCTGGGTGTGACTCGTGGAGTGTCACGAGATTCTGATGTGGCATTTCAAAATAAAAGCCTTCTCAAATCTCAAAAACTGCTTGAATCAGGATTAAATCAGGATTAAATTAAACTACCCAAGATGCCACGGGTTCTATGCTACACAGTGGTAGTAGTCCCCCTCTGGGTCTGACTCGTGGAGTTTCACGAGATTCTGATGTGGCATTTCAAAATAAAAGTGTTCTAAATTCTCAAAAACTGCTTAAATCAGGATTAAAGCAGGATTAAAAGAAAACTACCCAAGATGCCATGGGTTCTATACTACACAGTGGTAGTCGACCCCCTCTGTGTCACATGTGTGGAGTGTCACGAGATTCTGATGTTGCATTTCAAAATCAAAGCCTTCTAAATTCTCAAACTGCTTAAATCAGGATTAAATCAGATTAAAAGATAACTACCCAAGATGCCACGGGTTCTATGCTACAGAGTGGTAGTAGACCTCCTCTGGGTCTGACTCGTGGAGTGTCACGAGATTCTGATGTGGCATTTCAAAATAAAAGCCTTCCAAAGTATTTAAAAAAGCTTAAATCAGGATTAAATCAGGATTAAAAGAAAACTACCCAAGATGCCACGGGTTCTATGCAACACAGTGGTAGGAGACCCCCTCAGGGTGTGACTCGTGGAGTGTCACGAGATTCCGATGTGGCATTTCAAAATAAAAGCCTTCTCAAATCTCAAAAACTGCTTGAATCAGGATTAAATCAGGATTAAAGGAAAACTACCCAAGATGCCACGGGTTCTATACTACACAGTGGTAGTAGACCCCCTCTGGGTCTCATGTGTGGAGTGTCACGAGATTCTGATGTGGCATTTCAAAATAAAAGAGTTCTAAATTCTCAAACTCCTTAAATCAGGATTAAATCAGATTAAAAGAAAACTACCCAAGATGCCACGGGTTCTATACTACAGAGTGGCAGTAGACCTCCTCTGGGTGTGACTCGTGGAGTGTCACGAGATTCTGATGTGGCATTTCAAAATAAAAGCCTTCTCAAATCTCAAAAACTGCTTGAATCAGGATTACATCAGGATTAAAAGAAAACTACCCAAGATGCCACGGGTTCTATACTACACAGTGGTAGTAGACCCGCTCTGGGTCTCATGTGTGGAGTGTCACGAGATTCCGATGTGGCATTTCAAAATAAAAGTGTTCTAAATTCTCAAAAACTGCTTGAATCAGGATTACATCAGGATTAAAAGAAAACTACCCAAGATGCCATGGGTTCTATACAACACAGTGGTAGGAGACCCCCTCTGGGTCTGACTCGTGGAGTTTCACGAGATTCCGATGTGGCATTTCAAAATAAAAGTGTTGTAAATCTCAAAAACTGCTTAAATCAGGATTAAATCAGGATTAAAAGAAAAACTACCCAAGATGCCACGGGTTCTATACTACACAGTGGTAGTAGACCCCGTCTGGGTCTCATGTGTGGAGTGTCACGAGATTCTGATGTGGCATTTCAAAATCAAAGCCTTCTAAATTCTCAAACTGCTTGAATCAGGATTAAATCAGATTTAAAGGAAAACTACCCAAGATGCCACGGGTTCTTTGCTACAGAGTGGTAGTAGACCTCCTCTGGGTCTTACTCGTGGAGTGTCACGAGATTCTGATGTGGCATTTCAAAATAAAAGTGTTCTGAATTCACAAAAAAAGCTTAACTCAGGATTAAATCAGGATTAAAAGAAAACTACCCAAGATGCCTCGGGTTCTATACTACCCAGTGGTAGTAGACACCCTCTGGGTCTCATGTGTGGAGTGTCATGAGATTCTGATGTGGCATTTCAAAATCAAAGCCTTCTCAATTCTCAAAAACTGCTTGAATCAGGATTAAATCAGGATTAAAAGAAAACTACCCAAGATGCCACGGGTTCTATGCTACACAGTGGTAGTAGACCCCTTCTGGGTCTGTCTCGTGGAGTTTCACGAGATTCCGATGTGGCTTTTCAAAATAAAAGTGTTCTACATTCTCAGACTGCTTACATCAGGATTAAATCAGATTAAAAGAAAACTACCCAAGATGCCACGGGCTCTATACTACAGAGTGGTAGTAGACCTCCTCTGGGTCTGACTCGTGGAGTGTCACGAGATTCTGATGTGGCATTTCAAAATAAAAGCCTTCTCAAATCTCAAAAACTGCTTGAATCAGGATTAAATCAGGATTAAAGGAAAACTACCCAAGATGCCACGGGTTCTATACTACACAGTGGTAGTAGACCCCCTCTGGGTCTGACTCGTGGAGTTTCACGAGATTCCGATGTGGCATTTCAAAATAAAAGTGTTGTAAATCTCAAAAACTGCTTAAATCAGGATTAAATCAGGATTAAAAGAAAACTACCCAAGATGCCACGGGTTCTATACTACACAGTGGTAGTATACACCCTCTGGGTCTTATGTGTGGAGTGTCACGAGATTCTGATGTGGCATTTCAAAATCAAAGCCTTCTCAAATCTCAAACTGCTTGAATCAGGATTAAATCAGATTAAAGGAAAACTACCCAAGATGCCACGGGTTCTATGCTACAGAGTGGTAGTAGACCTCCTCTGGGTCTTACTCGTGGAGTGTCACGAGAATAAAAGTGTTCTGAATTCACAAAAAAAGCTTAACTCAGGATTAAATCAGGATTAAAAGAAAACTACCCAAGATGCCTCGGGTTCTATACTACCCAGTGGTAGTAGACACCCTCTGGGTCTCATGTGTGGAGTGTCATGAGATTCTAATGTGGCATTTCAAAATCAAAGCCTTCTCAAATCTCAAAAACTGCTTGAATCAGGATTAAATCAGGATTAAAAGAAAACTACCCAAGATGCCACGGGTTCTATGCTACACAGTGGTAGTAGACCCCTTCTGGGTCTGACTCGTGGAGTTTCACGAGATTCCGATGTGGCTTTTCAAAATAAAAGTGTTCTACATTCTCAGACTGCTTACATCAGGATTAAATCAGATTAAAAGAAAACTACCCAAGATGCCACGGGTTTTATGCTACAGAGTGGTAGTAGACCTCCTCTGGGTCTGACTCGTGGAGTGTCACGAGATTCTGATGTGGCATTTCAAAATAAAAGCCTTCTCAAATCTCAAAAACTGCTTGAATCAGGATTAAATCAGGATTAAAGGAAAACTACCCAAGATGCCACGGGTTCTATACTACACAGTGGTAGTAGACCCCCTCTGGGTCTCATGTGTGGAGTGTCACGAGATTCTGATGTGGCATTTCAAAATAAACGTGTTCTAAATTCTCAAACTGCTTAAATCAGGATTAAATCAGATTAAAAGAAAACTACCCAAGATGCCACGGGTTCTATGCTACACAGTGGTAGTAGACCCCTTCTGGGTCTGACTCGTGGAGTTTCACGAGATTCCGATGTGGCTTTTCAAAATAAAAGTGTTCTACATTCTCAGACTGCTTACATCAGGATTAAATCAGATTAAAAGAAAACTACCCAAGATACCACGGGTTCTATACTACAGAGTGGTAGTAGACCTCCTCTGGGTCTGACTCGTGGAGTGTCACGAGATTCTGATGTGGCATTTCAAAATCAAAGCCTTCTAAATTCTCAAACTGCTTAAATCAGGATTAAATCAGATTAAAAGAAAACTACCCAAGATGCCACGGGTTCTATGCTACAGAGTGGTAGTAGACCTCCTCTGGGTCTGACTCGTGGAGTGTCACGAGATTCTGATGTGGCATTTCAAAATAAAAGCCTTCCAAAGTATTTAAAAAAGCTTAAATCAGGATTAAATCAGGATTAAAAGAAAACTACCCAAGATGCCACGGGTTCTATGCAACACAGTGGTAGGAGACCCCCTCTGGGTGTGACTCGTGGAGTGTCACGAGATTCCGATTTGGCATTTCAAAATAAAAGCCTTCTCAAATCTCAAAAACTGCTTGAATCAGTATTAAATCAGGATTAAAGGAAAACTACCCAAGATGCCACGGGTTCTATACTACACAGTGGTAGTAGACCCCCTCTGGGTCTCATGTGTGGAGTGTCACGAGATTCTGATGTTGCATTTCAAAATCAAAGCCTTCTAAATTCTCAAACTGCTTAAATCAGGATTAAATCAGATTAAAAGATAACTACCCAAGATGCCACGGGTTCTATGCTACAGAGTGGTAGTAGACCTCCTCTGGGTCTGACTCGTGGAGTGTCACGAGATTCTGATGTGGCATTTCAAAATAAAAGCCTTCCAAAGTATTTAAAAAATCTTAAATCTGGATTAAATCAGGATTAAAAGAAAACTACCCAAGATGCCACGGGTTCTATGCTACACAGTGGTAGTAGACTCCTTCTGGGTCTGATTCGTGGAGTTTCACGATATTCCGATGTGGCATTTCAAAATAAAAGTGTTCTACATTCTCAGACTGCTTAAATCAGGATTAAATCAGATTAAAAGAAAACTACGCAAGATGCCACGAACTCTATACTACAGAGTGGTAGTAGACCTCCTCTGGGTGTGACTCGTGGAGTGTCACGAGATTCTGAAGTGGCATTTCAAAATAAAAGCCTTCTCAAATCTCAAAAACTGCTTGAATCAGGATTAAATCAGGATTAAAGGAAAAGTACCCAAGATGCCACGTGTTCTATACTACACAGTGGTAGTAGACCCCCTCTGGGTCTCATGTGTGGAGTGTCACGATATTCTGATGTGGCATTTCAAAATCAAAGCCTTCTAAATTCTCAAACTGCTTAAATCAGGATTAAATCAGATTAAAAGAAAACTACCCAAGATGCCACGGGTTCTATGCTACAGAGTTGTAGTAGACCTCCTCTGGGTCTGACTCGTGGAGTGTCACGAGATTCTGATGTGGCATTTCAAAATAAAAGCCTTCTCAAATCTCAAAAATTGCTTGAATCAGGATTAAATCAGATTAAAAGAAAACTACCCAAGATGCCACGGGTTCTATGCTCCACCGTGGTAGTAGACCCCTTCTGGGTCTGACTCGTGGAGTTTCACGAGATTCCGATGTGGCATTTCAAAATAAAAGTGTTCTACATTCTCAGACTGCTTACATCAGGATTAAATCAGATTAAAAGAAAACTACCCAAGATGCCACGTGTTCTATACTACACAGTGGTAGTAGACCCCCTCTGGGTCACATGTGTGGAACGTCACGAGATTCTGATGTTGCATTTCAAAATCAAAGCCTTCTAAATTCTCAAACTGCTTAAATCAGGATTAAATCAGATTAAAAGAAAACTACCCAAGATGCCACGGGTTCTATGCTACAGAGTGGTAGTAGACCTCCTCTGGGTCTGACTCGTGGAGTGTCACGAGATTCTGATGTGGCATTTCAAAATAAAAGCCTTCCAAAGTATTTAAAAAAGCTTAAATCAGGATTAAATCAGGATTAAAAGAAAACTACCCAAGATGCCACGGGTTCTATGCAACACAGTGGTAGGAGACCCCCTCTGGGTGTGACTCGTGGAGTGTCACGAGATTCCGATGTGGCATTTCAAAATAAAAGCCTTCTCAAATCTCAAAAACTGCTTGAATCAGTATTAAATCAGGATTAAAGGAAAACTACCCAAGATGCCACGGGTTCTATACTACACAGTGGTAGTAGACCCCCTCTGGGTCTCATGTGTGGAGTGTCACGAGATTCTGATGTGGCATTTCAAAATCAAAGCCTTCTCAAATCTCAAAAACTGCTTAAATCAGGATTAAAGCAGGATTAAAAGAAAACTACCCAAGATGCCATGGGTTCTATACTACACAGTGGTAGTAGACCCCCTCTGAAGCACATGTGTGGAGTGTCACGAGATTCTGATGTGGCATTTCAAAATAAAAGTGTTCTAAATTCTCAAAAACTGCTTAAATCAGGATTAAAGCAGGATTAAAAGAAAACTACCCAAGATGCCATGGGTTCTATACTACACAGTGGTAGTAGACCCCCTCTGAAGCACATGTGTGGAGTGTCACGAGATTCTGATGTTGCATTTCAAAATCAAAGCCTTCTAAATTCTCAAACTGCTTAAATCAGGATTAAATCAGATTAAAAGATAACTACCCAAGATGCCACGGGTTCTATGCTACAGAGTGGTAGTAGACCTCCTCTGGGTCTGACTCGTGGAGTGTCACGAGATTCTGATGTGGCATTTCAAAATAAAAGCCTTCCAAAGTATTTAAAAAAGCTTAAATCAGGATTAAATCAGGATTAAAAGAAAACTACCCAAGATGCCACGGGTTCTATGCAACACAGTGGTAGGAGACCCCCTCAGGGTGTGACTCGTGGAGTGTCACGAGATTCCGATGTGGCATTTCAAAATAAAAGCCTTCTCAAATCTCAAAAACTGCTTGAATCAGGATTAAATCAGGATTAAAGGAAAACTACCCAAGATGCCACGGGTTCTATACTACACAGTGGTAGTAGACCCCCTCTGGGTCTCATGTGTGGAGTGTCACGAGATTCTGATGTGGCATTTCAAAATAAAAGAGTTCTAAATTCTCAAACTCCTTAAATCAGGATTAAATCAGATTAAAAGAAAACTACCCAAGATGCCACGGGTTCTATACTACAGAGTGGCAGTAGACCTCCTCTGGGTGTGACTCGTGGAGTGTCACGAGATTCTGATGTGGCATTTCAAAATAAAAGCCTTCTCAAATCTCAAAAACTGCTTGAATCAGGATTACATCAGGATTAAAAGAAAACTACCCAAGATGCCACGGGTTCTATACTACACAGTGGTAGTAGACCCGCTCTGGGTCTCATGTGTGGAGTGTCACGAGATTCCGATGTGGCATTTCAAAATAAAAGTGTTCTAAATTCTCAAAAACTGCTTGAATCAGGATTACATCAGGATTAAAAGAAAACTACCCAAGATGCCATGGGTTCTATACAACACAGTGGTAGGAGACCCCCTCTGGGTCTGACTCGTGGAGTTTCACGAGATTCCGATGTGGCATTTCAAAATAAAAGTGTTGTAAATCTCAAAAACTGCTTAAATTAGGATTAAATCAGGATTAAAAGAAAAACTACCCAAGATGCCACGGGTTCTATACTACACAGTGGTAGTAGACCCCGTCTGGGTCTCATGTGTGGAGTGTCACGAGATTCTGATGTGGCATTTCAAAATCAAAGCCTTCTAAATTCTCAAACTGCTTGAATCAGGATTAAATCAGATTTAAAGGAAAACTACCCAAGATGCCACGGGTTCTATGCTACAGAGTGGTAGTAGACCTCCTCTGGGTCTTACTCGTGGAGTGTCACGAGATTCTGATGTGGCATTTCAAAATAAAAGTGTTCTGAATTCACAAAAAAAGCTTAACTCAGGATTAAATCAGGATTAAAAGAAAACTACCCAAGATGCCTCGGGTTCTATACTACCCAGTGGTAGTAGACACCCTCTGGGTCTCATGTGTGGAGTGTCATGAGATTCTGATGTGGCATTTCAGAATCAAAGCCTTCTCAATTCTCAAAAACTGCTTGAATCAGGATTAAATCAGGATTAAAAGAAAACTACCCAAGATGCCACGGGTTCTATGCTACACAGTGGTAGTAGACCCCTTCTGGGTCTGACTCGTGGAGTTTCACGAGATTCCGATGTGGCTTTTCAAAATAAAAGTGTTCTACATTCTCAGACTGCTTACATCAGGACTAAATCAGATTAAAAGAAAACTACCCAAGATGCCACGGGCTCTATACTACAGAGTGGTAGTAGACCTCCTCTGGGTCTGACTCGTGGAGTGTCACGAGATTCTGATGTGGCATTTCAAAATAAAAGTGTTGTAAATCTCAAAAACTGCTTAAATCAGGATTAAATCAGGATTAAAAGAAAACTACCCAAGATGCCACGGGTTCTATACTACACAGTGGTAGTATACACCCTCTTTATGTGTGGAGTGTCACGAGATTCTGATGTGGCATTTCAAAATCAAAGCCTTCTCAAATCTCAAACTGCTTGAATCAGGATTAAATCAGATTAAAGGAAAACTACCCAAGATGCCACGGGTTCTATGCTACAGAGTGGTAGTAGACCTCCTCTGGGTCTTACTCGTGGAGTGTCACGAGATTCTGATGTGGCATTTCAAAATAAAAGTGTTCTGAATTCACAAAAAAAGCTTAACTCAGGATTAAATCAGGATTAAAAGAAAACTACCCAAGATGCCTCGGGTTCTATACTACCCAGTGGTAGTAGACACCCTCTGGGTCTCATGTGTGGAGTGTCATGAGATTCTAATGTGGCATTTCAAAATCAAAGCCTTCTCAAATCTCAAAAACTGCTTGAATCAGGATTAAATCAGGATTAAAAGAAAACTACCCAAGATGCCACGGGTTCTATGCTACACAGTGGTAGTAGACCCCTTCTGGGTCTGACTCGTGGAGTTTCACGAGATTCCGATGTGGCTTTTCAAAATAAAAGTGTTCTACATTCTCAGACTGCTTACATCAGGATTAAATCAGATTAAAAGAAAACTACCCAAGATGCCACGGGTTTTATGCTACAGAGTGGTAGTAGACCTCCTCTGGGTCTGACTCGTGGAGTGTCACGAGATTCTGATGTGGCATTTCAAAATAAAAGCCTTCTCAAATCTCAAAAACTGCTTGAATCAGGATTAAATCAGGATTAAAGGAAAACTACCCAAGATGCCACGGGTTCTATACTACACAGTGGTAGTAGACCCCCTCTGGGTCTCATGTGTGGAGTGTCACGAGATTCTGATGTGGCATTTCAAAATAAACGTGTTCTAAATTCTCAAAAACTGCTTAAATCAGGATTAAAGCAGGATTAAAAGAAAACTACCCAAGATGCCAAGGGTTCTATGCTACAGAGTGGTAGTAGACCTCCTCTGGGTGTGACTCGTGGAGTGTCACGAGATTCTGATGTGGCATTTAAAAAAATCAAAGCCTTCTCAGGATTAAATCAGGATTAAATTAAACTACCCAAGATGCCACGGGTTCTATGCTACACAGTGGTAGTAGTCCCCCTCTGGGTCTGACTCGTGGAGTTTCACGAGATTACGATGTGGCATTTCAAAATAAAAGCCTTCCAAAGTCTCAAAAAAAGCTTAAATCAGGATTAAATCAGGATTAAAAGAAAACTACCAAAGATGCCACGGGTTCTATGCTACACAGTGGTAGTAGACCCCTTCTGGGTCTGATTCGTGGAGTTTCACGATATTCCGATGTGGCATTTCAAAATAAAAGTGTTCTACATTCTCAGACTGCTTAAATCAGGATTAAATCAGATTAAAAGAAAACTACCCAAGATGCCACGAACTCTATACTACAGAGTGGTAGTAGACCTCCTCTGGGTGTGACTCGTGGAGTGTCACGAGATTCTGAAGTGGCATTTCAAAATAAAAGCCTTCTCAAATCTCAAAAACTGCTTGAATCAGGATTAAATCAGGATTAAAGGAAAAGTACCCAAGATGCCACGTGTTCTATACTACACAGTGGTAGTAGACCCCCTCTGGGTCTCATGTGTGGAGTGTCACGATATTCTGATGTGGCATTTCAAAATCAAAGCCTTCTAAATTCTCAAACTGCTTAAATCAGGATTAAATCAGATTAAAAGAAAACTACCCAAGATGCCACGGGTTATATGCTACAGAGTGGTAGTAGACATCCTCTGGGTGTGACTCGTGGAGTGTCACGAGATTCTGATGTGGCATTTCAAAATAAAAGCCTTCTAAATTCTCAAACTGCTTAAATCAGGATTAAATCAGATTAAAAGAAAACTACCCAAGATGCCACGGGTTCTATGCTACAGAGTTGTAGTAGACCTCCTCTGGGTCTGACTCGTGGAGTGTCACGAGATTCTGATGTGGCATTTCAAAATAAAAGCCTTCTCAAATCTCAAAAACTGCTTGAATCAGGATTAAATCAGGATTAAAAGAAAACTACCCAAGATGCCACGGGTTCTATGCTACACAGTGGTAGTAGACCCCTTCTGGGTCTGATTCGTGGAGTTTCACGATATTCCGATGTGGCATTTCAAAATAAAAGTGTTCTACATTCTCAGACTGCTTAAATCAGGATTAAATCAGATTAAAAGAAAACTACCCAAGATGCCACGAACTCTATACTACAGAGTGGTAGTAGACCTCCTCTGGGTGTGACTCGTGGAGTGTCACGAGATTCTGAAGTGGCATTTCAAAATAAAAGCCTTCTCAAATCTCAAAAACTGCTTGAATCAGGATTAAATCAGGATTAAAGGAAAAGTACCCAAGATGCCACGTGTTCTATACTACACAGTGGTAGTAGACCCCCTCTGGGTCTCATGTGTGGAGTGTCACGATATTCTGATGTGGCATTTCAAAATCAAAGCCTTCTAAATTCTCAAACTGCTTAAATCAGGATTAAATCAGATTAAAAGAAAACTACCCAAGATGCCACGGGTTCTATGCTACAGAGTGGTAGTAGACATCCTCTGGGTGTGACTCGTGGAGTGTCACGAGATTCTGATGTGGCATTTCAAAATAAAAGCCTTCTAAATTCTCAAACTGCTTAAATCAGGATTAAATCAGATTAAAAGAAAACTACCCAAGATGCCACGGGTTCTATGCTACAGAGTTGTAGTAGACCTCCTCTGGGTCTGACTCGTGGAGTGTCACGAGATTCTGATGTGGCATTTCAAAATAAAAGCCTTCTCAAATCTCAAAAACTGCTTGAATCAGGATTAAATCAGGATTAAAAGAAAACTACCCAAGATGCCACGGGTTCTATGCTACACAGTGGTAGTAGACCCCTTCTGGGTCTGATTCGTGGAGTTTCACGATATTCCGATGTGGCATTTCAAAATAAAAGTGTTCTACATTCTCAGACTGCTTAAATCAGGATTAAATCAGATTAAAAGAAAACTACCCAAGATGCCACGAACTCTATACTACAGAGTGGTAGTAGACCTCCTCTGGGTGTGACTCGTGGAGTGTCACGAGATTCTGAAGTGGCATTTCAAAATAAAAGCCTTCTCAAATCTCAAAAACTGCTTGAATCAGGATTAAATCAGGATTAAAGGAAAAGTACCCAAGATGCCACGTGTTCTATACTACACAGTGGTAGTAGACCCCCTCTGGGTCTCATGTGTGGAGTGTCACGATATTCTGATGTGGCATTTCAAAATCAAAGCCTTCTAAATTCTCAAACTGCTTAAATCAGGATTAAATCAGATTAAAAGAAAACTACCCAAGATGCCACGGGTTCTATGCTACAGAGTGGTAGTAGACATCCTCTGGGTGTGACTCGTGGAGTGTCACGAGATTCTGATGTGGCATTTCAAAATAAAAGCCTTCTAAATTCTCAAACTGCTTAAATCAGGATTAAATCAGATTAAAAGAACACTACCCAAGATGCCACGGGTTCTATGCTACAGAGTTGTAGTAGACCTCCTCTGGGTCTGACTCGTGGAGTGTCACGAGATTCTGATGTGGCATTTCAAAATAAAAGCCTTCTCAAATCTCAAAAACTGCTTGAATCAGGATTAAATCAGGATTAAAAGAAAACTACCCAAGATGCCACGGGTTCTATGCTACACAGTGGTAGTAGACCCCTTCTGGGTCTGATTCGTGGAGTTTCACGATATTCCGATGTGGCATTTCAAAATAAAAGTGTTCTACATTCTCAGACTGCTTAAATCAGGATTAAATCAGATTAAAAGAAAACTACCCAAGATGCCACGAACTCTATACTACAGAGTGGTAGTAGACCTCCTCTGGGTGTGACTCGTGGAGTGTCACGAGATTCTGAAGTGGCATTTCAAAATAAAAGCCTTCTCAAATCTCAAAAACTGCTTGAATCAGGATTAAATCAGGATTAAAGGAAAAGTACCCAAGATGCCACGTGTTCTATACTACACAGTGGTAGTAGACCCCCTCTGGGTCTCATGTGTGGAGTGTCACGATATTCTGATGTGGCATTTCAAAATCAAAGCCTTCTAAATTCTCAAACTGCTTAAATCAGGATTAAATCAGATTAAAAGAAAACTACCCAAGATGCCACGGGTTCTATGCTACACAGTGGTAGTAGACCCCTTCTGGGTCTGACTCGTGGAGTTTCACGAGATTCCGATGTGGCTTTTCAAAATAAAAGTGTTCTACATTCTCAGACTGCTTACATCAGGATTAAATCAGATTAAAAGAAAACTACCCAAGATACCACGGGTTCTATACTACAGAGTGGTAGTAGACCTCCTCTGGGTCTGACTCGTGGAGTGTCACGAGATTCTGATGTGGCATTTCAAAATCAAAGCCTTCTAAATTCTCAAACTGCTTAAATCAGGATTAAATCAGATTAAAAGAAAACTACCCAAGATGCCACGGGTTCTATGCTACAGAGTGGTAGTAGACCTCCTCTGGGTCTGACTCGTGGAGTGTCACGAGATTCTGATGTGGCATTTCAAAATAAAAGCCTTCCAAAGTATTTAAAAAAGCTTAAATCAGGATTAAATCAGGATTAAAAGAAAACTACCCAAGATGCCACGGGTTCTATGCTACAGAGTGGTAGTAGACCTCCTCTGGGTCTGACTCGTGGAGTGTCACGAGATTCTGATGTGGCATTTCAAAATAAAAGCCTTCCAAAGTATTTAAAAAATCTTAAATCAGGATTAAATCAGGATTAAAAGAAAACTACCCAAGATGCCACGGGTTCTATGCTACACAGTGGTAGTAGACTCCTTCTGGGTCTGATTCGTGGAGTTTCACGATATTCCGATGTGGCATTTCAAAATAAAAGTGTTCTACATTCTCAGACTGCTTAAATCAGGATTAAATCAGATTAAAAGAAAACTACGCAAGATGCCACGAACTCTATACTACAGAGTGGTAGTAGACCTCCTCTGGGTGTGACTCGTGGAGTGTCACGAGATTCTGAAGTGGCATTTCAAAATAAAAGCCTTCTCAAATCTCAAAAACTGCTTGAATCAGGATTAAATCAGGATTAAAGGAAAAGTACCCAAGATGCCACGTGTTCTATACTACACAGTGGTAGTAGACCCCCTCTGGGTCTCATGTGTGGAGTGTCACGATATTCTGATGTGGCATTTCAAAATCAAAGCCTTCTAAATTCTCAAACTGCTTAAATCAGGATTAAATCAGATTAAAAGAAAACTACCCAAGATGCCACGGGTTCTATGCTACAGAGTTGTAGTAGACCTCCTCTGGGTCTGACTCGTGGAGTGTCACGAGATTCTGATGTGGCATTTCAAAATAAAAGCCTTCTCAAATCTCAAAAATTGCTTGAATCAGGATTAAATCAGGATTAAAAGAAAACTACCCAAGATGCCACGGGTTCTATGCTCCACCGTGGTAGTAGACCCCTTCTGGGTCTGACTCGTGGAGTTTCACGAGATTCCGATGTGGCATTTCAAAATAAAAGTGTTCTACATTCTCAGACTGCTTACATCAGGATTAAATCAGATTAAAAGAAAAGTACCCAAGATGCCACGTGTTCTATACTACACAGTGGTAGTAGACCCCCTCTGGGTCACATGTGTGGAACGTCACGAGATTCTGATGTTGCATTTCAAAATCAAAGCCTTCTAAATTCTCAAACTGCTTAAATCAGGATTAAATCAGATTAAAAGAAAACTACCCAAGATGCCACGGGTTCTATGCTACAGAGTGGTAGTAGACCTCCTCTGGGTCTGACTCGTGGAGTGTCACGAGATTCTGATGTGGCATTTCAAAATAAAAGCCTTCCAAAGTATTTAAAAAAGCTTAAATCAGGATTAAATCAGGATTAAAAGAAAACTACCCAAGATGCCACGGGTTCTATGCAACACAGTGGTAGGAGACCCCCTCTGGGTGTGACTCGTGGAGTGTCACGAGATTCCGATGTGGCATTTCAAAATAAAAGCCTTCTCAAATCTCAAAAACTGCTTGAATCAGTATTAAATCAGGATTAAAGGAAAACTACCCAAGATGCCACGGGTTCTATACTACACAGTGGTAGTAGACCCCCTCTGGGTCTCATGTGTGGAGTGTCACGAGATTCTGATGTGGCATTTCAAAATCAAAGCCTTCTCAAATCTCAAAAACTGCTTGAATCAGGATTAAATCAAGATTAAAAGAAAACTACCCAAGATGCCATGGGTTCTATACTACACAGTGGTAGTAGACCCCCTCTGAAGCACATATGTGGAGTGTCACGAGATTCTGATGTGGCATTTCAAAATAAAAGTGTTCTAAATTCTCAAAAACTGCTTAAATCAGGATTAAAGCAGGATTAAAAGAAAACTACCCAAGATGCCATGGGTTCTATACTACACAGTGGTAGTAGACCCCCTCTGAAGCACATGTGTGGAGTGTCACGAGATTCTGATGTTGCATTTCAAAATCAAAGCCTTCTAAATTCTCAAACTGCTTAAATCAGGATTAAATCAGATTAAAAGATAACTACCCAAGATGCCACGGGTTCTATGCTACAGAGTGGTAGTAGACCTCCTCTGGGTCTGACTCGTGGAGTGTCACGAGATTCTGATGTGGCATTTCAAAATAAAAGCCTTCCAAAGTATTTAAAAAAGCTTAAATCAGGATTAAATCAGGATTAAAAGAAAACTACCCAAGATGCCACGGGTTCTATGCAACACAGTGGTAGGAGACCCCCTCTGGGTGTGACTCGTGGAGTGTCACGAGATTCCGATGTGGCATTTCAAAATAAAAGCCTTCTCAAATCTCAAAAACTGCTTGAATCAGGATTAAATCAGGATTAAAGGAAAACTACCCAAGATGCCACGGGTTCTATACTACACAGTGGTAGTAGACCCCCTCTGGGTCTCATGTGTGGAGTGTCACGAGATTCTGATGTGGCATTTCAAAATAAAAGAGTTCTAAATTCTCAAACTCCTTAAATCAGGATTAAATCAGATTAAAAGAAAACTACCCAAGATGCCACGGGTTCTATACTACAGAGTGGCAGTAGACCTCCTCTGGGTGTGACTCATGGAGTGTCACGAGATTCTGATGTGGCATTTCAGGTCTGGGTTATGTGGCGAGCGTGACGCGGCGGGGGGTAGCAAAAAAACACCCCCCCTTATAGCGAGAGGCCCTTTCCCGTTCCCCGTAGAGAACGAACGGGCTCGGGAGAGAGAGAGTCACGGGCCCGCGAGTGTCGACGTCAACTCGTGTGCGAGTCCCGCGTTAAACGTTGTTCGAACGTCGTAAATCGAAGTTGAGGCAACATAACAAACGTGCAAATGGCACTACGATGCTTGCGCAAAGAGCCTTTCTGGGTGATGGCTTCATCTCCGTGTCATGTTCTGTGACATGGTTGTAGTCCCATCCATGCTCATTTAAAGGCCACACACACACACACACGCACTCATGTTCACCAGGGGGTGAGGCCATTCTGACTACTCTGTGGAAAAGCTTGGCATTTGTCAGATCTCATTTCTGTAATTCATTGTCCGTCTCCTTGGAGCTTGAACTTGGCCCATGTTGTCCTTTTCCCTTTCTCTCTCTCCCTTCTCCTCTCTCTCTCTCCCTTCTCCTCTCTCTCTCCCTTCTCCTCTCTCTCTCTCCCTTCTCCTAGCTGCCCTGGCTGTGTGACTCTGAATGGGTGGGAGCTGGGAATGGTTGGATCCTATCAACATCTTGTTTTGCTATACGGCTTAACATTTGAGGAATTGCTTCAGCTTTCTTACTTTACTTACATACATACTTACTTACTTACTTACTTACTTCTCTTTGTTCCTTGAGGAACACAAGACTGCGACTATCTGCTTCCTGGTTCTGTCCTGTGCAGCAGGCTGTTCCTCACCCCCAGGTTAGGAGCGTTTTCAGTTCCCAGGTCACAATTGTTCACCAGGTTGTTTTTGTCCTCCAGGTTGATTCAACATACACCCGCTGTACGTGTGCTCACACATAGCTTTCACATACGCACAAACACACAATAATATTTTGTCATGGAAACGTGTTCATTTTTGCTGTATTCTGTGAATATCTAAGAGATGGCAAGTTGTGTGTATCATATCATATGTGTGTATCGTATGTAAATTAAATAAAGTAAAGGAAGAGAAAGAACATCATCTTGTGTACTGAGTTTTTTATTTTCAAAGAAATGTACATGAGAATGAAAGAACAGTAAATTAGTTAGTGTGAAAAATAATAATAGAAGAATAATATTCTTCTTCTTTCTTCTTTCTTCTTGTGTACGTATTAGTTTTCTTATAACGTTTCAACTCCTGTTAGCTGTTTCTTCCCTGCAAAATGCAGAAGGGCGAGTGGTCTTTTGTTTCTCCTTCCCAGTGATACAGCTCCCTGTGTTTGTTTGTCCCTTGAGACTTCGATTTGGAAGCGTCTGAGTGAACTCCATTCTCTATGGGAGGCCGAGATGGCGAAAAAGGGTGTGGCCCCCGCCCTTTTTCGCCATCTCGGCCTCCCATCGAGAATGAACAGGAAGGGATCCGGGAGTCTGGAATAACATTGGAAAGGTCAATGCGACATGTTCCTCAATAATATCAACAGGACATGATAAGAGAGTGATGTAAACTATGCCTGCAGGACTCTGTGTGTGCATGCGTGTGTCTGTCCAGGTTTCAGCTGGAAGTGAAATCAACACCATTATTAATAGAGAATACAGTGCTGCATATGAATGGGACATTCTCAGTGTGACCCTGCGTGTGTGTGTGTGTGTGTGTGGGGGGAATGTAGCCGTGTTCACATATTGACCACACTATCTTCTATCAGCAAGACATTCATGTAACTATCTGATCTCTCTCTCTCTCTCTCTCTCTCTCTCTCACACACACACACTCTTTTTCCTCTCCCTCTCTTTGAATCACACTTAAGAGAGACATTTGTACAACTTAAGTATTTGCTTCAATCCTGCCAGTCCTGCAATGTGCAAGGAAATACTATAATATTAAAAAGGCATTTGCCTCCATAAATTTACTAAAATAATTTGTGCTCATAGGATTTTTGAAAAACAATAGTCATCAAATCTCAGCAATAGACCTGCATCAGTTCTGGTTCTGTAGAAGACTTCTATGCAGATCTGGCTCGGTAGAAGACCTCTAGCAGGTCTGGCTCAGTAGGAGACCTCTACACAGGTCTGGCTCGGTAGGAGACCTCTATGCAGATCTGGCTCGGTAGGAGACCTCTACACAGGTCTGGCATTAATAACCCACGTTTACTCTGTCTCTGTTTTCCCCCCAGTAAAATGTGCAGCTGTAATCCTCAGAGCCTCTAAGTTCAAATTCTTCACTTCAGAAAAGGGATCTTAATTTGGTGTTTAGTAATAGTGACCTATTATTCTTTTATTAAGGACGAATGTTTGTATACTTAAGAATAGGGAACCTATGCCTGCAAACAAGTGGTGTATTGTACATGTATTGTAGCATGACCACACTTTAGACCTGTTGGGCTCTGCTTAGGCCTACTGAGTAATGAAAACCATTATTAAACACTTACAGTGTGGAATACCTGTTCTGCTATTTCCATGAGACTTTTATTCTGAAAGAAAATGTATAATGGGGGTTTCCATGACAACTGTAAACAAAACTGGCGGGAAAATAAGCAAAGGGAGAGAATAGTCCTTAGAGCAGCCAGATATGGACGTCACTTTTTGTCACAAATAGAAATTGACACTTAACCCACAGTTTCTCAGCTTTCAGGAAGTGTTGGAATGTTGGAATTTTGTAGATTTTGTTGTTGTTTATTTCAACAACAAAATTTTTGTTTCACCAAAGATGCAGAAATAAACATTGTGGAATATTGTGGTGTATAAAAAGCTAACATCCAACAGAAACACAGAAAATGTTATGATTACATGTTCAGAGAGAGCGTCTAATAGTGATGCACTCTTTGGTTGGTTTTAGATTTCAAGGCCAAAATAAACAGCCCAGCTCCAGGGAGCTACTGTTGTAATTATCACTGCATGTCTCGGCCTCAGATTCACAAGGGTTGGGGGTCCAACTGATACATGTTCAAGCTCATTTTATGCCTGTTTAGTATTCGTATGATTCACTAATTTTGGATCAAAGGACAGATAATCAAAATCACAGCCCCAGATCCCCGAAGCTCTCTTCTCCCTTTAATTCATCACAAACACGGATCTGTATGGCCTTATCACAAACACGGGTCTGTATGGCCTTATTTGAATCAAATAACTGCACAGTTTTATGTTTTTATTTAGTGCAGGCTTTGCCACAGAGTTCATAGAAGCACACGTCCAGAATTATGGAAAGACAGCCATGTCAGGAAGTACTATGTATATGAATGATAAATGGATGGTAAATGGAATGCACTTATATAGTACTTTTATCCAAAGCACTTTACAATGAAGGCCTCTCATTCACACACACATATACAGTACTGTACAGTATGCACACCAATAGCGGCAGCTGCCATGCAATGTGCTAGCCTGCTCATTGGGAGCAATTTGTGGTTCGTGTCTTGCCCATGGACACTTAAACATATCATCTGGAGGAGACTGTATTCGAACCGCCGACCTTACCCTACTGCCACCTATGAGCTGTCTGTTACAGTATTTACTATGAAAGAAAGTAGGCATCAGGCCCTCATCATTGTGAAGGGACGTGACAAAACATAGATCAAACTTTTGCTGAATCCAGTTGGAAGAACAGTGAAAACTTATTGTCCGCTGATAAACTCCGCTAGTGCATACTCTTGTTCTTCTTTAATTGTTCTTATTGAGTCGATCGAAGTCTCAAGGGACAAACAAACACAGGGACAGTACATATTAATCAACAGCACACATTTATGAAGACATGAAGACATGAAGACATGTCTTATTAGTAAACAGAAGTAATTCAGTGGTAATCATGTAGAGTTTCAATAGTGATTGGCACATAGTAAAACAGACGCAGTATGTCACATGAAAAAAGGACAAGTCTCTGCGGCTGTGGGTGAAGACGAGGCCCCGAGTCTTCTCTCCCCCGCATGGTGTTATCAGCGTAACAGCGTCTCACCAGAGAGAGAGAGAGAGAGAGAGAGAGAGAGAGAGAGAGAGAGAGAGAGAGAGAGAGAGAGCGAGAAAGAGAGCCGAGAGAGAGAGAGAGAGAGAGAGAGAGATCAGATAGTTACATGAATGTCTTGCTGATAGAAGATAGTGTGGTCAATATGTGAACACGGCTACACTGAAAATACAAACATTCCACACATTACTAAAGACAGTACTGTAAGTCTCAAATCAGTTAAACTCATTATAGGGTTTTTCCTTTTTCTGCCATCTCCTTGACTCTGTCTGACCCACTGGTCTCTCTGTAGTCCCTTGTGCTTGCTTTTGACTGACTCTTAAAAGACCTGTGTACCTAATGTGACACATGTACCTAATGCACACACACACACACACACACACACACACACACACACACACACACACACACACACACACACACACACACACACACACACACACACACACACAGGGTCACACTGAGAATGTCCCATTCATATGCAGCACTGTATTCTCTATTAATAATGGTGTTGATTTCACTTTCAGCTGAAACCTGGACAGACACACGCATGCACACACAGAGTCCTGCAGGCATAGTTTACATCACTCTCTTATCATGTCCTGTTGATATTATTGAGGAACATGTCGCATTGACCTTTCCAATGTTATTCCAGACTGAGCAGCCAATCTCTCAGGCCGAGTTGCCTACCGTTTCCAAATCGAAGTCTCAAGGGACAAACAAACACAGGGACAATACATATTAATCAACAGCACACATTTATGAAGACATGAAGACATGAAGACATGAAGACATGTCTTATTAGTAAACAGAAGTAATTCAGTGGTAATCATGTAGAGTTTCAATAGTGATTGGCACATAGTAAAACAGACGCAGTATGTCACATGAAAAAAGGACAAGTCTCTGCGGCTGTGGGTGAAGACGAGGCCCCGAGTCTTCTCTCCCCCGCATGGTGTTATCAGCGTGTCTGCCTGCTGGGAGCAGCCAATCTCTCCGGCCGAGTTGCCTACCAGCCAATCTCTCCGGCCGAGTTGCCTACCCCCCCCCCCCCCCCACACACACACACACACACACACACAGGGTCACACTGAGAATGTCCCATTCATATGCAGCACTGTATTCTCTTTTAATAATGGTGTTGATTTCACTTCCAGCTGAAACCTGGACAGACACACGCACGCACACACAGAGTCCTGCAGGCATAGTTTACATCACTCTCTTATCATGTCCTGTTGATATTATTGAGGAACATGTCGCATTGACCTTTCCAATGTTATTCCAGACTCCCGGATCCCTTCCCGTTCATTCTCGATGGGAGGCCGAGATGGCGAAAAAGGGCGGGGGCCACACCCTTTTTCGCCATCTCGGCCTCCCATAGAGAATGGAGTTCACTCAGACGCTTCCAAATCGAAGTCTCAAGGGACAAACAAACACAGGGACAGTACATATTAATCAACAGCACACATTTATGAAGACATGAAGACATGAAGACATGAAGACATGTCTTATTAGTAAACAGAAGTAATTCAGTGGTAATCATGTAGAGTTTCAATAGTGATTGGCACATAGTAAAACAGACGCAGTATGTCACATGAAAAAAGGACAAGTCTCTGCGGCTGTGGGTGAAGACGAGGCCCCGAGTCTTCTCTCCCCCGCATGGTGTTATCAGCGTAACAGCGTCTCACCAGAGATAGAGAGAGAGAGAGAGAGAGAGAGAGAGAGAGATAGCAGAGAGAGAGAGAAAGAGAGCAGAGAGAGAGAGAGAGAGAGAGAGAGAGAGAGAGAGAGAGCAGAGAGAGAGAGAGAGAGAGAGAGAGAGAGAGAGAGAGATCAGATAGTTACATGAATGTCTTGCTGATAGAAGATAGTGTGGTCAATATGTGAACACGGCTACACTGAAAATACAAACATTCCACACATTACTAAAGACAGTACTGTAAGTCTCAAATCAGTTAAACTCATTATAGGGTTTTTCCTTTTTCTGCCATCTCCTTGACTCTGTCTGACCCAAGAGAGAGAGAGAGAGAGAGAGAGTCACGGGCCCGCGAGTGTCAACGTTTCGGTGGAGATGGAGGAGAAAGAGAGGGAGAGGAAAAAGAGTGTGTGTGTGTGAGAGAGAGAGAGAGAGAGAGAGATCAGATAGTTACATGAATGTCTTGCTGATAGAAGATAGTGTGGTCAATATGTGAACACGGCTACACTGAAAATACAAACATTCCACACACTACTAAAGACAGTACTGTAAGTCTCAAATCAGTTAAACTCATTATAGGGTTTTTCCTTTTTCTGCCATCTCCTTGACTCTGTCTGACCCAAGAGAGAGAGAGAGAGAGAGAGAGAGTCACGGGCCCGCGAGTGTCGACGTTTCGGTGGAGATGGAGGAGAAAGAGAGGGAGAGATAAAAGAGTGTGTGTGTGTGAGAGAGAGAGAGAGAGAGAGAGAGAGAGAGAGAGAGAGAGAGAGAGATCAGATAGTTACATGAATGTCTTGCTGATAGAAGATAGTGTGGTCAATATGTGAACACGGCTACACTGAAAATACAAACATTCCACACACTACTAAAGACAGTACTGTAAGTCTCAAATCAGTTAAACTCATTATAGGGTTTTTCCTTTTTCTGCCATCTCCTTGACTCTGTCTGACCCAAGAGAGAGAGAGAGAGAGAGAGAGAGAGTCACGGGCCCGCGAGTGTCGACGTTTCGATGGAGGAGAAAGAGAGGGAGAGGAAAAAGAGTGTGTGTGTGTGAGAGAGAGAGAGAGAGAGAGAGAGAGAGAGAGATCAGATAGTTACATGAATGTCTTGCTGATAGAAGATAGTGTGGTCAATATGTGAACACGGCTACACTGAAAATACAAACATTCCACACACTACTAAAGACAGTACTGTAAGTCTCAAATCAGTTAAACTCATTATAGGGTTTTTCCTTTTTCTGCCATCTCCTTGACTCTGTCTGACCCACTGGTCTCTCTGTAGTCCCTTGTGCTTGCTTTTGACTGACTCTTAAAAGACCTGTGTACCTAATGTGACACATGTACCTAATGCACACACACACACACACACACAGGGTCACACTGAGAATGTCCCATTCATATGCAGCACTGTATTCTCTATTAATAATGGTGTTGATTTCACTTTCAGATGAAACCTGGACAGACACACGCATGCACACACAGAGTCCTGCAGGCATAGTTTACATCACTCTCTTATCATGTCCTGTTGATATTATTGAGGAACATGTCGCATTGACCTTTCCAATGTTATTCCAGACTGAGCAGCCAATCTCCCCCCCCCCCCCCCCCCCACACACACACACACACACACACACACGCAGGGTCACACTGAGAATGTTCCATTCAGACTCCCGGATCCCTTCCCGTTCATTCTCGATGGGAGGCCGAGATGGCGAAAAAGGGCGGGGGCCACACCCTTTTTCGCCATCTCGGCCTCCCATAGAGAATGGAGTTCACTCAGACGCTTCCAAATCGAAGTCTCAAGGGACAAACAAACACAGGGACAGTACATATTAATCAACAGCACACATTTATGAAGACATGAAGACATGAAGACATGAAGACATGAAGACATGTCTTATTAGTAAACAGAAGTAATTCAGTGGTAATCATGTAGAGTTTCAATAGTGATTGGCACATAGTAAAACAGACGCAGTATGTCACATGAAAAAAGGACAAGTCTCTGCGGCTGTGGGTGAAGACGAGGCCCCGAGTCTTCTCTCCCCCGCATGGTGTTATCAGCGTAACAGCGTCTCACCAGAGAGAGAGAGAGAGAGAGAGAGAGAGAGAGAGAGAGAGAGAGAGAGAGTCACGGGCCCGCGAGTGTCGACGTTTCGTGCGGTTTCACCAACGAAACGGCGGGGTTTTTTCTAAATCCCGGTGCGCGGTCGCGACGCTACGGAGGTCGAAATCATGAAAACGGGAGAGAGAGTCACGGGCCCGTATGATGTGTGGGTTATGTGGCGAGCGTGACGCGGCGGGGGGGTAGTCACGGGCCCGTAAGTGTCGTTTTCTAAATCCCGGTGCGCGGTCGCGACGCTAGGATGCACAAGTGAAGAAATTCAATGAAGCGCGGGTAAACGGCGGGAGTAACAATGACTCTCTTAAGGTGGGAAAATGGCAAAGTCCAGCCTCGGCTGAGAAATTGACAAAGTGAAGAAATTCAATGAAGCGCGGGTAAACGGCGAGTGTAACAATGACTCTCTTAAGGTGGGAAAATGGCAAAGTCCAGCCTCGGCTGAGAAATTGACAAAGTGAAGAAATTCAATGAAGCGCGGGTAAACGGCGGGAGTAACAATGACTCTCTTAAGGTGGGAAAATGGCAAAGTCCAGCCTCGGCTGAGAAATTGACAAAGTGAAGAAATTCAATGAAGCGCGGGTAAACGGCGGGAGTAACAATGACTCTCTTAAGGTGGGAAAATGGCAAAGTCCAGCCTCGGCTGAGAAATTGACAAAGTGAAGAAATTCAATGAAGCGCGGGTAAACGGCGGGAGTAACAATGACTCTCTTAAGGTGGGAAAATGGCAAAGTCCAGCCTCGGCTGAGAAATTGACAAAGTGAAGAAATTCAATGAAGCGCGGGTAAACGGCGGGAGTAACAATGACTCTCTTAAGGTGGGAAAATGGCAAAGTCCAGCCTCGGCTGAGAAATTGACAAAGTGAAGAAATTCAATGAAGCGCGGGTAAACGGCGGGAGTAACAATGACTCTCTTAAGGTGGGAAAATGGCAAAGTCCAGCCTCGGCTGAGAAATTGACAAAGTGAAGAAATTCAATGAAGCGCGGGTAAACGGCGGGAGTAACAATGACTCTCTTAAGGTGGGAAAATGGCAAAGTCCAGCCTCGGCTGAGAAATTGACAAAGTGAAGAAATTCAATGAAGCGCGGGTAAACGGCGGGAGTAACAATGACTCTCTTAAGGTGGGAAAATGGCAAAGTCCAGCCTCGGCTGAGAAATTGACAAAGTGAAGAAATTCAATGAAGCGCGGGTAAACGGCGGGAGTAACAATGACTCTCTTAAGGTGGGAAAATGGCAAAGTCCAGCCTCGGCTGAGAAATTGACAAAGTGAAGAAATTCAATGAAGCGCGGGTAAACGGCGGGAGTAACAATGACTCTCTTAAGGTGGGAAAATGGCAAAGTCCAGCCTCGGCTGAGAAATTGACAAAGTGAAGAAATTCAATGAAGCGCGGGTAAACGGCGGGAGTAACAATGACTCTCTTAAGGTGGGAAAATGGCAAAGTCCAGCCTCGGCTGAGAAATTGACAAAGTGAAGAAATTCAATGAAGCGCGGGTAAACGGCGGGAGTAACAATGACTCTCTTAAGGTGGGAAAATGGCAAAGTCCAGCCTCGGCTGAGAAATTGACAAAGTGAAGAAATTCAATGAAGCGCGGGTAAACGGCGGGAGTAACAATGACTCTCTTAAGGTGGGAAAATGGCAAAGTCCAGCCTCGGCTGAGAAATTGACAAAGTGAAGAAATTCAATGAAGCGCGGGTAAACGGCGGGAGTAACAATGACTCTCTTAAGGTGGGAAAATGGCAA